>NC_133407.1:1852857-2158750 GCF_049350105.2 Macaca mulatta | reverse complement strand
AAGTGCCAACTAAGGCGGAAAATGAGAAGCTAACGTAAGTTTTATTTATGTTCAAAATTTCCTTTATTATTAAACATAAGAATTTCCAGATCAGCTCTAGTCCATTTACCTCTCTCATATCTTGATATTAACCTCAAAATTCAAGTTTCCCTGGGTGACTTAAAATTCCTTCATTTGTGTATTTAAGCCATTTGGAATTGATTTTTACTTTCAAATTGTACTGCCTCTTAGAGTAATGAATTTCGTGAGTGTACAAACTTCTGCATGAGGTAATACTCCATTTTATTTATTTAAAGCATATCTCCGGGTTTAAGATGTGCTCCCTATACTAATATTCTAGTCTATAATCAAACTGTAAGTTATTAATGTGAAGATTGTAAGCTCAGGCATCACATTTGATCGGTCCCGAAATGGCTGCACACTCCCATCTCTTGATCTCTTCACTTCCCTCCTTTCGACTTTGCCTGCCTTGCTGTTTTCTTGAGGCTAAACACTCACAATCAAAGGTAATTTTCCAAATATGGACATAGAATGTGCATTGTGCGGCTGGGTGTTGTGGCTCATGCCTGTGGTCCCAGCACTTTGGGAAGCCGAGGCGGGTGGATCACCTGAGGTCAGGAGTTCGAGATCACCCTGGCCAACATGGCAAAACCCCATCTCTACTAAAAACACAAAAATTAGCCGGGCGTGGTGGTGTGCACCTGTAATCCCAGCTACTCAGGAGGCTGAGGCAGGAGAATCGCTTGAACCCGGGAGGCAGAGGTTGCAGTGAGCGGCTGAGATCGCGCCACTGCACTCCAGCGGGGGACAGAGCAAAACTCCGTCTCAAAAAAAAAAAAAAAAAGAATGTGCATGATGACATATGACGTCATATTATAGCAAAGAGTTGGCACCTGCAAGCTAGGCAGTTCGAGGAGGGTTTAATAAAGGGACCAGTACACAGTGTGGTCATGGGAATGCGGGAACCCAGGACTTGCCCCAAAGGGCTGTTACTATCCCTAGGTCTGGGGGAGGCAATGGTGATCAGAACCCAAAAGGCGAGAGTCCACACGCGCCGTGGAGGGGCTCCTTGGGAAGCCCTGTGACCTCTGAACCCAAAAGGCAGAGTCCACACACGCCGGGGAGAGGCTCCTTGAGAAGCCCTGTGACCTGTGATCTAGGGAAGCAGCTCCCTGAGGAACCCCCTGTAGGAGGAAACCAGGGGAACACACACAACCACTCTCTCCTCCCTGACGGGCATCCCTGTTAGGGACTCCAGCTAGAAGCCAAAGGACGCAGGTCTGCTGAGAGGAGAGCAGGGTGGGAGGGGGTGGACCGTGGATCTGGAAGCTCGGATGGAATACATTCGGCCCATTGTGAGTCTACGCAACAGTGGGATGAATGTTACCTGTTGGTTTTGTTTGTTTTGTGTTGTGTTGAGACAGATCCTTGCTGTGCTGCCCAGGCTGGAGTGCAGTGGCATGATCTTGGCTCACTGCAACCTCTGCCTCCTGGAATCAAGTGATTCTCCTCCCTCAGCCTCCCAAGTAGCTGGGATTATAGGCGCCTGCCACCATGCCGGCTAATTTTTTTTTCTTTCTATTTTTAAGTAGAGATGGGGTTTCACCATGTTGGCCAGGCTGGTCTCGAACTCCTGACCTCAAGTCATCCGCCCACCTCGACCTCCCAAAGTGCTGGGATTACAGGCGTGAACCACTGCATCTGGCCACCTTTTGTTTGTTTTTACACCTTTTCACCGTCCATCACGTTACCTGTTTTAGTTCTACTATATTTTTCTAACATGTTACGGTACAGTAGCATCTTTGCACTGTATGTTCTTAAAGAGCCCTTCATGACTCATTCTTTGCCTTGCCACTTGTCATACTAGAAATAGAATTTAAATTATTATTTCCCGAAAGTGTGACCATCCATTTACTTACAGCAAAACCTAGTCACTTTTCTTACTGTTAACATAGCTTCACACAATTTCCCACAGAACTTTTCCCATCAGTTTGACTTTTCATTACCTAAAAGAACTTAATATTAGTCTCACTATTGATAGCCTATTATTTTTATACTTTCCTCCAGATAATGTATGCAAGCAACTTAAAGTACAATCTGGACTAATGAGGACTATTTTAATCATTAGTGTTTAAATGATTATACTTATTAACTAACGATAAGTTAAACTCAAATTGGCGTAGCAGAGGAACTGATCGGCTCATGTTACTAAAAAGTCTGATTTAAGGCAAGACTGGATCCGTGCGCTCAAACAATGCTTTCAGGAATCTGTGTCTCCAGCTCTCAGCCCTGCTCCCCCCTGACTCTACCCGGCTGGGATCAAGGTACGTTCTGGCAGTTTCAGGCCCACGTCCTGCCAGTTTAGCAATACCAGGGGAAAGAGGGCCTCTTTCAAAACAGTGCAGCAAAAGTCCCGGGACGGAATCCCCTTGGCGTGACCTGGGGTCAAACGCCTCTTCTGCAATTAGTCGCTGTGGCTGGCCGATGAGATGTGCGGATTTTTCTGGACTGACTCATATGCCGATTCCTGAAGCTCCACCCAAACGACATGGGCTCAGGTTTATGGAGGAGCAGGCCCTCAAGAAAAGCAGGTGCTTTCATCAGAAGAGGGGTAGAGGTTGCGCAGAGAAAAATTATGTTCATCTTCTTTCCAAGGTTAGTACCGATTCCTTAGAAGAGCTACTGTTTATATGGCCAGGTGCGGTGGCTCATGCCTGTAATCCCAGCACCTTGGGAGGCTGAGGGGGATGGATCACAAGGTCAGGAGATTGAGACCATCCTGGCTAACATGGTGAAACCCTGTCTACTAAAAATACAAAAAAAAAAAAAAAAAGTAGCCGGGGATGGTGGCAGCGCCGGTTGTCCCAGCTACTCGGGAGGCTGAGGCAGACTAGCGTGAACCCGGGAGGTGGAGCTTGCAGTGAGCCAAGATCGTGCCACTGCACTCCAGCCTGGGCAACACAACGAGACTCTGTCTCAAAAAAAAAAGAAGAATTACTGTTTATACTTCATCCACAGGAGACCTCTGGTCTCCATCCCTCATTCCTGGTTTCTAAGCAACTCCCCATTTACCAGAAACCAGCACTCACAGTCCTAGAATATATGTAGTTGCTTTTAGAAAGTAAAAAGGGTTTTGAAAATGTAACTAGATTACCTATAACAAACACACACGTTTCCCCATAGCAGAGTTTCAATAGGATGAAATTCCCTCTTAATAGCCTGGTTGTCTTTTCCTGTAATTGCTTCTGATTCCTGAGGAGCTCATTAAAACGACCAGATGCCTCGTCAAGCTGCATCACAGTGCAGAGGGCGCTGGATGGAGAGAGAAGCTCACACTTTAGATCCAGCTGTTGCTCACAAAGGGCCTTGTTTGTCCATGAGTAAAATGAGGTTGGACAAGAATTCCAAAGCCGATTCCAGCAGTAAGAACTTAGAGTTCTATTCTGAAATACGTACCATCGAAGAGATAGGAGGGCAGGAACACCACTCATGTAGGACAGAGAGGTTAAGGTCCTCAGCCTGTAGCTATGGGAGAAAGAGTTGCAACCCCAAATTTCATAGGCTTAAAGGAGTTTATGCGCATTAAAGGATGCAATCAACAGAGGGCTAAGACAAACCACTAGGCAGGAGAGAACATTGTGAATCACACATCTGATAAGGAGTTAATATCCAGATTATATATCAAGAACTTTATAACTCAACAACAACAACAACAAAAACAAACAACCTCACGTAAAAATGGGCAAAGGGATTGTTCTCGGGGCCGGGCGGGCGCACGGGTCCTGGGACTGGGGCCCACCTCCATTCCCCGTCTCCTTCTCCCCGCAGGTCAGCTCCGCCGAAGGGGCCGCCAAGGAAGAGCCTGAGAGGAGATGGGTGCTGTTGTCAGCTAAACCTCCCGCAAAAGTGGAAGCGAAGCCGAAAAAGGCAGCAGCGAAGGATAAATCTTCAGACAAAAAAGTGCAAACAAAAGGGAAAAGGGGAGCAAAGGGAAACAGGCCGAAGTGGCTAACCAAGAAACTGAAGAAGATTTACCTGCAGAAAACGGGGAAATGAAAACCGAGGAGAGTCCAGCCTCTGACGAAGCAGGAGAGAAAGAAGCCACGTCTGATTAATACCATGTACCACGTCTCACCAGTGGTCCCCGTGTCCCTTCTTGTACAATCCAGAGGAATATTTTTATCAACTATTTTGTAAATGCAAGTGTTCTAGTAGCTCTAGAAACATTTTTACGAAGGAGGGAATCCCACCTCATCCCATTTTTTAGGTGTAAATGCTTTTTTTTTTAAGAGGTGAAATCATTTGCTGGTTATTTTTTGGTACAACCAGAAACTAGTGTGGGATGTTGAATTATGGGAGGCTTTGACTGTCTCTGGTGTCAGCTTAACATTCCATAGATGGGGAGTTAGTTTTTATATCCTATAATACAAAGCATATTAAATGGCAATATGGAGTCAGTCCTGCATTTAATGTCTTGAACATTTTATTTTACTTTTCTATTCTCATGTGTTTTAGTAGAATTGTTTCCTAAAGCAAACCACCCCTCGATCATGGCGCTCGCTCCCTGTCGGAATCGTGTGCACTCTGTAACATCTTTGGTTGTTAGTCCCGTTTTCCTAATAACTTCGTTCCTGTGCTGTGAAAGATTACAGATTTGAATATGTAGTGTACATGCTATTCAGTTGTGAACTGGTGGGCCACATGTAACAGCTGACCAACATGTGAAGATACTGGTACTTGATAGCCTCTTAAGGAAAATTTGCTTCAAATTTTAAGCTGGAAAGTCACTGGAATAACTTTAAAAAATAATTACAATACATGGCTTTTTAGAATTTCGTTACCTATGTTAAGAATTGTGTACAAATTGAAATGTCTGTACTGATCCTCAACCAATAAAATCTCAATTATGAAAAAAATGGGCAAAGGGCTTAAGGAGACAATTCTTTAAAACAGATACACAAATAACTAACAAACCTATGAAAAGATGCTCAACAGCACTAGTCATTAGGAAAATGCAAATCAAAATCTTAATGAGATATTGCCTTATACCCATTAGGATGGCTGTTATAAAACACACACACAAGGCTGGGTGCGGTGGCTCATGACTGTCATCCCAGCACTTTGGGAGGCCGAGGCGGGCGGATCACGAGGTTGCAACCTCCGCCTCCCAGGTTCAAGCGATTCTCCTGCTTCAGTCTCCTGAGTAGCTGGGATTACAGGTGCGCGTCACCACGCCCAGATAATTTTTGTGTTTTTAGTAGAGACGGGGTTTTACGATGTTGGCCAGGCTGGTCTCGAACTCCTGACCTCAAGTGATCTGCCCGCCTCGGCCTCCCAGATTGCTGTGATTACAGGTGCAAGCCACTGTGCCCAGCCTACTACAATTTTTAAAAGAACTTTAAAGCTGGAAGGAAACTTAGAGATCTTTTAGTCCAAACCCTTTGTTTTACAAAGAGGAAAACCGAGGCCCTAAGTGTTACATTTTTACACAAGAACAGAACACAGTAGCAGAGATGGAAACTCTGTCTCTCTCAGCGCTGCCGTAATATCTAGCTGGGCCACAGCACCCAGCTATGTGGTGGGGTTTTTTAATAGAAAAAAAATGAACCCATTGACTTTTCAGAGCAGTATGTGGTTAAACATTATTCTGGATGTCTTTGTGAGGATATTTTTGGAAAAGATTAATATTTAAATCGGTGGATTTCAAGCAAAGCAGATTTACCCTCCACAATGCGAGTGGGCCCCGTCCAGTCCGCTGAAGGCCTGAAACAAAAAGACGGTGCTCCCTGGAGGAAGAGGCAGTTCTCCAGCCTGCCAGCTCACGCTGCAGATTTTGGACTAGCCAACCTCCATAATCTATGTGAACCAATTCCTTAGAAACATCTTTTTCTCTATATACATGTCCTTGAGAATGCTAACATATCTGCCTTTCCTTTTTCTGACTAATTGTGACTTTCAAATAAACATCACTTGGCCAGGTGTGGTGGCTCACGCCTGTAATTCCAGCACTTTGGAAGGCCAAGGCGGGTGGATCACCTGAGGTAGGGAGTTCGAGACCAGCCTGATCAACATGGAGAATCCCCATCTCTACTAAAAATCAAAAAAAGAAAAAAAAAAATTAGCCAGGCATGGTAGGGCATGCCTGTAATCCCAGCTACTCGGGAGGCTGAGGCAGGAGAATCGCTTGAACCCAGGAGGTGGAGGTTGCGTGAGCCGAGATTGTGCCATTGCACTCCAGCCTGGGCAACAGAGCAAGACTCCACTCAAAAAAAAAAAAAAAAAAAAAGAAAGAAAAGAAAAAACTGAATTTCCATTGTTCCCAAGCTGAACAAATTCATGAATATGAAATGCTACCATGTGTATATTTGTTACCTCCGTTACTGGGACTCTGTAGACTGAATATTTCTTGAAAAAAATTATTCTTGGTTGGGCACTGTAGCTCACGCCTATAATCCCAGCACTTTGGGAGGCCAAGGCAGGCGGATCATGAGGTCATGTTTTTTTGTTTTTTTTTTTTTGAGATGGAGTCTGGTAAAATTTATCCTTTTTTATTTTTTTTAAATCTTATTTTTTTGAGACAGAGTCTTGCTCTGTCACCCAGTTTGGAGTGCAGTGGCACAATCTTGGCTTATTGCAACCTCCGCCTCCTGGGCTCAAGCAATTCTCCAGCCTCAGCCTCCCCAGTAGCTGGGATTATAGGTGCTGGCTATCACACCCAGCTAATTTTTGTATTTTTAGTGGAGATGGGGTTTCACCATGTTGGCCAGGCTGGTCTCGAACTCCTGACCTCAGGGGATCTGCCCACCTCAGCCTCCCAAAGTGCTGGGATTACAGATGCGAACCACCGCGCCTGGTTGAAAAAATTATTCTTGAATTTCACTGTCTCAAGTAGAAGGTTCATGGCGTCTGACATCTGAGTGGTACAACTGTCTCGTGATGTGTAATGTGAACTATATCCATGATATAATAATGGCGTAATGAACTATGTTGATGATATATGATATGTATTTTATTTGGTTTGGTTTTTCTTTTTGTTTTTTGCTTTTTTTTTTTGAGACGGGGTTTGGTTCTGAGGCTCAGGCTAGAGTGCAGTGGCACGATCTCGGCTTGCTGAAACCACTGCCTCCTGGACTCAAAGGATCCTCCCGCCTCAGCCTCTCGAGTAGCTGGGACCACAGGCATGCCCAGGAGGTGCACGCTCAGGAGGCTGAGGCAGGAGAGTTGCTTGAGCCCAGGAGGCGGAGGTTGCAATGAGCTGAGATCGTGCCACTGCACTCCAAACTGGGCGACAGACCTCGCCCAGCTAATTTTTGTATTTTTTTGAGGAGATGAGGTTGCCCAGGCTGGTCTCACACTCCTGGGCTCAAGCGATCTGCCCCACTCAGCCTCCCTAAGTGCTGGGATTGCAGGAGTGAGCCACTGTGCCCAGCCTGATTACTTTATTTTATTTATTTTATTTTATTTTATTTATTTTGAGATGGAGTCTCGCTCTGTTGCCCAGGCTAGAGAGCAGTGGTGTGATCTCAGCTCACCGCAACCTCTGCCTCCCGGGTTCAAGCCATTCTACTGCCTCAGTGTCTCAAGTAGCTGGGATTACAGGCGTGTACCACCAGGCTCAGCTAATTTTTGTATTTTTAGCAGAGACAGGGTTTTACCACATTGCCCAGGCTGGTCTTGAATTCTTGACCTCAGGTGATCCACCTGCCTCAGTCTCCCAAAGGGCTGGGATTACAGGCGTAAGCCACTGCACCTGGCCCTGATATGAATTTTTTAAAAGAGAGCACTTTAACAAGGAAACTTTCTTCTATTTATCAGCGTCATCCATAAAAGAGTCCTAAGTTCCATCACAACAAAATGAAGTGCATGGTCCTGGACTGGATCCTGGTTTGAACAAAACAGCAGTAAAGGATATTTTGGAATCAACTGGGGAAATTTTGTGGATTAAGTATTAAATAATGCTAGGAGGTTATAGTTAATTTTGTTGGGTGTTATATTTTGATTTTGGCTATGCAGAAAAATATTCTTTTTTTTTTTTTTTTTGAGACAAAGTCTCACTCTGTCACCCACGCTGGAGTGCAATGGTGCGATCTTGGCTCACTGCAACCTCAGCCTCCAGGGTTCAAGCGATTTTCTTGTCTCAGCCTCTGGAATAGCTGGGATTACAGGCGCCTGCCACCATGCCCGGCTAATTTTTATATTTTTAGTAGAGATGGGGTTTCACCATGTTGGCCAGGCTGGTCTTGAACTCCTGACCTCAGGTGATCCGCCCGCCTCGGCCTCCCAAAATGCTGGGATTACAGGCATAAGTCACCGTGCCCGGCCAATATTCTTTTTTTTTTTTTTTTTTTTTTTTGAGACAGAGTCTCGCTCTGCCGCCCGGGCTGGAGTGCAGTGGCGCTATCTCGGCTCACTGCAAGCTCCGCCTCCCGGGTTCCCGCCATTCTCCTGCCTCAGCCTCCCGAGTAGCTGGGACTACAGGCGCCGCCACCTCGCCCGGCTAATTTTTTGTATTTTTAGTAGAGACGGGGTTTCACCGTGTTAGCCAGGATGGTCTCGATCTCCTGACCTCGTGATCCGCCCGTCTCGGCCTCCCAAAGTGCTGGGATTACAGGCTTGAGCCACCGCGCCTGGCCGCCCGGCCAATATTCTTATGTCTTAAAGATACATACTGAAGTATTTAGGAGTGGAATGTCATGATACCTTTATATATGTATTTAAATATTTCATAAAAAATTAATGAAGTGAGCTAAAGAGAAGACACTCTTCCCATAAGGCACCAGGCACGCAGAAGAAAAGCATGCGGAGGTTGTAGTAAACATCACGTTAAAGCCACCACACGTAACTCCTTGGCAAGGAAAGGGCCCACGAGTAGCATTGTTCTCGCCTTTCCTTCCTGCTTAGACCCCTTCCTGACTCCCTCTGGTTGAGTTTCTGAGAAACTCATGCCTCTACCAACAGGCCTCCCTGGAAGGGCTTAGCCTGGAGACTCAGGTTTGGAAAGGGCTGTCCCGTGGAAAAGTGAGGCCCACGTGGACCTAAGGAAGAACACTGGAGGAGAGAGGTTCAGATGGATAAAAGGCAAAATGGAGCTGGTTTCTTAGGGGAAGCAGTAAAATTTCCATCCCTGGAAGGGTCAAGCACATGCTGCAGGCTTGTTGGGAGTGACTGAGTGGGGAGGGAGGCTGGCCTTGACGTAACTTCTACTACAGCGCCTTTCAGCCTCAGACACCAGGACCCAGGAGAAGGGTAGATCAGGCTGGAGATGGTAAGAATGAGACAGAGAGGCAGAAAGCAAGGCGGGGGCCAGGCACTGACTGAGCTGGAGCTTGAGCTGTTTCTCTCATCTCTGGCTTCCCCACCGGACCCTGCTTTGTGGTGCTGCTTCCTGTCTCCTACAATCTGGAGAAGCCAATTTCCTGTGGTGGCTGATTTCATTTGATAAGTAAAGGGAGGGCAACTCAAACGAAGCCATGGCAGGGACTGTCCTTGAACAGAAACAGAAGCTCAGTCTTGGCACGTCCTCCTGCCATCCTGACCATTCCAAAACGAGGGAGATTTAGGAGAGAAGCCACAAGCCGAATGATCATAAGGTTTGTTTTGAACTTTGCAAATACTGTATTTAAAGCCAACAAAAAACAGTGACCAGCATATTTCCTAGCTCCAGGGAGAGCAGAACAATGCAGCTCAGGTCAATAGATGGGACCCTAGGACCTGATTGTGCTGGGTTTGGACAGGATATAAAGATGAATAGACTACCCTCAAAGCATTTGCAACCCTCAATTGCAGCCAAAAGGCTGAAAAGAAGAACTCACTGTAAAACATACTTAGTCCTGAATTACCAGGAAAGAATATGGAAACATTTAACAGACAGACTATATGTCATATTCCTTCTGATCCCTTTAGAGTGGTTTCGATGTAGCCTTAACGTGAGGGGCAAACAACAACAACAACAACAGCACCTAAAACCAATGACCCTTTGGTGGTCTCATTCAGACCTCGGATTCTAGAGGTACATCTCTCTGTGAGTCTCTCTTGGCCCCGGGGAAAGAAAGAAGCCACCTTCCCTGACAAGGGGCTAGGAGCCAAATCCCTAGAAATAAATCCACCTGGTTCTGTGTTGTTTTTCCTCTCAATGGCCCTGGACCCCTCAGGAGTTCAATCTGAAAGACGTACAACTATTATGTATCCATAATAATTACAAATAAAAAATTTTTGACCTGGCCTGGTGGCTCATGCCTGTAATCCCAGCACTTTGAGGCAAGTGAGGCTTTGAGGTTGAGGCAAGGAGGATGGCTTGAGGCCAGGAATTCAAGACCAGCCTGGGCAACACGGAGAGACCATATCTCTAAAAATAAATTAACAAATGTTTTTTAAGCCAATTTGTCCCAAAACCTAATTCTTTGGCTTAAACTCAAGCAATATGCCCATGAGACAAGGGCCAAAGTGCTCTTGAGAAAGAGCTAGTAATGATAAATAATGTTTTAAAAACACTCCACCACAAATGCAAACTTTTCACATTATTATCTTTCTTGAGTATCTCAATTCTGTGAGGTATTTATTATTATTTTTTAGAGACAAGGTCTCACTCTGTCACCATACTAGAATGCAGTGGCGCGATCACAGCTCACTGCAGCCTCCACCTTCTGGGCTCAAGTGATCCTTCTGCCTCACCCTCCCAAGTAGCTGGGATTACAGGCATGCACCACCATGCCCAGGTAATTCGTATTTTTTGTGGAGATGGGGTCTTACTATGTTGCCCAGGCTGGTTTCAAACTCCTGGCCTCAAGCAATCCTCCAGCCTTGGCCTCCCAAAGTGTTGAGATTACAGGCTTGAGCCACTGCGCCTGTCCTCTGTGAGGCCTTTATGAAAGGCAGTGTTGGCCGGGCGCAGTGGCTCAAGCCTGTAATCCCAGCACTTTGGGAGGCCAAGACAGGCGGATCACGAGGTCAGGAGATCGAGACCATCCTGGCTAACACGGTGAAACCCCGTCTCTACTAAAAAATACAAAAAACTAGCTGGGCGCGGTGTCGGGCGCCTGTAGTCCCAGCTACTCGGGAGGCTGAGGCAGGAGAATGGCGTGAACCCGGGAGGCGGAGCTTGCAGTGAGCTGAGATCTGGCCACTGCACTCCAGCCTGGGCGACAGAGCGAGACTCCGTCTCAAAAAAAAAAAAAAAAAAAAAGAAAGGCATTGTTAATTTATAGATAAGAAAACTGAGGGCCGGGCACGGTGGCTCACGCCTGTAATCCCAGCACTTTGGGAGGCCAAGGCAGGTGGATCGCGAGGTCAAGAGATTGAGACCATCGTGGCTAACACGGTGAAACCCTGTCTCTACCAGAAATACAAAAAAATTAGCCGGGCGTGGTGGCGAGCGCCTGTAGTCCGAGCTACTTGGGAGGCTGAGGCAGGAAAATGGCATGAACCCAGGAGGTGGAGCTTGCAGTAAGCCGAGATCGTGCCACTGCACTCCAGCCTGGGCAACAGAATAAGACTCCATCTCAAAAAAAAAAAAAAAAAAACTGAGTCCCAGAGAAGGCAAGTGACTTGCCCAAAATTAACTATGTGACCTCTAACCTAGTTCCACCATGCCCAAGATAATAAACTCCCATGTACATGTTTATCACCTTGGCCATGGTGGGACTAGGTTAGAGGTCACACAGTTGCCACGCTGCCTCTACTGTGGTATACCGGGGTACCGAGGCGGTATACGGGCATTGTAACAGTGGATTTCAGGGAGAAGCAGTGAGAAGGTCCTAAGATCACGTTTCTGGGGATTTCTGCAAAACGACCCCTCATTACAGTTTTTGATCCCAGCCCCCCAGGTCCTACCCCGAGGCATTCCTTCTCCACATGCCATGCGTGTGTGGACAAAGGTATAGACCAGATTGCAGGTGGGTGTCCATGTTCTCATCCAGTCTAGCAAGTGAGTGGGGAACTCAGAGATGTGTAAGAAATTGTGAGAGGCCTTTGCCTTCCAGGTGATGATAGTCTTGGAGATAAATGTGATGCCTCTGGGGTAGGTGAGGAACGGGGGGAGCCAATCAGCTTTTCCCTTCCCTTATGCTGTGTTTCTTATTTCCAGAGTGACTAGAAGGTGATTATTTGGCCAGACCTATACTCCTGACCATTAGGGAAAAAATGGGAAAATGTTGGACATGAAGGAAGGGAAAGAGAAGAGTGAGAGAAACTAGAACATTTATGGCCAAAGCAGAGGATAAGAAATTAGGAAAAAGCAAAGAACAAAAAGCCATGTCCTCAGTAATATTGAGTGTGTCTTCCTACTTCCAAAATAAATGGCTGCCAGTTTTAGAGAAAACATATTTGTGGCTCAACTCACCACAGGTGTGGGTTTGACTCTGAAGTGGGACTGAGGAACTAGTTTACTTTTTCCATTCTATGTGTTTCCTCCTCCAAGTTCCTCCCCACAGGGCACCCCATAGCACCCCACCCTACCCTGAGCACCTGGCATGTGCCGCTGCTGCCCCCTGCTGGGAGAACACTGTTGGATCCCGGGGAGAGGGACTCCTTTCAGAGTGGCCACATCAGGGGCAGGACAGGAGGGGACTCTGAGGGATAGGTAATAAAACAGAGCATTTAAATATAGCCAGACACTAAAATCTTTGCACAAAATGTCTGAAACATCTGGCTTATAATCAGCATACAGGTGTGTGAAAAGGGATCAAGGAAATATAAGGTGGTTGGGTACCCACCTGAGATGGAAGCCTTTTAATGAGGCCTAGACTACCCATCTCCTCCCTTTGGTGTATCTGAAGCATTTTAGTCTTCTTAAAGCACAATGTTTATTACGTGGTAAAAAAAAAAAAAAAAAAAATTCTTCAAAGACTACATGGCTAAGATTCATACTCTTCAACAACCATTTTCTTCCCTTTTATTCCAAAGTCCACAAACTGACCCCAACCTACCTCTTTAGCCTTGCCTCTCACTGTTCTTCCTTGCACAGGCTGTGACCTATGTTGTCTTCTACCAACACACCCTGTACACACACTTATACCTCTATAAATAACACACATTATAAACAAAGTTATGAAACAAGAACTGACAAAAATGAAACAAGAACAGGCAAATATTTTTAAACCAATAACCTCATCATTGTATTTTTTATTCTTTGAATTCTGTAACGTGCCTATGTTTCATATTCAAAAATAATAAATTCATTAGTTTATTTTTAAATCAGAAAAAAATGAGTTAGAAATCTTAGGAACATGACATATGTTTAATGACTTTAAAAAGCTAATAGAATAAACTCCAGACTGAGCACAAAGAGAAAATTTGTGAATTAGGACATGACAGAGGAGTAAAGACAATAAAGGCATTTTTTCAAGTAAAAAATATGTGACATCAGCTAAGCAATGGAGACAATACATTGGGTCTCTAATATATCCCCTTTTAAAAGCCTCAGAAGAAAATAACAGTAAAGGAGAAATGATTGAATAGATAATAGTTCACATGAATATCCACATGTAAGAGAATGAAGTTGAATTCCTACCTCATACCATAAAAAAAATTCTAAATTCTCATAGACCTAAATGTAAGAGATCAAACTATAAAACCCTTTGAAGAAAACAAAGGAGTAAATCTTTGTGACTTTGAATTAGACAATGGTTTCTTAGCTATGACACCAAAAGCCCAATTGACAAAAGAAGTAAATAAGTTGGACTTCAACTCAACAATAAAAAGACAAATTACCCATTTTTATTTATTTATTTATTTATTTATTTATTTATTATTTTTGAGACAGAGTCTCACTCTGTCACCCAGGCTGGAGTGCGGTGGTGCTATCTCAGCTCACTGCAACCTCTGCCTCCCAGGTTCAAGCAATTCTTGTGCCTCAGCCTCCCAAGTAGCTGGGATTACAAGCTCTTACTACCATACCTAGCTAATTTTTAAAATATTGTTAGTAGAGACGGGGTTTCATCATGTTGCCGAGGCTGGTCTCAAACTCCTGAGCTCAGGCAATCCGCTCACCTCGACCTCCCAAAGTGCTAGGATTACAGGTGTGAGGCACCACACCCAGCCAAATTACCCATTTTTTAAATGGGCAAAGGATCTGTACACAAACAACTTAGATGCCTGTGAGGAAAGCATGCTTAGTTCCTACTCCTAAGATTTCCATTCATTTCAAGGACCTCTATTGGTGTGATAGTCTCAGTTTCTCTGCCTCTTTACTCATCCTGCTCCTTGGAGGACAGAGTGATGTTAAATAGTAAATTTAGGAAGAATAATCTGGATTTGTTAGTTCTGTTTTTCTTTTTGGGGAGTAAACTGCTGGCAGTGTTTTATATATAGATATATTTATCAAATTGTTTGTATATTTGTTGCCTTGATCTACTAAACAATCAGCTAACAGACCTAAAGCTGCATCCTCTAACCTGGTCGCTATCAGCAATAAAGATAATATTTTGGCTTCTATAGGGGTCAAACCCAAGCAGGGAACCCCATCTTTTTATTGGATCCTCAAAGACAATATCAAGTGACCCAAAAGATGGTGAGATATGCTACAGTCATGGATGAGAATGCATTTCATCATAAAGATACCAATTCTTCTCTAGTCTGTTGATTCAACATGCATATTGATTTATATTTTCAATTTTCAATAAAAATCGCAACAGAACTTCCTGGTGACTTGACAAGGTACATTCTAAAATCTATACAGAAGAGCAAAGGGCCAAAAATAACCAAAACAATTTTTTAAAACCAAAAGTATGAGGGAATTGCTCTTTCAGAATGAAGACTGGGGCTGGGCACCCTGGCTTATTCCTGTAATCCCAGCACTTTGGGAGGCCAAGGCAGGTGGATTGCTTGAGCCCAGGAGCTCAAGACCACCCCGGGCAACGTGGTGAAACTCTGTCTGTACAAAAAAATACAAAAAAATTAACCAGCATAGTGGTGTATGTATGCATGTAGTCCTAACTACTTGGGAGGTTGAGGTGGGAGGATCACTTGAGCCAAGGAGTTCAAGATCAGAAGTTAAGCCCAGGAGACAGAGGCTGCAGTGAGCCGTGATCACAGGGCTCATGCTTGTAATACCAGCCTGTAATCCCAGGAAGATTGCTTGAGACCTGGAATATGAGACCAGCCTTGGTAACAGTGAGACTCCAGCCCTAGAAAAAAGATTATTTAAAACATTATAACAGATCTATAAAAAAAATTGACCAGCTGTCATGGTGCACACCTGAAGTCCCAGCTACTAGGGAGGCTGAGATGGGAGGATCTCTTGAGCCCAAGAGTTCAAGGTTACAGTGAGCTATGATCATGCCACTGTACCACAGCCTGGGTGACCGACCAAGACCCTGACTCTAAAACAAAACAAAAACCCAAAGATTGATTATAAAATGAGAACAACTAAGAGTGTATGGTACTAGCCTATGTATAGATAAAGAGGTCAAAAGAATCAGACAGTCCAGGAGCTGGCCCATGTAGACGTATGTATGGAAGCTTGATAAGTGACAGAGGAGGCACTGCAAATCAAGGGAAGCATAAGCTATATTCAGTAAACAGGAGCAGGATGAAATGTTAACCATATATTTTCAATAATGAAATTTCGACTTTCTCCATAACAAAAATAAATTCTAGATAGATTAAAAACCTATATTAAAAAGTTTTAAAGACTATTTCTCCTTTTGCTTTGCAGATATGGACAAAAGCCTCAAAATACCTTTTATGCCTTTCACGGCCTGTGATGCAAACTTGTCACAGTGTTGTCAACTAATACAAGCCCTAGGTCGGAAAACCTGTTTAATAAATCGCTAGGGCCAGAGGTGTAATGTAGAGGGATAAACAAGTTCGTTAAGTGGATGACCCTTGTGAGTCTTTTTTCAGGTAACCTAGCAATGAGCTGGCTCTTCAGGATGGGCTAAAAACCCCCTCATGTATAAACTGTCTGGATTATTGGGTTGTTTCTAACGTTATTTCTTAGGCCAGAAAGGCTGAAACCTTCCTTGCAAAGCCATGTTGGTCAGATGATCTCTGATTCCTCCATAATTCTTTTTTTTTTTTTTTTTTTTTTGAGACAGAGTCTTGCTCTGTCGCCCAGGCTGGAGTGCACTGGTGTGATCTTGGCTCACTGCAACCTCTGCCTCCTGGGTACAAGCAATTCTCCTGTCTCAGCCTCCCGAGTGGCTGGGATTATAGGCGTGCACTGCCACACCCGAATAATTTTTGTATTTTTAGTAGAAACAGGGTTTCACCATGTTGGCCAGGCTAGTCTTGAACTCCTGACTTCAGGTGATCCACCCATCTCAGCCTCCCAAAGTGCTGGGATTACAGGAGTGAGCCACTGCGCCCTGCCCTCCATAATACTTTATAAATGCGTGAGGCAACAAGGAATTTTATATTCCCTCTCCTTGTACAGAACACATGATATGTCCAGCTCTGCCCAGCCTAAGCACTCTTCCCCATGAAGTGGTGAGAATCTTGGGTACTATATGCATCCCCTACACCTGCAGGTTGAAATATGCCTGTACCGTGTATTATTTTTGGTGCTTGCCCTTGTCCCTTGCTTGATAAACAGAAATATTGATGGCGGAAGAAACAGAAATGTTGATGGTGATGAACAATTAGGCAATATCTAACAAAGGTGGAGATGAGCATAAGCTAGAACTCAAGAATGCCACTTCTCATAATGTATTCTAGAAACTAGAGCACATACATACAGAATTCATTCCAGCTCTGTTTGTAATCACAAATGGGAAACAACCTAAATGGTCGTGAACAGAAGAATCGATAGACTGTAGTACGTTCGTGAAATGGAATACTGTGCGGCAGCGGTCCCCAACCTTTTTGGCATCAGGGACCCGTTTCCTGGAAGACCATTATTTCATGAACTGGGGGTGGGGGGGATGGTTTGGGATGATTCGAGTGCATCACATGTATCGTGTACATTATTTCTGTTATTATTACATTGTAAGATATAATGAAATAATTATACAACTCACCATAATGTAGAATCAGTGGAGCCCGAGCTTGTTTTCCTGCAACTAGACAGTCCCATCTGGGGATGATGGAAAACAGTGACAGATCATCAGGCATTAGATTCTCATAAGGAGCGCGCCGCCCAGATCCCGCGCATGCTCAGTTCACAATGAGGTTCACGTTGCTATGAGATCTAGTGCCTCCGCTGATCGGACAGGAGGCGGAGCTCTGGCAGTAATGCCAGTGATGGGGAGCGGCTGTCAATACAGATGAAGCTTCACTTGCTCAGCCGCCTGCTGCTCCCCTCCTGCCATATGACACAGTTCCTAACAGGCCGTGCACCTGTGCTGGGGTTGGGGGCCCCTGCTGTACAGCAATTAGAACAATGAGAACACTGGGACGCAGAGTGGGGAACATCACACACCGGGTCCCATCATGAGGTGGGGGCAGGGGGAAGGGATAGCATTAGGAGAAATACTTAATGTAAATGACGAGTTAATGGGTGCAGCACACCAACATGGCATATGTAGACATATGCAACAAACCTGCACGTTGTGCACATGTACTCTAGAACTTAAAGTATAATAAAAAATAAAAAAAAGTGACAGCTCTATGTTTAGGAATGGATAAATTACAAGAACGTGAAGTTGCAGGAGGACAGAAACAGCTCATGGCACACGCGCATGTGTATATATCCTGTATGTGGTTTAGAAATATGCAAAAAATGCTAAGCCTTCTTTATAGATCATGGATACGTGAAAACATAACAAAGAAAACCTGGAGGCCGGGCGCGGTGGCTCAAGCCTGTAATCCCAGCACTTTGGGAGGCCGAGACGGGTGGATCACGAGGTCAGGAGATCGAGACCATCCTGGCTAACCCGGTGAAACCCCGTCTCTACTAAAAAATACAAAAAACTAGCCGGGCGAGGCGGCGGGCGCCTGTAGTCCCAGCTACTCGGGAGGCTGAGGCAGGAGAATGGCGTGAACCCGGGAAGCGGAGCTTGCAGTGAGCTGAGATCCGGCCACTGCACTCCAGCCTGGGCGACAGAGTGAGACTCCGTCTCAAAAAAAAAAAAAAAGAAAACCTGGAATTGCATTAAAAAAAATACAAACAAAAAGTCTTTTCCCAAAGTAGGAGGAGATTGAGAGACCAAAGAATGACTGAGACAAGTCCAGCTTGGCGAGTAGACGAGTTTATGTGGACCAACATACGAGGCCTCCCGGGCAGCCGCAGGACAGCATTAGAGACCTGCACTGTCTCCCACTCTTTTTTTTTTTTTTTTTCTTGAGACGGAGTCTCACTCTGTTGCTCAGGCTGGAGTGCAGTGGTGTGATCACGGCTCACTGCAACCTCCACCTCCCGGATTCAAGCGATTCTCCTGCCTCAGCCTCCCGAGTAGCTGGGACTACAGACGCCCGCCACCACGCCCAGCTAATTTTTGTATTTTTAGTAGAGACGGGTTTCACCCCGTTGGCCAGGATGGTCTCGATCTCTTGACCTCGTGATCCGCCCACCTTGACCTCCCAGAGTGCTGGGATTACAGGCGTGAGCCACCGCGCCCAGCCACACTCTTGAACTGCCTTTAAGCTAATTTTCTGGCTCTTTGCCCACTGTGTGTGTGATGGACTGTTTTTCTTGGTAGTTTCTTAGAAACCCTCCAGGATGTTTGGTTCCAAGGGACACCTGCTCCTCTGCTGGGGACGGTGGCCTTGGCTCATGGCCTGGCCTTCAGGGTTCAGGCAGCCAACACACACTGTTTAGTAACTTGGCTGGGGACCCCTCACACTACAGAAAAGCATAAAAACAAACACAGCAATGACACGTGTCAGGTTCTAGAGAGGGAGGGAAAGGAGTCAAATCACAGGCATAGATGTATAAGAGGCTTCCACTGTATCTGTGGCATTTCATTTCTGAGAAAAAATATCTGAAGCAAATATGGCAAAATGTTAAGATTTGCTAAAGCTGAACATTGGGCAAATGGGTGTTTGTTGTTACTCTCTTTACTCTTCTGCATTTTTTTTTTTTTTTTTTGAGACGGAGTCTCGCTCTGTCCCCTAGGCTGGAGTGCAGTGGCATGATGTCGGCTCACTGCAAGCTCTGCCTCCCGGGTTTACACCATTCTCCTGCCTCAGCTTCCCGAGTCGCTGGGACCACAGGCACCCACCGCCATGCCCGGCTAATTTTTTGTATTTTTAGTAGAGACGGGGTTTCACCGTGTTAGCCAGGATGGTCTCCATCTCCTGACCTCGTGATCCACCCGCCTCGGCCTCCCAAAGTGCTGGGATTACAGGCGTGAGCCACCGCGCCTGGCCTCTTCTGCATATTTCAAAGATGTCAAAATTGAAAAACAATAGTCACTGACTTAGCATGACAGAGAAATCTTCAAGCATAGCTTTGCAAAGGGAGATACCTGTGGGAACCAAGCCACTAGAGCCATAGAATCCCAAGGAGGCGCAAAACGGATTTGAAATTGGGCAGAATGATGTGTGAAAAAGCATGATCCATTGGGTGTTGTGTCTGTGCATACACGGGACCTAGAAGGACACGGCCAACTGTAAACTGCTCGTGCTTGTGGACGGCTTTGTTCTCTGCTTGTGTTTTTCAGTTTCTTATAATGCACATATTAACTAAGAGTAATGAAATTATCCTAATTTCTATTACATTAATTTATATTAATACATTAATTAAAAATAAAGGTTACTTTTAAAACCAGAAAAACATGGTTGGAAGAGAAAAATTAACCTTATAATGTTTTTTGACATTTGGGACATAAACATTGCCTGAAATGAAAACATAAATAAATAAATGGAATATTGGGAAAGCTTGGTAAAAATTAAATTGCTATACATTCTACAAATTGCTAAAAGGGGCCGGGCGCGGTGGCTCAAGCCTGTAATCCCAGCACTTTGGGAGGCCGAGACGGGCAGATCACGAGGTCAGGAGATCAAGACCATCCTAGTTAACACGGTGAAACCCCGTCTCTACTAAAAAATACAAAAAACTAGCCAGGCGAGGTGGCGGGCGTCTCTAGTCCCAGCTACTCAGGAGGCTGAGACGAGAATGGAGTAAACCCGGTAGGCGGAGCTTGCAGTGAGCTGAGATCTGGCCACTGCACTCCAGCCTGGGCTACAGAGCGAGACTCCGTCTCCAAAAAAAAAAAAAAAAAATTACTAAAAGGAATAAAGTTTTGGCTGGACGTGGTGGCTCATGCCTATAATCCCAGCACTTTGGGAGGCCGAGGCAGGCAGATCATGAGGTCAGGAGTTCGAGACCAGCCTGACCAATGTGGTGAAACCTCATCTCTACTAAAAATACAAAAATTAACCGGGCTTAATGGTGCATGCCTGTGATCCCAGCTACTCAGGAGGCTGAGGCAGGAAAATCTCTTGAACCTGGGAGGTGGAGGTTAGAGTGAGCTGAGATTATGCTACTGCACTCCAGCTTGGGTGACAGGGCAAGACTCCGTCTCAAAAAAAAAGAGGAATAGGCCGGGCGCGGTGGCTCAAGCCTGTAATCCCAGCACTTTGGGAGGCCGAGACGGGCGGATCACGAGGTCAGGAGATCGAGACCATCCTGGTTAACACGGTGAAACCCCGTCTCTACCAAAAAATACAAAAAACTAGCCAGGCGAGGTGGCTGCGCCTGTAATCCCAGCTGCTCGGGAGGCTGAGGCAGGAGAATGGCGTGAACCCGGGAGGCGGAGCTTGCAGTGAGCTGAGATCCGGCCACTGCACTCCAGCCCCGGCGACAGAGCAAGACTCCGTCTCAAAAAATAAATAAATAAATAAATAAATAAAAGAGGAATAAAGTTTTAGCGAGCAACATTGGTAAATTGCTATTAATCAATTTGTGTAGCCAGGCGTGGTGGCTCACACCTATAATCCCAGCACTTTGGGAGGCCGAGGTGGGTAGATCACCTGAGGTCAGGAGTTCGAGACCAGCCTGACCAACATGGTGAAATCTGTCTCTACTGAAAATACAAAAATTAGCCTGGCCGTGATGGCATGCACCTGTAGTCCCAGCTACTTGGGAGGCTGAGGCAAGCCAGTTGCTTGAACCTGGGAAGTGGAGGTTCTAGTGAGTCGAGATCGTGCCATTGCACTCCAGCATGGGTGACACAGAGCAAGACTCAGTCTCGAAATAAATAAATAAATAAAAATAAATAAATATAAATTTGTGTTAACAATTTTATTTGGCAAATTGATACATGCCTAAATACGATTTATCTTTTAAGGATCTGCTCAGATGACACCTCCTCCACAAAGTTCCTCGGACCACAACCCTCCCTCACCTGCAAATGCCCTCACGTGGCGTTCCTCCCGCACTTCCTTCAGCTGTTCTCATTTTCTATATGTTACAACTATTTAGAAAGGTCTCAGCTTCCTCTCTGGGCCTAGATCCTTGAGGGCAGAGTTTTACGTGTCTCTGCCTGCCTGTCAGCAGTGTTCATGGCGGGTTCTTAGTATCTGAAAAAAGGAAAGGAGGAGGAATCTGGAACCCTAACTGAAGAAAGGATCAAATAACTAAAAATTCAGCTTCCTCCGGCCTGCAAAGTGTCAGGTATCTGTAACTGTGAGTGCTCTGAGATTAGGCCACAAACTTTTGCTATCTCAACAGTTTCTCCTCTTGGACCATTTCCTTTGAGTTGCTGTTCTGCCAGTTTCTGCATTCAGGCTCAGCCTATGGTGCCAACCTGTCAGTGTGGTGCCAGGGAGGTGCTCTCAGAGGAAGCAAAGCGAGAAGAGGTGATGAGAGCTCTTTCTGTGGCAGCCCCAGACACAGTCTCACGCTGAGGCATGTGCAGCAGCAAATGAGAGGCTGGGTGAGGACCAGAGGACCGGGATCCAGGCCGGAATGCGACACAGAAAAGGCAAAGGTTAGATGGGCAAGGTGTGACATCAGAGCCAGGCAAGAGGTCCCTGGCTGGGCTTTAGGGTTGCTACATTTGGCAAATAAAAATAAAGAATGCCCTCACCTCACACCCTTTAGGACGGCTGTTTGGGAAAACATCAGATGGAAGCGTTGGTGAGGATCTGGAGAAAGTGGAATCCTCGTGCACTGCTGGTGGGAGTGTAAAATGTGCAGCCAGTATGGAAAACAGTCTGGCAGTTCCTCGAAAAATAAAACAGAGAATGACTGTATGATTCAGCATCCCACTTCTGAGAACACACCCACAAGAACTGAAAGCAGAGCCTCAAAGAGACCTTCACACACCCGTGTTCACAGCAGCATTCCTCACAGTAGCAAAGCAACCCAGAGTCCATCAGTGAATGATGGATCCACAGAACGTGGCTCGATGGACTATTACTCAGTCTTAAAGAGGAAAGAAATTCTGACACATCCTACAACAGATGAGTGAACCTTGAGGATATCACACTAAGTGGAATAAGCCAGTCACAAAAGGGCAAATACTGTATAATTCCACTTACATGAGGTGTTTAGAGGAGTCAAAATCATAGATACACAAAGTAGAATGGTGGTTGCCAAGGACTGGGGAGTTGGAGGAATGTGGAGTTATTGTTTAGTAGACATAAGGTTTCAATTTTACAAGATAAAAGAGCTCGGGAGGCCAGGCTTGGTGGCTTGTGCCTGTATTCCCAGCCTTCGGGAGGCCGAGGCGAGAGGATCACTTCAATCAGGGAGTTGGAGACCAGCCTGGGCAACACAGCAACACCCCATCTCTACCAAACAAATAAGCAAACAAACAGAGTTCTGGAGATGGATGGTGGTGATGGTTGCACACATTATGAATGTATTTAGTATCACTAACTGTACACTTAAAATTGGTTAAAATGGTAAACATTTTACATTATGTGTATTGTACCACAGTTTAAAAATTGGGAAAAAGTGCAGTGCCCACAGTGAAATCTGAATTTTAAACATGAATAAGGCCGGGCGCGGTGGCTCAACCCTGTAATCCCAGCGCTTTGGGAGGCCGAGACGGGTGGATCACGAGGTCAGGAGATCAAGACCATCCTGGCTAACACGGTGAAACCCCATCTCTACTAAAAAATACAAAAAACTAGCCGGGCTTGGTGGCGGCGCCTGTAGTCCCAGCTACTCGGGAGTCTGAGGCAGGAGAATGGCGTGAACCCGGGAGGCGGAGCTTGCAGTGAGCCGAAATCGCGCCACTGCACTCCAGCCTGGGTGACAGAGCGAGACTCCGTCTCAAAAAAAAAAAAAAAAAAAAAAAAAACATGAATAATTGTTCAGTATCATTATATTTCATGCAACATCGGGTATATATGTATACTAAAAAACTATTCATTGATCTGAAATTTCATCAGGCATCCTGAATTTTGTCTGGCAACCTGGACACAGGCCAGGTTCTTTAGTGAATGGTGATCATAATTCATCGGCAGGCTGAGGGAAGATTCATAGAAGTGAGGAGAGGAGCAGAGAGGAGCTGGCTGGAGGGAATGTATGTTTTTCCCATTTTCCTCTCCAGTCCTGGTAAATAAAACACGGTCAAAGTGTATCTGCTGACTCTCCAGGCAAGTCAGCCACCCCAACACTACTCAACGTTTATCTCTTCGAGAGCACTTACTTGTTATTGGATATTTATCTGCTGACATATCTGCCTCCCCCTTGAGGGGAAAGTAACCAAGGTTTTGAGTCAGAGATCTAGGCTGAAACAAGACTCTGAAACTTAAGGTTGTGACTTTAGCAAGTTATTTATCGTCTGTGAGCCTCAGTGTTCCATGAAATGTGAATACCATCAAGATATTCTAACAAATAAATCAAATAATGTAGATAAAATACATAGCAGCTGCCCAGAAATATTAAGCACAGTATCTCTGAAGACCTGGAATGCAGGGACCCAGTCCTAACAGTACCCATGCTGCAGAGTCCCAACAGTACCCGCATTGCAGAGTCCCAACAGTACCCATGCTGCAGAGTCCCAACAGTACCCGCATTGCAGAGTCCCAACAGTACCCGCGCCGCAGAGTCCCAACAGTACCCACGCCGCAGAGTCCTAACAGTACCCGCGCCGCAGAGCCCTAACAGTACCCGCATTGCAGAGTCCCAACAGTACCCGCGCCGCAGAGTCCCAACAGTACCCACATTGCAGAGTCCCAACAGTACCCGCGCCACAGAGTCCCAACAGTACCCGCGCCTCAGAGTCCCAACAGTACCCGTGCCGCAGAGCCCTAACAGTACCCGCATTGCAGAGTCCCAACAGTACCCATGCTGCAGAGTCCCAACAGTACCCGCATTGCAGAGTCCCAACAGTACCCGCGCCGCAGAGTCCCAACAGTACCCGCGCCGCAGAGTCCCAACAGTACCCGCATTGCAGAGTCCCAACAGTACCCGTGCCTCAGAGTCCCAACAGTACCCGCGCCGCAGAGTCCTAACAGTACCCGTGCCGCAGAGTCCTACTAGTACCCGCGCTGCAGAGTCCTAACAGTACCTGTGCTGCATGTTCCATGGAGGAGGTGCTGAGTCAAAGGAATGTGAGTGCTATATCGATCGCCTAGACTAGGGCTCTACATATTTCATTCTTGCTGCTAGTCACGATTATGATGGCAAGAGGTAAGAAGACCTCAATCAGAAAACCTCAATCATAAATTGTCCGCCAGTCACTTCTGACAAGGCTCTGGAAGACAGAGGCACAGAACACAAGGCTGGACCCTTTCCGTCACTGTCGCGTGCATTTCTTCATGGGCAGGGAAGCTGCAGGGAAGGGTGTTTTCTGTTAGTTTGTTTGTTTTTGTTTTTTTGAGACTGAGTCTCACTCTGTCGCCCAGGCTGGAGTCCAATG
This sequence comes from Macaca mulatta, assembly GCF_049350105.2. NCBI lineage: Eukaryota > Metazoa > Chordata > Mammalia > Primates > Cercopithecidae > Macaca > Macaca mulatta. The sequence goes on along the minus strand of NC_133407.1, from coordinate 2,134,055 downwards.
GCACGATCTCAACTCACTGCAACCTCCGCCTCCCAGCTTCAAACGATTCTCCTGTCTCAGCCTCCTGAGTAACTGGGATTACAGGCACCTGCCACCACGCCTGGCTAATTTTTGTATTTTTAGTAGAGACGGGGTTTTGCCGTGTTGGCCAGGCTGGTTTCGAACTCCTGACCTCAGGTAACCCACCTGCCTCAGCCTCCCAAACTGTTGGGATTACAGGCGTGAGCCACCATGCCCAGCCAGTGAAGAGTTTTTTAACTCGTCATGGGGGTTCCTAAGTGAGGGACTTGGGTGTGATTTTATGACAACTGGTCATGAAATTTCATGACAACCAGTTGTCATGAAATCAGGGGACAAGTATGTTTTTGTGCAGGGAGAGGAGGCCTGCGGGTGCAGTAGGTCCTCTTAAGCTCCTCTGGGTTCCATCTTCCCACAAGAGATTCTTTTCGACCAGGCGCGGTGGCTCATGCCTGTAATCCCAGCATTTTGGGAGGCCAAGGCAGGTGGATCACCTGAGGTTGACTAACATGGAGGCAGCCTGTCTCTACTAAAAATACAAAATTAGCCAGGCGTGGTGGTGGGCATCTGTAATCCCAGCTATTTGGGAGGCTGAGGCAGGAGAATCACTTCAACCCGGGAGGCGGAGGTTGCGGTGAGCCGAGATTGCGCCACTGCACTCCAGCCTGGGCAACAAGAGCGAAACTCCGTCTCCAAAAATAAAACAAACAAACAAAACAGGAGATCCTTTTCTGTCTCCAAACCCACAGCTCTAAGTGTCACTCTGAGAAGCAGAACGTTTCATTTGGTTGTCACGGCAGAGGTTTTGAACTCCGTTGCCATCCTTTCCCTAAAATACTGCCTCATTTCACCTCATCACCAAACTCCCCTCCAGGCTGGAACCCTCAGTTCATTTTAGTATTCCAAAAGCAACCAGAATTAAGCTCTGGCGTCTGTAGGAAAGGAGTCCGGTGAAAGATGTGAACATAATGACCACAAGAGAGGGAGAAACTTATTACCTTCATTTTTCACGCTCAAGATAAGCACCCAGCGAGCTGCTGGGCGTGAATGATTTCCTATCAGCCAAACAAAAAACAGATCACCAAGCTGGCTTTCCTCTGGGTTTCTAACCTCACCGTTCTTCAGTCTCTCCCTTAAAACAGAGAACAGGAGACGAGGTAAGAAGTACAGTCTTTCAAGATCCAGAAGACCTGAGCTTTCTCTTCTTGTTCTTGATTTAGCAGATCAGCCCCTGCTCAGACACAGCCCGATAGCCAGGTAGGGAGCGACGCTTCTCGGGGCAGAGCCTGGGCAAGGGGCACCATCCTGAGTCTTACACCGAGACGCTGCACTCTCCCTCCAGGGGCTGTCTTGCTGTGAATCTCCAGGACTTGATAGGGTTGCCTTGCTCTCCCCCTCTCTTTTTTCCTCTTCACTCCTTCCAGCCTCCTTTGTCTTTTTTCTTCTGGGGAGTCCTCAAATGTGCTCTTCCTCATGTGGCCAAACTTTGGGGTGGGAGGAAGCATGTTTGTTAGTGTGTTCCTGCACTACCCCGTCTCTTCCTTATGGCTTCCCTCCCCCTCATCCCCCAGCCACAGAGGCGTAGGGCTGAGACTAGTGGCCTCCTAGGTACTGTGTGAGCCCACTCCTCACCCCATGGCCGTAGCTGATTGGACCAGTAGTAGGAATTGCAGTCTCTGTCTGGGACCCTGAGTTGATCTCTTGAATGGAGGGGAGAAGTGTGGGTGGCCATTTTTCCCAATGTGGACTATGGAGAAGAGGAAGTTTGGGGAAAGAATGCAGAAATGTTTCAGGAATAAGGAAGAGGTGGTATTCCCGGGCTCCTGACGGCTTTCCATTGCTTTGTCCAACTTCCTCATGAAAACTAAGGCATTCCTGCTGTTGATCTCTGTGAGTTAGCCCTGCATCTCTAAAATAAACTTATTTTGCTTATGCTACCTCAAGTTCTGTTGCTTTGATTATTTTTAAATGTTTCCTATATTTTAAAACATTTCCTATTTTAAAATGTTTCCTATTCTTAATTTTAGAACCAGATGAATGGAACGTTTTATATTTCACCACAATTTTTATTTTTTTAGTGACTAAAATTGCTTTTCTTTCATGGTTGGCTCCTAATGATACCTATTGTAGAACAGTTCAGTAATAATACTGAGAAACGCAGGGAATAGTTACTACACTCCTGGCACTGTTCCATCTGGTTCAATGTGCATTTCATGTAATGCCCACATCACCTTTTAAAGTAGGTGGCATGATTTCCCCCGCCCCCCATTTTACAAATAAGGGGACTGAGGCACAGAGGGATCAAACGTCCCACCCAGGGTTACAGAACTAGTAAGTGGTAGAAGAGGGTTTGAATTCATGACTCCAGAATCCACGCCCCTAACTACTACCACTAAGTAGTTTACAAACACTGGGTTACGAATGCAACCTGGCAAAGAACTTCCAACAAATCTATAACACCTTAAAATTGTTCCTGGCCTTTCCCATGGTTCCAGTGAACAACCAAACACAGCATCAAAGTTGCCTCCACAAAGAAACAGAATTGGTAGAGAGAAAAATTAAAAGGTGTGTTTCCTAGGGTTGCCACAGCAAAGTACCACAAACTGGGTGGCTTCAACTACAAAAACGTATCGTTGGGCACAGTGGCTCAGGCCTGTAATCCCAGCACTTTGGGAGACCGAGGCAGACGAATCACTTGAGGTCAGGAGTTCAAGATCAGCCTGACCAATATGGTGAAACCCTGTCTCTACTAAAAATACAAAAATTAGCCGGGTGTGGTGGCGTGTGCCTGTAATCCCAGCTACTCGGGAGGCTGAGACAGGAGAATTGCTTGAACCTGGGAGGCAGAGGTTGCAGTGAGCCAAGATTATGCCACTGTACTCCAGCCTGGGCGACACAGCGAGACTCCGTCTCAAAAACAAAAAAGTATCATCCCACCACCCCGGAGGCTGGAAGTCGGAGACAAAGGTGTCAGCAGGGCTGGTTTCCTCTGAGGCTGGTGGGGAGGAATCTGTTCCCCGCCGCTCCCCGGCTTCTGTTGGTTTGCCGGCAGTCTTTGGCACTTCTTGGCTTCTTGGCTTCTGCTGTACGGCCCTGATCACTGCCTTCATCTTCACATGGAATTCTCCCTGTGTGCATGTCTGCGTCTAACTCTTTTTCACAAGGACACCAATTATCTTAAATTAGGGGTCCAGTCTGGTATGACCTCATCTTAACTAGTTACATCTGAAATGACCCCATTTACAAATAAGGTCACATTCTGAGGTACTGGAGGATTTCAACATATAAATTTTTAAGGGGATGCAACTCAGCCCCTGATATTAGGTTTTATTGTTTCTTTCCTGTAGCAATTTTCAATCATTATATCTCCTTTTATCAGAGGTAAGAAGTTTGATTTCAAGATGTGACAAACCACAGATGCAGCTGCGCAGCTTTGGTAGGCACCCAGATGTCACTGCCACTCTGATATAGGAAGGACCAAATCACTAATCCCTGAAAGAATCCTGATAAGGACACCTCTTTTTTTTTTTTTTTCTGAGATGGAGTCTTGCTGTGTTGCCCAGGCTGGAGTGCAATGACGCGATCTCGACTCACTGTAAGCTCCGCCTCCCGGGTTCATGCCATTCTCCTGCCTCAGCCTCCCGAGTAGCTGGGATCACAGGCGCCCACCACCACGCCTGGTAATTTTTGTATTACTAGTAGAGACGGTGTTTCACCGTGTTGGCCAGGCTGATCTCGAACTCCTCATCTCGTAATCCGCCCGCCTCGGCCTCCGAAAGTGCTGGGATTACAGGTATGGGCCACCGCACCCAGTCTAGAACCTCTTTTAAATTACTGCCTCGCGTGAGCTCACTCAGGGCCATAGAAAGACTCACAGAAGAGGCAGTCGTGCCTCAGGTGCTCACTCTGGCGCCGCCATCATCTTGCTCTTGGTCTCTAGAGCTAGAGCTCTTTTTTCTCATACAATTTTCCTAGTTATAAACCAGAGATTTTTGCCTGGCACGGTGGCTCACACCTGTAATCCCAGCACTTTGGGAGGCCCAGGCGGGTGGATCATAAGGTCAGGAGTTCGAGACCAACCCAACCAACATGCTGAACTCCCATCTCTACTAAAAACACAAAAATTAGCCAGGCCTGGTAGGGCGTGCCTGTAGTCCCAACTACTCAGGAGGCTGAGGCAGGAGAATCGCTTGCACCCAGGAGGCAAAGGTTGCAGTGAGCCGAGATCGCACCACTGCATTCCAACCTAGGCGACAGAGTGAGATTCCATCTCAAAATAAAATAAAATAAAATAAAATAAAAATAAACCAGAGATTTTTGCCTCCATTTGAGGCTGCTCAAATGTCACTCCTGAATGGTGGTCTCCTAGTTCAGGGGAGAAGTACCTGGAGACTTAAAAACAAACAAAAGGCCAGGCACGGTGGCTAACGCCTATAATCCCAGCACTTTGGGAGGCCAAGGCAGGCAGATCACAAGGTCAGGAGATCGAGACCATTCTGGCTAACATGGTGAAACCCCATCTCTACTACAAATACAAAAAATTAGCTGGGTGTGGTGGCGGGCACCTGCAGTCCCAACTACTCGGGAGGCTGAGGCAGGAGAATGACGTGAACCCGGGAGGCAGAACTTGCAGTAAGCCAAGATCGTGCCACTGCACTCCAGCCTGGGGGTCAGAGCGAGACTCCATCTCAAAAAAAAAACAATAAAAACAAACAAACAAACAAAACTCCACTCTACTACCCCACGGAATTTAATTTGCCAGGGCATCTTATTTATTTATTTTGAGACGGAGTCTCACTCTTGTTGCCCAGGTTGGAGTGCAATGGTGCGATTTCGGCTCACTGCAACCTCTGCCTCCCGGGTTGAAGTGATTCTCCTGCCTCAGCCTCCCAAGTAGGTGGGATTACAGGCATGCACTACCACGCTCGGTTAATTTTTGTATTTTTAGTAGAGACAGGGTTTCTCCATGTTGGTCAGGCTGGTCTCGAACTCCCAACCTCAGGTGATTCACCTGCCTTGGCCTCCCAAAGTGCTGAGATTACAGGTGTGAGCCACTGCGCCCGGCCGCATCTTATCTTTTAAAAGCTTCCCAGATATAGGTTATCTTGATTGTGATGGATATATACATACATCAAAGCTTATCAAATTGTGCACTGTAAATATGTATAGCTTACTTGATGTCAGTTATTATCTCAATGAAGCTGATTTAAAGAAATAAAAAGCTCCCCAGGTGATTCTAGTGGGCAGCCCAAAATGAGAATCACTGAGCTAGGTCAGCCTCAGGAACAGCCCCAGAAAGGAAGACATCTGCTCAGGAATCGTGTCCCGACCGGCAGCCCCACCAGGACTTAGAACGCGTGAGTCCTGCGCTACTGATCCAGTGGTCTCACCTCAAGACCAAAATGAGAACGTTGCTGAGCTTCTCTCAAAATTATAAAGAGGCACCTAAAATTTTTGAACTGTGGCCGGGTGCGGTGACTCACGCCTGTAATCCCAGCACTTTGGGAGGCCGAGGTGGGCGGGTCACGAAGTCAAGAGATCAAGACCATCCTGGCTAACATGGTAAAACTCCATCTCTACTAAAAATACAAAATTTAGCCGGGCGTGGTGGCGGGTGCCTGTAGTCCCAGCTACTCAAGAGGCTGAGGCAGGAGAATGGCTGGAACCCGGGAGGCAGAGCTTGCAGTGAGCTGAGATTGTGCCACTGCACTCCAGCCTGGGCCACAGAGCAAGACCCTGTCTCCAAAAAAAGAAGAAAAGAAAAAAGAAAAAATTGAACTGCTAGGATTGTTATTCAGAGGTGTAGGGTGAGAGAAAAAAAAAAAAAATCCCGAAACAACAAAACAAACACCCCAGCAGCCTTCAGTTGGCGGAGTCATGGTTTAGAAGGCAGCTGGTTGTCCTTTCAGGGTAGGCCCACCTCCCCTCACTCTACCTGCTGGACTGTGGAGCCTGCACAGCCAGTGAGGAAAGCGACACACCAGTAGCTCTCTTGTCAAGTTGGCTGCCAATCTCCTTAACTCCAAACTCACTAGTTCCAACTGCCTGTTCAGTACTTCTACCTCGGATTCAACATGTTCAAAACTGAACTCATTACCCTCACCCCCCAATCTTTTTTTTTTTTTTTTTTTGAGACAAGAGTCTCACTCTGTCACCCAGGCTGGAGTGCAGTGGCGCAATTTCGGCTCACTGCAACATCCGCCTCGCAGGCTCAAGTGATCCTCCTGCCTCAGCCTCCCAAGTAGCTGGGATTACAGGCGCCGCCACCACACCCGGCTAATTTTTGTATTTTTAGTAGACGCGGGGTTTCACCATGTTGGCCAGGCTGGTCTCGAACTCCTGGCCTCAGGTGATCTGCCCACCGCAGCCTCCCAAAGTGTTGGGATTACAGGCATGAGCCACCACGCCCGGCCCCTCACCTCCCAATCTGTTTGTTTTTGTTGTTTTTTTTTTTTGAGACACAGTCTCGCTCTGTCGCCCAGGCTAGAGTGCAGTGGCACGATCTCGGCTCACTCCTTCTCAGTGCCGTTTCTTAGTAACAGTACCATTATTCTCTCAAATGTCTGCACCAAAGTGTCTCACTCTTGACATACAAATGGTGTCCAAATGTCCTCCTGAATTACCTTAAATACATTCCACCTCCATCTTTAGTCACCTTAGTGTAGGTTCTCATCATTTTCTGCCTAGATCTCCTGACTCCCACCTTTCAGATATTGCTTTTTGTAGTTAATCATGCCCTTGCTGAACACCTTTGAATGGCTTCCCCATGAAAAAACAGACAAAACCCAAACTATTTAGTATGGCAATTATAATCCAGACGCAATTTCCTTGTTTCATGCCCTCCCCCACCTCTTGTCCAGCATGGTTCCAGACATAGCGGACCTACCTGTGCCTCTGTATCATAGCACATCCTCTTCCACTTGTCTGGAACAGTGGATTTATCTTCATTAGCTCCCACCTACTTATCTTCTAAGCTCAGCTTAAACATCGCCCCAGGTTAACTGCTCCCTCTCTACGCCACCCTGGACCTCACCTGTAATTTCGTTAAAGCCGTTATCCCAGTTTCCCGGCAGAGTCTGTTTCCACTTTTGCTTTCACAGAAGCTTGTCAGCAACTTTTTTCCTTCTCATCTTTCCATCTCTAGTACCTGGTAAAAGCCTGGTATATGATAGATGTTAGAAAATAATGTGATAAATTATCTTTCCTGCCGTTTTCATTCTTTCTACATTACCAATGGATGACTAGTAGCTGGGTGGGCAGGAAGATCCTTCAAAATTTCAGAAGCTCAGCTATGGCCACATAAAACCGAGAGTGGCCTGTGGAGTCACTGTTAGCTCCACGGCTCCATCAGCACTGAAGTTCCCGTAGGCTGTGCTCAGAAGGGTGGCCTGCGCCGGGCTTTGCCACGTCTCTGCCCAGAGCCGCGTCTTCACTGCCAACATGTCTTTTGTGATAAAAGTGTCCATGCTGTCCTGGGCAATTCAATCATCAACTACACCACTCTTTGGCCTATCGAGGGGTTAGATGTCATCGACAACTCTCATTCCAACCTTAAGCCTCCTTTCCTTCAAAGGGGAGGAGGACCAACAGAGGTGCACAGATGAATAATATGCCCTTTAAACATGGGTTGGGAATAGCGAGCAAGTTAGCTCCATTAAATAAACAAAGATATCTGGTCTATTCCCACTACAATACGCCTCTAATGAATCTAACTTGAGACACTAGAATTTTAATACATTATTTCAGGGAGACTTTCTCAAGGGAGCTATGACCTCAAAACCATTACTTGATTTTATCCCCATTTTATTTCTAGAGCAAAGGGGGCAGAAATATAATACAGTGTACAAGTATCAAATCATATCTAGACAGGACTTGACCTCCCTGATCTTTTCTTAATGTTTTCCTGCCTTAAAAGAAACAGAAATTAAGCACTATCAACATGGTGACCTAAGAAAACTCCCTAAATGATTCCTACTTCTTGAGCCACTCATCATGAAATCCTACATACAAAAGCTGAATTCACAATCTTAAATCTTAAAGGGCTACTTCTTTCAGCAAACTATATTCTGAAGACTAGAGAACATGTTGCTCTCAATGGTATTTCAGAGAACACATTAAATAAGAAGCAAACAGTTCGGGGGAGGATCCAAAAAAGAAATCAGGACAACAGACTGGTAAAGCTGTCTCCGGCGTCTCTTTCCACTAAACAAAGAGGCAAATACAGAACATTTACACCTATTTTTCTTTTACGAAATTTAAATGCTTTGGGTCGGGCACAGTGGCTCACGTCTGTAATCCCAGTACTTTAGGAGGCTGAGGCACACTGATCACCTGAGGCGGAGGCTGCAGTGAGCCGAGATCACATCAACTGCTTTCCAGCCTGGGTAACAGAGCAAGACTTTGTCTCAAAAAAAAAGAAAAAAAAAATTAAAATGCTTTGTATGAACTTTAACACATTAGGCAAATTTTTAGCAACATAATCAACTGATTCTCTTTTAAGCTTTTGGATCACAGGAGCCATTTATTCAGCCAGTTCAGAAACAGCATGCCTGTCCCTTTTAATTCTTGGCGAACAACTGCATTATCCAACAAATGTGAGCAGCGGGGCGGGGTGGGGGGCGGTAGAAGCAATTGGGAAATAAGACCCTAGTGAATTACTGTTCCTTGTCCACATTCCATTCTAAACATGGGGAATATGGATTCTATTATTAAAGCCATGGAATTTATAGGTAAATTCCATCACCACCTTTGGCTATTAAGGCACACCCCAATTTTTCTTTCTGACCAATGTGTAACAAATTTCTTTAAATGTAAGCAATCACAGGTGGTTAATGTTTAACTTTTTATTAAGAAACTAAGGCAAAACAACAGAATTCCAAAAAAATAAAGATACAGAATTCTATTTTAAATTCTAAACAAATATAAAAATCAGAGTTTACCAGTATTTTCGAGTAGAGGGAATGGCTAAATGCATTCGCAGTAATTACTTCTTCCTTACTAGCCTCAAGTTTGCACCCCTTTCCTTCCTGCTTCACTGGGACTAGAACATAGAATTTCTCATTCATCTTTCGCTACTGTAATTTTTGCTTCTATAGTCTAAAACTTCAGAGGAGCTCTTGTCTCTCTCCATAGTTCTTTCTCTGTTCCTTCAGCAAATACGTGAGCACCTGCCTATTGGGCTTACGTGGTGTGGGTACAAAGATGAGTCCGTCAGAGATCCTGTCCCAGTTTAGGGGTGATATGACACCAGTAAATAATCAATAAATAATTTTAAACAAGGTATAAATAAATACAGCATGAGTCAACTATAGATATATAAAACTAGGGAAATTTCAAGGAGAGATTACATTCAGCTAGAGAAACGGAGGAAGGTTTCTGAGGACAGCATTTGGGCGGGGTGTGGCCTGTCCCTAGTAAAGGCTTCAAAGTGGTCCTGATTATCTACCACAGTCCCAACTGTGGAACTGTGGTGGTCTCGATTTCTGGAAAGTAATCTTTTCAATGCTAACCTTTAAAACTCCTTAAATTTCTGGCCCAGCACGGTGGCTTACGACTGTAATCCCGGCACTTTGGGAGGCGAGGTGGGTGGATGGCTTGAGGCCAGGAGTTCGAGACCAGCCTGGCCAACATGGCAAAACCCCCTCTACTAAAAATACAAAGATTAGGGCCGGGCGCGGTGGCTCACACCTGTAATCCTAGCACTTTGGGAGGCTTAGGCGGGTGGATCACAAGGTCAGGAGTTCAAGACCAGCCTGGCCAACATGGTGAAACCCCGTCTCTACTAAAAATACAAAAATTAGCCAGGCGTGGTGCCGGGCGCCTGTAATCCCAGCTACTCAGGAGGCTGAGGCAGGAGAATCGCTGGAACCCGGGAGGCAGAGGTTGCAGTGAGCCAAGGTCGTGCACTCCAGCCTGAGTGACTCTGTCTCCAAAAAAGAAACACACACACCACTCCCCTTCTATCTCTTCAAACAACTCGCTTCTTCAAAATAACAACAACAACAACAACAAAAAATAATAATATTAATATGACAATCTACATAGTTTGGGGACTTAAAAGTTAAAGCTGGGCATGGTGGCATACACCTGTAATCCCAGCTACTTGGGAGGCTGAGGCAGGAAGATTGCTTGAGCCCAGGAGTTCAAGACCAGCCTAGGCAACAGAGTGAGACCCTGTTTCCAAAAACAAACAAAAGTTCATTATACAATAGTTTTTTATGGTTTAGAGATCTGCTATTTTTGAAACGCTTTCTCCAGTCAAATCATTCTAAAAGGCAGAAAATGCCTAATCACTGAACAATGATTTCAAATATTAACTGGGTAAATCTTACTTTCTTTAGGTGTCTTATCGAATCCGTATCTACACTTTATGTGAATGAGGGAGATGAAATAAATGGCTTAACATTCAAGTCAAATAATGAAAAAATAATGGCAACTATGAAATGACATTAACCACAAATTCCTTGTATGAAAAGATTTAATGAATTATGAGCCATTGACCATTACAAACTTTAAGCCTTAATATTTCTTCTTTCCTATGTAAAACCAGGTAATTAAAACAGCCTGTCTCAAGTATGACAGAAGACCGTAGTAGGAATAATGGTAACGTCTGCTTCCACGTCTGCAGGCTTCGTTCACGAACCAAAGACAGTGCTCCCCGTTTCCCAAGTCAACAAAGTACGGTCAGTCACACCCTCCCTGATCATACTATGGATTGAAATAGAACGCTCCTTTGACTTTTAATAGCACTTTCCATCCACAGCACAAGCACCTTCCCATTATTTTCTCCTTTACCCTCAATATCCTTGTGAGGTAGTGAAGGGAGGGAGCAAGGATTTTTTTTTTTTTCTATTTTGCAGATGAGAAAACTCAAGGTGAATTTTAGAACAATGGTTCTCAACCTTGGCAGCATATTGAAATGACCAGAAAGTTATAAAAATCCTTATGACCAGCTCATATTCCAGACCAACATCAGAATCTTGGCATATGGAACCCAAAGCATCGATACGTCTTCAAACACTCCAAAGTGACTGCAAAGTGCATACAGCCAACGTTGAGAACCACTGGTTGGAATGATTTATACTCAATCTTCAGGCATAACTGTCTTCTACCTAAATGCTCTTCTCAGCACCAATGACAAAGATATTCCATTTCCTTGAACATTGTAGCAGTTTAATATTTTGTAGAGCTACTACTGGTTTTTAGTGACAAATTTACGTAAATGAAGGCTCTTCATTACCCAGATGCTCATGCTATTAACCTCAATTGCATATGATTTGCAAATGGGATATTCTGGAATTTAAACCTTTGAGACAAGAATGGCTTGTTGTTAAATATTGAGGCAATTATTTCATTCTAGGTCCAATATGCAATAACCATGTGTTTCGGTTTTCCACTCAGCACCTTCAAAACTGTTGCAAATGAATGTTTACTAACAAGACAAAAGAGACAATTATAAACCAAACTCTCAACAAAAGCTCTTGGAATGGCCACATCACAACCTGAAAAAGAAACAAGTACTTAAAGGACTTGATCATTTTCTAACAAGTCCATCTTCATCCTGAACCACTTCTCGTTTAATCAAATTTTAAACTTTGCTGAATTGTGTTGTTCTACACCAAGAAAAATAAATTTCTATACCATCTATATTCTCTAATACGCTTAACATATAATTCCACTCAATACAAGGAGGTTTCTTCTTAACCTGCACATCAAAAAGAATCTTTAACAGATTTCATCTTTTCAAGCAATGTATCAAATACACAATAAATACTTGTAAACTTTTCTGGTGGCAACAATAAATCTTTGTCCTATGGCTGAAATCCCTTGCTTCATAGGAGTACTGAGAATCTTAACTCCCAAGGGCAACCCAAGAATCCCGGCCAGCTGCCTAGTGTCCCTAATTAGATTCAAAACAAAATACACATACAGCAAGAACTCAGAAGTACAAAGATTTTGCTTGCCTTTGCCAATTCCTATGTATCTAAAACCATATAATTTATACTTTCATACAGAAAGATGTCTGTTTCTTTTCCAACAAAAGAAAAACTCTCAGCTCATGTGGGTTGGATTATTAATTCAAAAGCATTTTAGTGATGAGAAATAAGATTTGTAAGTCAAAATAGGAGTTAATGTTAAACTCTTCTACAGTGAAACCTTCAAATATTGCCAACCTGAAGTTTTCAGCACAAGGTGTCATATTTCAAGTCCCATGGGGGCAATTATCTATAATGAGATTAAGAATATTCTTAACCTGTTTCAGGTGGGTAAGTAAACATTTTCTTTATAGCCCCAATAACGAGTTTGAGGCTTAGATTAGTTGCATGATGTAAACAATATGAAATTAATTTTTTTGATAATATCTACAGCATTTATAAGGCTACAAAATAAAAGGACCATTAATCAATTCTTTTTTTCCTAGGCTCTAGGACTAATATTTGTGGCCAACAAGAGCAAATGGCAATGTTCTGTGTTATGAGACACTTTCTTAGAAGGCCAGAAATAAAACTGGATACCAAAAGATACACATTACTATTATGTTGAGATCATCCTTACTGATATATGTATAATTAGAAATAGATTTGCCTTCCCTCAATCTTTAGCCAGGAGATTGAGAGATCTTTACTATAATTTTGATAGTAAAAACAAAAACAAACCAGACTCTAACAGCTATGGGAACTGGAAGCCAAAAATAATACAAAATGAGTCAATACAACACATCTCCTCTTAAAATCCTCTTCTTTGTAGTTAACCTAGCTGTCCCCAAATGTTATTCCAATTTTGTAACCATGTAGTGGTTTTTAAGAAATTAGAACTAGAACAAAGCAACCTGTTTGTCCTTTTTGTTTTTTTTACAGTTTTTTTTTTACACACATATTGTATATACAACTTTTAAAATAGCTGCACAATTTTATATCTCACTTTTAGAGAAGTGCAGTCCAGGCAGACCATGCTTCTCAATATATTAAAAATATTAAATAAAACCCAACCAGTTTCATACTTTTCTAATAGTCAAGCTGGCCAGAAAAAAAGGGACTGGAGAAAGAACAGGCAGTTGTAAAATGGGATCAGTCTTCACAAACACACTACTTAAAAATCTTGCTATTTCCTTATCTTATCCCTTTGACAGCATCTCTACAATCTCACCTTTCAAGTTGGAAATAACACATTGCTAACTTGGAGACAACATCGGTTGCAACATGCATATGTCAACTGCCCACTCAACCAACTGCAACCCTGAGGATTTTTCTGGCCCAGTGGGAAGAGGAAACATGAAGATAATCTCTGCTGTAGAGTTGCTTCTCCAGTTTACAACTTCATGTGTTTTCAGGATGTTTCTTGGACATGCAGTATGACAGTCACTTCACGGTTCTACTTCCCATAAGCAGATCTCTCCTCCACTCTGTCATCACAAGAAAGCCACTGTCATCCGTCCAGAGGTTTTCCAAGGTAAACCAAAGTCACTTCTGTGTTGCCATATACAGCAGAAACTGCTGGGTATAAGCAGACCTTTGGAAGTCCTCTAAAGGCAACCCCCAGGAACTCATATCCACGTTCAAAAGCTAAAGTCTTATCTTCCATGTCCAAGATGACTCGAATTCTTTCTCCTATCTGCAAATAGACATCAAAAGGTTAGAAGAAAATCTGCCAAGGGCATAGCTAGAAGACACAAGACACAAATCAAGAATTTGAAAATATTAAGAATATTATCCTGAAAGCTGTCTAGAAAAATCACAAGGGAAGCTTTCTAGTCAGGGAGAATCATCTACAAAAAAAGGACATATATCTGGTCAGGTATGGTGGCTCATGCTTGTAATCCTAGCACTTTGGGAAGCTGAGGTGGGCGGATTGCTTGAGCCCAGGAGTTCAAGACCAGCCTGGAAAACACGGTGAAAACCCATATCTACTAAAAATACAAAAATTAGCTGGGTATGGTGGCGCAAAGCCGGTATCACACCACTGCCCACTACACTCCAGCCTGGGTAACAAATCACAAATGCTTACTTTGATAGTTTTGTTTCTAAGACTCACATGGAATCTACATTTAATTACTAACAATTTAAATGTTCCGGCCGGGCGCGGTGGCTCAAGCCTGTAATCCCAGCACTTTGGGAGGCCGAGGCGGGTGGATCACGAGGTCAGGAGATCGAGACTATCCTGGCTAACATGGTGAAACCCCGTCTCTACTAAAAATACAAAAAACTAGCCGGGCGTGGTGGCGGGCGCCTGTAGTCTCAGCTACTTGGGAGGCTGAGGCGGCAGAATGGCGTGAACCCGGGAGGCGGAGCTTGCAGTGAGCCGAGATCACGCCACTGCACTCCAGCCTGGGAGACACAGCGAGACTCCGTCTCAAAAAAATAAATAAATAAATAAATAAATAAATAAATAAATAAATAAATAAATGTTCCACCTGAACACTCTCTAGATTGATTTTATTCACTCTTTGTTTAAAGGTTTTTCTTAAGGTTAACACTAAAATCTATAACTTGACATATTTCACCAAAAAGAACAATCTAAATCAGCTTCTCAAATTACTATACCATACATACAATGAAATTTTTTTTTTGAGACTGAGTCTTGCTCTGTCACCCAGGCTGGGGTGCAGTGGCGTGATCTTGGCTCACTGCAAGCTCCGCCTCCCGGGTTCACACCATTCTCCTGCCTCAGCCTCCCCAGTAGCTGGGACTACAGGTGCCCGCCACCACGCCTGGCTAATTTTTTGTATTTTTAGTAGAGATGGGGTTTCACCGTGTTAGCCAGGATGGTCTCGATCTCCTGACCTCGTGATCTGCCCGCCTCAGCCTCCCAAAGTGCTGGGATTACAGACGTGAGCCACCGTGCCCAGCCATACAATGCAATATTATTCAGCCATAAACAGAAATGAAATTTTGATATATGCTACAACATAGACCCTGAAAAGATTATGCTAAGTGAAATGAGCCAGACACAAAAGGCTAAATGGTATGATTCCATTTACATAAAGTATCTAGAATCGTCAAATACATATAGTTGTAGAATAGAGTTTACCAGGGGTGGGGAATGAAGGAAACAGGGAATGAACATAGTAGAGATTACGATGGGGTGAGGAAAAAGTTTTGGGTATAGATAGAGGTGATGGTTACACAACATGTGAATGTATTTAATGCCACTGAATTGTATACTTACAAATAGTTAAAATAATAAATATGCATATTTCACCACAATTTTAAGAATCACCATAGTAAGACACATAGCTTTTATTTTATTTTATTTTTTTTATTTTGAGACAGAGTCTCACTGTCTCCCAGGCTAGAGTGCAGTGGCGTGATCTCAGCTCACTGCAAGCTCCACCTCCCGGGTTCACGCCATTCTCCTGCCTCAGCCTCCTGAGTAGCTGGGACTACAGGTGCCTGCTACCTCACCCAGCTGATTTTTTCTATTTTTAGTAGAGACAGGGTTTCACTGCATTAGCCAGAGTGGTCTCGATCTCCTGACCTCATGATCCGCCCGCCTCAGCCTCCCAAAGTGCTGGGATTACAGGCATGAGCCACCATGCCCGGCCTGACACAGCTTTTAAAGTTTACAGAGCAGTTCCACATATAATGTGGAATCATGAATAATCCAATCTGGCTACAAATTCTAACACAGAATATAGAATAGGCTTATTAAATAGTCAATTTGTGGTTCACAACTCTGAAACACCTGTTATAAAAAACAGCAGCACTGATTATTAAACGAAACTGGAAGCAGAATATATCCAGATTTTTCTCATTTGGAAAAGTAAGCAAAAAAAAAAAAAAAAGGATGTTTCATCTTTATGGTCTGCATTTATAAAAGGATGTTGCATCTACAAAATTGGAAAGAGAAAGTCCTAATGTTTGCAATCAAAATTTAATTCTTCCTGATTATGATAACCCCTGCTATTGTCATTTACTTTCCTTCACTGTGTTTCCTGTTAACAGTAACTGCCAACATCTGCTTTTTTCCTCCCTTTGCCCACCTCACAGATTAACCCATTTTATGGATCTAAGAACCTCCAAATCATCATCACCACCACCACCACTCATACCAACAAAATATTAACAACAAAGTAGAAATGAAAAGCTAATTCTGTTGGGTATTTGTTTTGTGTCTTATTTGTATTATCCCATTTAATCCTCACACTAATCCTAGGAATTTTTATCCCTATTTTACAGAAGTTGAAACTAAGTAACAATTACTCCTGGTGAAATCTGCAAATTTGCTTCATCTTTGAGCATACGGCATGCACAAAGCACAGGGTGGAGAAAGCAGAAGCCTTACCATCTTTAGGTGTCAGGGGGTAAAACTTGGGAGACAGCAGAGCAACTGGAAACTTAGAGGAGGAACTCCAGAAGCAACAGAACCACAGAAAGGATGAACCCCAAAATCTGAGAATTAACTGCCCAAATCCCTGAATGACCACTATATTACAAAGGCACAGGGTCAACCTCCAGGACTGAGAAAGCAGCAAAGCTGAAAACACTGAGCAGACGTTAGCTGCTGTACATCACAAGAAACAGAGTTTATAGTTTGAGTAGAGGCAAGTTAACTGCCTACTAAAACAAGAAAACCTATACTTTTTAGAATAAAGCAGTTTCTAGAAACAAAACATTCAGGAGTTACTACTACGTATTATCTACACATCTAGGTTTCAATGAAAAAATTACTAGATATGAAAAGAAACAGGAAAGTGTGATTCATATTTAGGGGAAAAAAGAGCAATCAATAGAAGCTGAACCCAAGTGGGCCTAAGTGTTCGATTTGGCAAAGACTTCAAAGCAGCTATTATAAATATGTCCAAATAATTTTTAAAAAATATAATATAAACAAACAAGGAATCTCAATAGAGAAAAGGAAATTTGCTCTAAAAAAGAACCAGGCCGGGTGCAGTGGCTCACACCTGTAATCCCAGCACTTTCACTTTGGGAGGCCGAGGCGGGCGGATCACGAGGTCAAGAGATCGAGACCATCCTGGCCAACATGGTGAAATCCCGTCTCTACTAAAAATACAAAAATTAGCTGGGCATGGTGGCACGTGCCTGTAGTCCCAGCTACTCAGGTGGCTGAGGCAGAAGAATCGCTTGAACCCGGGAGTCGGCGGTTGCAGTGAGCCCAGATTGCGCCACTACACTCCAGTCTGGCACCAGAGCGAGACTCTGTCTCAAAAAAAAAAAAAAAAGAAAAAGAAAAAAAAAAAATTCTAAAGCTGAAGTGTACAATAAGCAAAATTTACTAGCCCGGCTCAATAGCAGAGGTGAGATGGCAAAAGAAAAAAATTTATAACCTTGAATACAGAACAACACAAATTATCTAATTTAGGTCAAGCACTGTGGTTCACACCTGTAATCTCAGCACTTTGGGAGGCTGAGGCAGGCAGCTGCTTGAGCTCAAGAGTTTGAGACCAGCCTGGGCAAAATGGCAAAACCCTGTCTCTACAAAAAATACAAATATTAGCCGGGCATTGGTGGGGAGCAACTGTAGTCCCAGCTACTCTGGAGGCTGAAGTGGGAGGATCGCTTGAGCCCGGGAGGCAGGTTTCAGTGAGCCAAGATCATCGCACCACTGCACCACTCCAGCTGGGGCGTCAGGGCAAGACCGTATCTCAAAAAAAAAAAAAAAAGAAAGGAAAGAAAAGAAATTATCTAATGCAAAGATTAGAGAGAAACAAGGTTGGGGAAAAAAAAACAACACACAGCTTCAGAGGCAGAGATAAGGACAACATCAAGCAGTCCAACACTTACATTAAAGGTAAATGAACTAAACACTTAAAAGTCAGAGACCGAAGCTGGGTGAGGTGGCTCACGCCTGTAATCCCAGCACTTTGGGAGGTCGAGGCAGGTGGATCACTTGAGGTTGGGAGTTCGAGACCAGCCTGACCAACATGGAGAAACCCCGTCTCACTGGGCATGGTGGTTCACGCTTGTAATCTCATGACTTTGGGAGGCTGAGGTGGGCGGATCACGAGGTCAGAAGTTCGAGACCAGTCTGGCCAACATGGTGAAACCCTGTCTCTACTAAAAATACAAAAATTAGCTGGGTGAGGTGGCGCATGCCTGTAATCCCAGCTACCCAGGAGGCTGAGGCAGGAGAACTGCTTGAACCGGGACCCGGGAGGCGGAGGTTGCGGTGAGCCGAGATCATGCCATTGCACTCCAGCCTGGGCAACAAGAGTGAAACTCCATCTCAAAAAAAAAAGTCAGAGACAGAGACTGGGTTAGATAAAAATCAAGATCCAACAATATGCTGTGTAGGAGCTCCACTTTAAATACAAAGACAGACTGACAGAGGATTACTAGAGTCAAAGGAGGTCATTTCATAATAAAAGAATAAATCAGGCAGGGAGATATAACAATTAGAAATGTATATGCACCAGTAGTAACAGAGCTCCAAAATACATGAAGCAAACACTGACAGAACTAAAAGAGGAAAGAGACAAATTGGTAAGCATAGATGGAGATTTCAATACTCCTTTCAGTAATGATAGAAGGGGTAAAAAAAAATCAGTAACACTATATAAGACTTAAATATTATCAATCGACTTCACCTAATTCTCATTTACAAAATATTCCATTCAACAAAAGAATATACATTTTTTCAAGCACACATGGGACACTCATCAAGAAAGACCACATATTAGAATAAAACAAATCTCAATAAATTTAAAAGGACTGAAACCATAAGCATGTTCTCTGAAAAACATAGACTTAAGTAAGGGCTTTCACTTACAAAATCATCACAAGGGTAAGTGATAGGACTTTCTTTTTAGTGATAAAGTCTACACACCCTTCTCCTTATAGTATCTGCAGAGCCTAAAAGGATAGTGAGGAAACATTCTATGAAAAAAAAATCCTTCCAGCTTTTATACCTCAGGAAATAGGATGTAGTTTTGGTTCTTTGGTTCAGTATGCCTGACTTGAGGTCATTACCGAGGCTGGAACTTTCACGCCACATGTGGCTCTGAAATATGCAGCCTATAGTTCTTTAAAGACTTCCAATTTCTTATCAGATTATTATATATTACACCCTGCTGGGTCTATAGTAATAAATATGGCTTTTACAAATAGGACTATAATTTTAACTTGAGTCAAATGAGTATGCCTTAAGCCTAAGATGAAAAGAATAAAAAAT
Organism: Macaca mulatta; assembly: GCF_049350105.2. Taxonomy (NCBI): domain Eukaryota; kingdom Metazoa; phylum Chordata; class Mammalia; order Primates; family Cercopithecidae; genus Macaca; species Macaca mulatta. Next base: position 2,114,909 of record NC_133407.1, on the reverse strand, counting down.
ACAGCAGTTTGCCTGAATCTGCCTGTCTCTACAGAAATCACTGATGCCTCCAGGGGCTCTGAATCCGCAGGCGGAGGGTATGGTGCATGTGCATCCACAGAGATGTACTTACTGGGGTAAGGAGCCTAGAAAAAGATGTGGAAGTGCCATGATATAGGAAAGATGACCATCTAGAGCAGGGGTATTCAATCTTTTGGCTTCCCTGGACCACAACGGAAGAATTGTTTTGGACCACACATAAAATATACTAACACTAAAGACAGCAATCACCTTTAAAAACAAAAAATTGCAAAAAACTCTCACAATGTTTTAAGAAAGTTTATGAATTTGCATTGGGTGGCAATCAAAGCCATCGTGGCTACCTGCAGGCTGTGGGGTGGACAAGCTTGATACAGAGCATGAACTGGCAAACTACGGCCCCTGGACCCAATCTGTCCCGCAGCCCACAAACAAGGTCTGTGGAATACGGCCACGTTCATTCGTTTACGTATTATCGATGACTGCTTTTGTACTATAGAGTTGCAAGTTGTGACAGATCCTTACCTTGAAAATGACATTAAAAAAAAAAAGTTGTGACAGAGACCATACGGACTGCAAAGCTTAAAATATTACTGCCTGGCCGTTACCAAAAGGTTTGCCAACCCCTGATCTGGAGCAAAGATAGGCTGCTTAAACTTGTATTAGGAAACACATATTGAGAAAGATCATTTACATATTTATTTAAAAACTGTCAAAAAATCTCCTTGAGGCCGGGCGTGGTGGCTCACGCCTGTAATTCCAGCACTTTGGGAGGCCAAGGCGGGTGAATCACGAGGTCAGGAGTTCAAGACCAGCCTGGCCAAGATGGTTAAACCCCATCTCTATGAAAAATACAAAAATTAGCTGGGCATGGTGGCAGGTGCCTGTAATCTCAACTACTCGGGAGGCTGAGGCAGAGAATTGCTTGAACCTGGGAGGCGGAGGTTGCAGTGAGCTGAGGTCACACCACTGCACTGCAGCCTGGGTGACAGAGCGAGATTCTTAAAAAAAAAAAAAAAGGCCGGGCGCGGTGGCTCAAGCCTGTAATCCCAGCACTTTGGGAGGCCGAGGCGGGTGGATCACGAGGTCAGGAGATCAAGACCATCCTGGCTAACATGGTGAAACCCCGTCTCTACTAAAAATACAAAAAACTAGCCGGGCGTGGTGGCGGGCGCCTGTAGTCCCAGCTACTCGGAGGCTGAGGCAGGAGAATGGCGTGAACCTGGGAGGCGGAGCTTGCAGTGAGCCGAGATCGCGCCACTGCACTCCAGCCTGGGTGACACAGCGCGAGACTCCGTCTCAAAAAAAAAAAAAAAAAAAAGAATATTTTCCTGCATAGCCAAAATCAAAATATAACACCCAACAAAATTAACTATAACCTCCTAACATTTAAAAAAAAAAAAAAAAAAAAAACTTGAAGTCTTGGTATTTGAAAAAATAAAAAATAATAAAAATTACCAAAAAGACAAAACAAAACTGCTATACGAAAATTTGTAAATTTAAAACAAATTAAAGCATGATTTGACAAAGGCCCATACTTGAGAAAAACCCGTTTCTCACCTGATATTTTGGTGCATTGTTGCACTGTGGAAAACTGCCATTGACTTCTCCATTATGTAGTAGATTATTGTCCACCAGATTCCAGCCCCAGCTCTGGTCATCACTGCCCAGCAATGCCACATAACCTTGGCACTGCATGGGGGCCCGTTTCGTGGCAATTCCAATCACTGCCACAGTGCCCAGAGGGCCCTCCCACCACACCTCCCATGCATGGCGGCCCTCACTGAAACCAATCTTGGTCCTTGCACCATCAGTGCTCTGAGCAATGGGGTTTCGATGTAAAGTAAAGCCATTCTTCTTAATGTAGACATTCCTGGAGCAGTCATTAGTGCTGAAGGCATGTTGAAAAGCACGTATCTAAAAAGATGAAAAATAGACCAAATAAATAACGTTATTTTTCTTAAATATTAAAAACTTCAGGATGTATGTTTTTAAATAATGAACTTATATATTTTAAAAAACACAAGTATTTCCAAATAATGGCTAAAGTTTCAGGATGGGATACTAACAGAATAAATAACATTAAAAGTAACTGCCAAACGTTTCATCACTGACCAAAATTTTAAATTGTAGTATTTCCTCAAACAGACTTCTTAAAACATCAAAAGATACCAAAAAAAAAAAAAAAAAAAAAAACCTTATATCTTAGAGATAATACTGAAACGTTTATGGATAAAATAATGATATCTGGGGGAATTGCTTTGAAATATCCAGAGATAGAGTGGGAAAGTGTGCAATATAAATATGAAACTAGACTGGCCATAAATTAATCATTGGCAAAGCTTGGTGATACGTATAAGGAAGTTCATCAAACTATTTTCTCTACTTTTGTTTATATTTGATATTTTTATATCAAAAAGTTGAGACATAGTTTTCATATGGGCAATGCTGTCATCAAAAATAATTATATTTTACATAAAATAGAAACTTTAATCATAGCAACTCTAAAGTTTATGAAAAATTTTAGTAAACACAAACTACTTTAGATCCTCAGCCTGCTTGCCAGGTATGACTTACACAATAAACAAAAAATCACCAATCTCATTTTACCAAATCAAATAATCCCCTAGATAGCATCTAGATTCAAGTAACTAGAATTTATAAAGAGAAGCTATCAATAAGACAACTTAGTTGACTCTTCAGCAAAAACAAAAGTTTACACTTCCAAAATAAAGAGGGTATGAAAATAGCTCTTTCATACAAACAATAACAATTTCTCATGAACAATTTTAAACTTTTAGTTTGTGTATTTTAAATTTTTTTTAGACAAGGTCGCTGTCACCCAGACTGGGAGTGCAGTGGTACAATCGTAGCACACTGCAGCCTTGAACTCCTGGGCTCGAGTGATCTCCCATCTCAGCCTCCCAAGTAGCTGGGGTTACGGGTTCGAGTCACTACGCCTGCCTGGTTTGTATGTTTTTTAAAAATCCCTTCTTTACTTTAGCCAAACTACCCAAAAGCAGTGAAAGGCTGGGACCTATGCTTTGGTGAACCTGAGAAATCAACTCCAGAGTCACAGAAGCTCAGCATTCAGGAAGACCCTTAAAGGCCACCTAGTCCTTCTCAAGGATCTCAACGCGGGTGAGTGCGAGAGGCCCAAAGAGAGGCCAAGTATCCAGCTCCCTCACCACCTGTTCATTTGCCACTCGCTGGCACTCTACTGTTTCGCTGTACTGCAGGGCACAGATTTTAAAAAGGACTGTTTCCAATATCCCCTGCATTCATAAGGAGGCTACAAAACTGAAGCATTCCCAATGTTTTTCCTATCTGCTCATATTATAAAATACTTGAAGGCACTTATAAGACCAAAACATAAGATTCAGTGAAGGGGCTGGGCGCGGTGGCTCACCCCTGCAATCCCAGCACTTTGGGAAGGCAAGGTGGGCAGATCGCTTGAACTTGGAGTTCAAGACCAGCCTGGGCAATGCGGCGAAACTCCAACTCCAGTAAAAATACAAAAAATTAGCTGGGCATGGTGGTGCACGCTTGTAATCCCAGCTACTTGGGAGGCTGAGGCAGAAGCAATGCTTGAGCCCAGGAGGCAGAGGATGCAGTGAGCTGAAATTGCACCACTGCACTCCAGCCTGGGTGACAGAGCAAGACCCTGTCTCAAAAAAAAAAAAAAAAAAAAGAAAGAAAAGGAGATAAAGGAGATTAAATGGGGGAAGGAACATGTCCCCAAAATAGCAAATACTATCTAAATAACTCAAGAGAGTAATATCAATAATTCACCATAAAATAATTAATATTTCCCTATGCCTATTCCCCAATTCTTATAAATTCCAATTGCACACTGACACTATTGACAGCCTCTTCCTCAAACTTTTTTTTTTTTTTTTTTTTTTTGAGACAGAGTCTCGCTCTGTCACCTAGTCTGGAGTGCAGTGGCTCAATCTCAGCTCACTGCAACCTCTGCCTCCTGGGTTCAAGCGATTCTCCTGTCTCAGCCTCCCCCAAGTAAATGGGATTACAGACGTGGACCACCACACCTGGCTAATTTTTGAATTTTTAGTAGAGACAGGGTTTCTCCATGTTGGCCAGGGTGGTCTCAAACTCCTGGCCTCAGGTAAACCGCCTGCCTCAGCCTCCCCAAGTGCTGGGATTACAGGCGTGAGTCACCACACCCAGCCCTCTCTTCCTCGAACTTCTATGACATCTTCCTATTTCCCTGGACTGATCCTGTATCACTTCCTTTTTTGGTAACCACCCCTCCTCCACCATCACCAAATTCTCCAAACTCGGTTCTCAACTCTCTATCTGAATTATTTCCAGACCTGTCTTTCTAAAACAGCACCTTTACTACATCTCTTCCCAGTTCTATAACCTTTGGTAGTTCCATACTTGGTACCATTACCAACTGCAAATTCTTCTGTCTGGCTTTCAAAGCCCTCCAAATCTGATTCTTCCTATTTCCCTTTCTACCTTGATGATGATGTTCTTGCTTACAGTATTATAAGTGTTTTCTTCTCCCACACATTCTCTAAGACCCCCTCTCTATTAAGCTACTTTTTTTTTTTGAGACGGAGTCTCTCGCTTTGTCGCCCAAGCTGGAGTGCAGTGGCGCGATCTCGGCTCACTGCAAGCTCCGCCTCCCGGGTTCACACCATTCTCCTGCCTCAGCCTCCAGAGTAGCTGGGACTACAGGTGCCCACCACCACGCCCGGTTAATTTTTCCTATTTTTAGTAGAGATGGGGTTTCCCTGTGTCAGCCAGGATAGTCTCGATCTCCTGACCTCGTGATTCACCCACCTTGGCCTCCCAAAGTGCTGGGATTACAGGCATGAGCCACGGAGCCCGGCCTACTAAGCTATTCTTAACCAGGGCCACCCAATTCCCTTTGTTTCTCCCTCTGCTGAGTGCTTACCCACGACTTTCTGTACTGCGTCACAATTTAGTAGCTCTTATTTTCTAACACATCTTTAACCACTAATTCTAGTAAAAAATAACTTGCAAAAAAATCTAATCTAATCTAAATTGATCAGACCTCTATGGGAAACAGAGGACAGTAGAACATGTCAAGCAACACCACGATAATGAAATCAGCAAAATCGAGCTGAGAGTAAACAACCTGGTTTCCTCAACAAATAAGATGGGAGGTTGGGGAGATGGTGAGTGAATATGTAGACTAAAACAGCCTTAAGAGACACACCAACCTTTGCCATGGGACCCTTATATAGATCTTGATTATATAAAACATAAGTTTAAAATGCAACTTTTTTTTTTTTTTTGAAACGGAGTCTCGCTCTGTCGCCCAGGCTGGAGTGCAGTGGCGGGATCTCAGCTCACTGCAAGCTCAGCCTCCCAGGTTTACGCCATTCTCCTGCCTCAGTCTCCCAAGTAGCTGGGACTACAGGCGCCCGCCACCTTGCCCGGCTAGGTTTTTGTATTTTTTAGTAGAGACGGGGTTTCACCGTGTTCACCAGGATGGTCTCCATCTCCTGACCTCGTGATCCGCCCGTCTCGGCCTCCCAAAGTGCTGGGATTACAGGCTTGAGCCACCGTGCCCAGCCTAAAATGCAACATTTAACATTTATGAGACAACTGGCAATTTGAACACTGAATTTTTGATATTAAGGAATTAATGTAAATTTATATTTAGATGTGATAAGCATACTGTGATTACATTGTCTTTGTTTTTTAGAAACAGATACTGGAAACTTCATACGAAATGGGAAAACAGGCCAGGCATGGTGGCTCACACCTGTAATCCCAGCACTTTGGGAGGCCGAGGCGGGCGGATCACGAGGTCAGGAGATCGAGACCATCCTGGCTAACACGGTGAAACCCCGTTTGTACTAAAAAAAAATACAAAAAACTAGCCGGGCGAGGTGGTGGGTGCCTGTAGTCCCAGCTACTCGGGAGGCTGAGGCAGGAGAATGGCGTGAACCCGGGAGGTGGAGCTTGCAGTGAGCTGAGATCCGACCACTGCACTCCAGCCTGGGCGGCAGAGCGAGACTCTGTCTCAAAAAAAAAAAAAAAAAAAAGAGAGATCGAGACTGTCCTGGCCAACATGGTGAAACCCCGTCTCTACTAAAAATACCAAAATCAGCTGGACGTAGTGGCAGGTGCCTGTAGTCCCAGCTACTTGGGAGGCTGAGGCAGGAGAATCGCTTGAACCCAGGAGGTGGAGGTTGCAGTGAGCTGAAATCGCGCCACTGCACTCCAGCCTGGGTGACAGAGCGAGACTCCGTCTTAAAAAAAAAAAAAAAAAAAGGGAAAATAAAGATCAAATTAATAAATTAAAAACAATCCATAGCCTCACAGTCCCATGCACAACCTGGATTTTGTTATGGCAAAAGCAGCATGAAGACCTAGCTTAAAATGTAAGTCTGAACTTTAGATAATTCTCATCAGATGCCAAATATGACTGAAATAATGCTACGGGGGAAATATGTAAAACAGGAACTTAAAAAAAAAAAAAAAAAAACTAAACAGACTAACAAACTCCACTTTCCTGTTTTATGCTGTCCTAAATCTTTTCCTGTCCTTCTCTGTTATCCAGGCTCCTGGGAAAATCCATTTGACGCCTCCATCTTCCTCATCCCATTCACCTAGTCAGCTGTCCACCTATGTATACTGTTTTCTACAACAGCTCTCCAGCCATCCCCTTCTCTCCTCTAGGTACCTGTTCCGGTCTGCAGTCTCTCTGGTGTAGGCACTAACCCCTGCCCTCTCCAGCTCATCTAAGGCCTAGTTCTTTTAAAGTACAGCCTTTGTCACTCTGCTGTTCAAACTTCTATGGTTTACAGCTGTCCAGTACAAAACCCAAACTACAGACTGAAGGCTATATTTCAAGGCCCTCCATGATATATCTAGTCCCATAACATAGCTTTATAATATTTCCCTCTACTCCCTTTCATTCAATCTAACTGTACTATTTATTTAGCGCAGATCTCTCCTCTAAGCTCCAACCTCCAACAGCTGCCTATTTGAAATCTCTCTCAAAAATACTGTAAATGCTGCTCTCCCAAAACTGAACTCATTGCCATTTCTTCAAAACTTAGCCCACCAGCCTGGGCAACATTGTGAGACCACATCTCTACAAATAAAAATTAAAGGGCCGGACGCGGTGGCTCAAGCCTGTAATCCCAGCACTTTGGGAGGCCGAGACGGGTGGATCACGAGGTCAGGAGATCGAGACCATCCTGGCTAACAGGGTGAAACCCCGTCGCTACTAAAAAAAAAAAAAAAAAAAAAACTAGCCGGGCGTGGTGGCGGCGCCTGTAGTCCCAGCTACTCCGGAGGCTGAGGCAGGAGAATGGCGGGAACCAGGGAGGCGGAGCTTGCAGTGAGCTGAGATCCGGCCGCTGCACTCCAGCCTGGACGACAGAGCGAGACTCCGTCTCAAAAAAAAAAAAAAAAAAAAAATTAAAAATTAGCTGGTCATAGTGACACATGCCTGCAGTCCCAGCTACACAGGAGGCTGAAGTGGGAGGATCGCTTGAGCCCAGGAGTTCAAAGCTGCATGCAGTGAGCTATGATCATTCCACTGCATCCAGCCAGGGCAACAGAGCAAGACCTCATCTCAAAAAAAAAAAAAAAAAAAAAAAAAAATTCTAGATCAAATGATCTCTACATTATGTGAGCCAAATTCTAGGATTCATCCTTACCACTTCCCTCTTCTTCATCCCTATTTCAAATCTATTGCCAAGTTCTGTAGATTTTTACTTACTAAATCTGTCCATTTCCATCTCCTCTACTACCTACTTCCTAATTGACCTACCATATTCCAACCTGTTCTCCATACTAAAGTCAGAAGTAATCTCTTAAAATGCAAAATAAGGCCGGGCGCGTGGGCTCACGCCTGTAATCCCAGCACTTTGGGAGGCCGAGGCGGGCGGATCACGAGGTCAGGAAATCGAGACCATCCTGGCTAACACGGTGAAACCCCGTCTCTACTAAAAATACAAAAATTAGCCGGGCGTGTGGCGGCGCCTGTAGTCCCAGCTACTTGGAGGCTGAGGCAGGAGAATGGCGGGAACCTGGGAGGCGGAGCTTGCAGTGAGCCGAGATCGCGCCACTCACTGCAGCCTGGGCGACAGAGTGAGACTCCGTCTCAAAAAAAAAAAGCAAAATAATCATACTACCAATCCCCACATCTCAAATCCTTCTTGCTTAAAACTCAAAATGGCTTCCCTATACTTTGGCCCCAGTTCACTTCTTCCATGTTTTTTTTTTTTTTTTTTTTGAGACGGAGTCTTGCTCTGTCGCCCAGGCTGGAGTGCAGTGGCGCGAACTCGGCTCACTGCAAGCTCCGCCTCCCGGGTTCATGCCATTCTCCTGCCTCAGCCTCCCGAGTAGCTGGGACTACAGGCGCCCGCCACCTCGCCCAGCTAGTTTTTTGTTTTTTTTTTTTTGTATTTTTTAGTAGCGACGGGGTTTCACCGTGTTAGCCAGGATGGTCTCGATCTCCTGACCTCGTGATCCGCCTGTCTCGGCCTCCAGCATCACCTTTGCTCTGTGCTCCAGCCACATTGACGTAGTTTCCATCCCTCACATTCATAAGGTTCCCTCCTGGAAGGCCGTTCTCGCTCCCCTTGGCCTACTTATCATCCTTCAGATCTCAGTACATGGATCACTTCCTCTGAGAAAGCCTTCCCTCACCTCTCTACCTAGGTTAAATCCTCCACTACAGACAATCAGAGCACTAGGTATCCTTCCTTCATACCACCATACCAGATGCAGTTTTACATCTGTGCGATTATTTCATTAATATCCATTTCCCCTACTAGACTGTAAGCTCCATAAGGCAAGCCATCCATAAGAGTCTGTGTTTCTTTTATCTGCCACTGCTTCTGCAAAACTGAGCATAGTGCCTGGCACTCATTTTTTTAAATAAAAATATGTTGTACAAACCTTTTACTTTCCTGTTGTACTGCTTCTGTTCAGAGTACTTCCTCTTCCTAAAATATTCAACTCCTTCTCATCTTTAAAATTCAGCTCAAATATAACCTCAACCTCAAATCTTCTCCAATCCTCCACTCAATTTGTAAATGTCTCCTTTCACTGAACTTCCAGTATACCTTTTTATGTCTGTAACAGTAAGGAGCAGTTTTTACCACACATTAACAGTTCTTTCCATACTTTTTTTTCTCCTCTACTAGATTGAAAGACTTTCCTGCTAGACTATTTGACTCCTTTTGAATTAATCTTTTATCCTGAAAATATTCAAGAAAAGTCCTACAATGTGTGAATGAACAGTGATTGGTACAAGTCTACAACATCTATAATGCACATAGCAGAAAGGCAAAGTATTAAAAACCTCAGAAACCTAAAATATCTCTGGAAGGATACAAATCGTAACACAGGTTGCATACCTGGAGAGGAACTGGGTAGCAGGGGGACAAGGATGAAAGGAAAACATTTTGCTTGATATTATTTTGCTTCTATTGAAGCTTGACTCACACGACACATTATCTATTACATATTATAATATGATTCTTGAATCATGTGAACATTTCTATTACAAGTCAATTACCAAAACAACAACTCCTAGTTTAGGCTGGGTGTAGTGGCACACGCCTGTAACCCCAGCACTTTGGAAGGCTGAGGTGGGAAGATCACTTGAGCCCAGGAGTTTGAGACCAGCCAGGCAACAAGGTGAGACCCCGTGTCTGTGAAAAATAAAAAAGGAGCCACTGTGGTAGCACATGCCTGTAGTTCCAGCTACTTGGGAGGCTAAGCTAAGGAGATCACTTGAGCTCAGGAGGTTGAGGCTGCAGTGAGCTATGATTGCGCCACTGCACTCCAGCCTAGGAGACAGAGTGAGACCCTGTCTCAAAAACAACAACAAAAACTCCTAGTTTAAAATAAGTAAAAACAATAAGCTTTATGGAAAAATAAAAACTAAATAAAATTTATGAAACCTACACATTTATAAAAGTAGGACAAAATTCCAATAATCTGCACTCACCTATATAAATTACAACCAGTATCCACTGAATAGCCACCATGCACAAATAGTCCTAGTAAATTATTGTTGGCCGGGCGCGGTGGCTCAAGCCTGTAATCCCAGCACTTTGGGAGGCCGAGACGGGCGGATCACAAGGTCAGGAGATCGAGACCATCCTGGCGAACCCGGTGAAACCCCGTCTCTACTAAAAAATACAAAAAATCTAGCCGGGCGAGGTGGCGGGCGCCTGTAGTCCCAGCTACTCGGGAGGCTGAGGCAGGAGAATGGCGTGAACCTGGGAGGCGGAGCTTGCAGTGAGCTGAGATCCGGCCACTGCACTCCAGCCTGGGTGACAGAGCGAGACCCCGTCTCAAAAAAAAAAAAAAAAAAAAAAAAAAAAAATTATTGTTATTTTGCTTAATAGAAAAACAACTTGAGGCCGGGTGCGGTGGCTCACGCCTGTAATCCCAGCACTTTGGGAGGCTGAGGCAGGTGGATCACGAGGTCAGGAGATCGAGACCATCCTGGCTAGCACGGCGAAACCCTGTCTCTAGTGGCGGGCGCCTGTAGTCCCAGCTGCTCGGGAGGCTGAGGCAGGAGAATGGCCTGAACCCGGAGGCGGCGCTTGCAGTGAGCCAAGATCTGGCCACTGCGCTCCAGCCTAGGCGACAGAGCGAGACTCCGTCCCCCAAAAAAAAGAAAGAAAAAAAGAAAAGAGAAACAACTTGATAGTTGACATATTTAATGGCAATGTTCCCTGTCTTCTATAACTAAAACCAGTTTTACTATAGAAGTATAAATTTTACATGCTTCACATGAAAAAAAATTTTTTACTTCTTACTCCGACCCCTGTTGGCAAGCTAGTATAACAAAGGGATGTTATCGCGTGGTGGCTCACGCCTGTAATCCCAGCACTTTCGGAGACCGAGGCCGACGGATCACCTGAGGTCGGGAGTTGGAGGCCAGCGTAACCAACATGGAGAAACCCCATCTCTACTAAAAATACAAAATTAGCCGGGTGTGGTGGCACATGCCTGTAACCCCAGCTACTCGGGAGGCTGAGGCAGGAGAATCGCTTGAACCCGGGAGGCAGAGGTTGCAGTGAGCCGAGATCATGCCATTACACTGCGTCTCAAAAAAAAAAAAAGGATGTTATCCTTTTAGTTACTAATGCATTTATTATGTTTACTACATTGCAATCAGACTTTATCTTCTCTTATATATGATCTTGGTTGACTGCTATACTGAACAGCTGTTAACCATTAAGCTGAACCCAAGGCCAAGACCCTTTGTTTATATGGCCTGAGAATCCTTTCAGCCCTACCACAACCTGTTCTTGACATTTTTATTTTGTATATGAAGGCGGGCGGAATACGCACAAGAATCTAGGAGAAAAAAAAGGACGCAGCGAAACTGTAATCAGCACCTTAGATGACAAACAGAAGAAGAGAGACACGCCATCCATGTGGAACTATTAAAAAGTTAGCAAGGAAACAGCCAACAACAGTAGGACAAAGCGGTATGTTAAGTGGTGCCCGTGGATGTTCTATAAAGGCCTGTATCTTTAAGTGAGCAGGATGACTAGGACTACACCCACTTGTGAGCCTCAAATATAGTGGAGGGAACTAAAGAGAACTTGGGGGAAAATAATGAAAAAAAAAAAGGTTAAAAATCAGAGTTTGGAAAAGATGAGATAAACGTGGAGTAAAAGCAAACTAGAAACTTAGAAACTAAGCCCCTGTTAAGGTAGCGGGGATTATTTAACATAATGAAGTCTATTTGGAGGCCAGGGGGAAAATTAGGATGAGGGCATTAAAAGGTACAAGAATGGTGGTCTGTCTTTAACGGGGAAAGCTGTCAAAAGTTGAATGAGTGATACAAACTACCTAGTTGTTTGAAAAGTGGATCACGGAAGTGGGGTGGGTTAAGGAGCAGAACTTCGATCCAAAGAAAAGAGAATCTTTATGTTGGGGGGAGGTGAGGAAGGTGCTGACTGGAGCCGTGGAAAGGCGGGCTGGTGAGGCGAGGCGTCTGACTCAGAAGCTTGGATAGAAACACCGGGAACGACGCCGGGGAGCGGGACTGGGGGCAGCGGTGTGGCCCGGGGCTCTCTCACCTTGGCCTTGTAGCTGGGCAGGTTGCAGAGGATGTCCGTGCGCAGAGCCTCTTCTGCCAGGCTGCGGGCGCACAGGCTCCGCCACACCTCGCTGTTCTCATCGCCGTGCAGGCAGCGGTACCAGTGCTTGCACACCAGGGCGCAGCTCCGCAGCTCGGACAGCTCCAGGTAAGAGAACACCAACTCCAGCACCCGGCTGGGCAGCCGGCCCCCGGCCCCCGCGGCCCCAGAGCCCGAGCCCGCGCCCGCGCCCGCGCCGCCGCCGCTACAGCCAGCGCCGCCCGAGGCTGCCCCAGCCCCCGGGGCCGGCGCCGCCATCGCCTCACCAGCCGGCCCGAGGGCCGCCGCCGCCGCCGCCGCTTCCCGCCGTCTCTGCTCGGAAGGCCAAGCCTCGCCCGGAGACCGGAGCGGCTCGCTCACCGCCCCTTTCAGTGCCAACCGCCGGCGCCTCCACCACTCCCGCCCCTGCCCGGGGGCGTCCGCCGCGCGCCCCGCCTCACTGAGGGCAGACGCACCGGCTGCACGGGCGTCTTCCGCCCCTCCCCCGCGGCTCAGCGAGGGCGCCGAAACCGCCCGACTCGCCCGGCCTCTCCGCGGCGCGCCAGTGGCTCCGCCATGCGGGTTGAGGGCACGAAGCAAGGGCGCACGCCCAGCTCGTTCGCGGTTCCTCTCGGCCCCGGATGTGACTGTTTGGCTGCGCCGCCTCGCGCCTTACGCTCGACGGGATTGGGCGCCGGCGGGTGAGGTCATCACTGGGCGCCGAGGAGGGGAGCGGGAAGAGCAGGTATGAGGCTGGGGCCGGTGGCTTTGATGCTGCTTTCCAGTGCCTTTTCCTCTTTCTGGTCTGGTGGCTCCGCGTCTGCTCTCCTGGGCCCCCTTTCCTGTGACGTTTCCCTGTGTCAGTTAGGTCCTTGCTTCAGACTCCAACTCAACGCGTGAAACTTTTCTTTCCTTGCTGGCCAGTTCCTAGCTCCCCCACCTTTTTGTGTAGCTTGGGCAGCGGAGGCCGTCTTGACCTGGTCAGGCCCTCTCGTTCTCCCCGAATATCGGCAGTTAGCCCAACGTCTGTGCCTGTGTGCCTTCGGAAAGTAAGGTGGCTGCGACTGAACACCCCCGCGCCCACTCCTTCGAGCGCCATTTGAGTGCTAATTAACTGCTTCTGTCTTTTGGACAAGGTGTGGTCTTTACTGGAGCCACCGCTTAGTAAGCAGATGAAGGCAATGTAGTTTTAGTCAATTAAACATTCCAATAGGGAGAATGACGTGGAGGCCATGATTATAGATGGATTCTTGGAAGGGGAAGAATTTCAGCATCCCAGCCTGGGCAACATGGAGAGACCGTGTCGCTACAAAATATAGAAAAATTAGCCGAGGGTGGTGGCGTGCGCCTCTGGTCCCAGCTACTTGGGAGGCTGAGCCCGGGAGGTCGAGGGTGCGGTGAACCATAATCGACTGCTGTGCTCTGGGCGAGAGAGTGAGCTCCTACCTCAGACACACACACACACACACACACACACACACACACACACACACACACACACACACACACACACACACACACACAGCTATATCCATCTCTTAGTCACACACACACACACACACACACACACCACACACACACACACACACACAGAGAGCTATATCCATCTCTTAGTCTCTAGTAAAAGCAAAGGAACGGCAGCTACCTTCCCTACCCTCTGATACATGGTGTTTGATTATTACTCGCCTGTCCGTTCTCCTCATATGTCTTTTTCACAAAGTCCAGTAACCGTAATTTTCATTCTTACCAATGCCAGCGCCACAGCCCTTCAGTCATTTTGGTTGCTATCCAGCTTCTCCACATCAAGTCCAGCTTTAGAAACCCCAAGCCGGTAAAGAAAAGTTGACCTCTGCTGACTATGGTGATGGTGACTCTCTCTCACTAATTTCTTTTAAGTTTTCGAGGATAAGCAGAGTTGATCCATCTGAAAACGAGATAATGAACTAGACAGAATGAACAGCCTTAAAGGCACAAGCACTTGAAAGGGACAGTGGTGGTATGACTGGTGCAGAGTGTTTCGAGATCATTCAGTTTTAAAGACTGGCCTTTATCCTGTCACAGTACAGCCGAGGTAGAACCTTTGAAGGATCCGATGTTTTTCTGGTGCGAATCTCTAGCCCAGTCGCTGAGGTGACTTTCAACGGCAGACCGTCTCCTAAGTGCCCCAGGTAGAATTTCAAAGTAAAAGATTACCCTTCTCAGCCCCTCCTTTTCTTTTTTACAAATCTTTCACCTGCTCATCACCCACCCCGCCAAGCCCCTTCCCCGTGTTCAGTACTCACTCTGCGCTCCGCCAAGCCCCTTCCCCGTGTTCAGTACTCACTCTGCGCTCCGCCAAGCCCCTTCCCCGTGTTCAGTACTCACTCTGCGCCCTGGCCGATGAGAACTGCCAGCTGCGGCACCTCACCCTTTTAAAAAATGCTTGGCCGGGCGCCGTGGCTCACGCCTGTAATCCCAGCACTTTGGGAGGCTAAGGCGGGCAGATCACCTGAAGTCAGGAGTTCGAGACCAGCCTGGCCAACATGGTGAAACCGTCTCTACTAAACATACAAAAATTAGCTGGTTGTGGTGGCCGCGTGCCTGTAATCCCAGCTACTCAGGAGGCTGAGGCACAAGAATCGCTTGGACCCGGGAGGCGAAGGTTACAATGAGCCGAAATTGCGCCATTGCACTCCAGCCTGGACAACAAGAGTGAAACTCTGTCTCAAAAAAAAAAAAAAAAAAAAAAAATTGCTCTCAAAATAACTCACCTGGCAGGGCACGGTGGCTCATGCCTGTAATCCCAGCACTTTGGGAGGCCGAGGTGGGCGGATTGCTTGAGCTCAGGAGTTACACCGGCTTGGGCAACATGGTGAAATCCTGTCTGTACAAAAAAATACAGTAATTAGCTGGGTGTGGTGGCGCATGCCTGTAATCCCAGCTACCTGGGAGACTGAGGTAGGAGGATCACTTGAGCCCAGAAGGTGGAGGTTGCAGTGAGCAGAGATTGGGCTACTGCACTCCAGTATGGGTAACAGAGGGAGACCCTGTCTCAAAAAAAAAAAAACAAAACAAGAAAAACTCACCTTTCCCTCACCCACTCTATATGATTTCAGTAGGTATTAGAAGGAAGTGATCTATTATCTGATTAAAGTAATTTACAGTAGGATATGATTAACTGCTGTGCTTGACGCTTTAGGCAACTCGATAGGAAAAGAGAAGCTTGTGGACTTGATACATGAATGTGGGGATGGTGACACTTCACCTCTTTCTGCCAGGCTTTTCCAGTTGCAGTCAGAAAAGCAAGAAACAGTGGCTTGCCAACTCATTTCTGAAAAATTGTTTTGATTTAACCCAACTTTAATTACATTTCTTCCCACTACCCTTCTATCACAGCAATCTGATTGTTTAACTTTTTGATAGTGTTCTTTGGTGTGTTTCAAATAATAACAAATCATTTTAATTTTATAGACTAAGTAAATGATT
This sequence comes from Macaca mulatta, assembly GCF_049350105.2. NCBI lineage: Eukaryota > Metazoa > Chordata > Mammalia > Primates > Cercopithecidae > Macaca > Macaca mulatta. Next base: position 2,099,319 of record NC_133407.1, on the reverse strand, counting down.
TTGGAGGCTCTGGTTGAATCACTGATCAATGCTTTGCATGATAAATCTTGATTGACTAAATTAATAGCCACAGAGTGTATAGATTTCTGGGGCTTTCCAAACTTCCCTCGGCCTTTTTTTTTTTTTTTTTTTTTTTTTTTTTGAGACAGAGCCTCACTCTCACCCAGGCTGGAGTGCAGTGCACAATCTCAGCTCACCACTGCAACCTCCACTTCCCAGGTTCAAGCAATTCTCCTGCCTCAGCCTCCCAAGTAGCTGGGATTACAGGCACACACCACCACGCCCAGCTCATTTTTGTATTTTTAGTAGAGACAGGTTTTCTCCATCTTGGCCAGGCTGGTCTTAAACTCCTGACCTCAAGTGATCCGCCCGCCCCAGCCTCCCAAAGTGCTAGAATTGCAGGCACGAACCACCACGCCCAGCCTCCCCCACCCTTTTTTTTTTTTTTTTTAACATTCCCAGGAATAGTTACTTGTTTTTATTTTTCTGACTGGAAAACAATCAGTAAATATTATCTGCGATTTAGAGAGCAGGAGTTTAGTGTGTAGCGTTTAATAAGATAGTGATTTAGCGAGCAGGAGTTTAGTGTGTAGTGTTTAATAAGATAGAGCTGTTCTTGGGGTCTTGTGAGACTAATAGAACAAGAGTTACTACTGGTTCCATTGTGGAAAAATTTATAGGAACTGTAGTCTTTATAATACTCCCTTTAGTGACAAAATTCGTTTATTGCCTATCTTCTCATACTTTGGAGTAAAACTTAACCAAATGAACCTTGAAGATTGAGTTAAATCTTTTCTAGAAAAGAGTTAAATTAGAAAACCTGCTAAAACGTTTGTCTGTCGGTCAACATTTATTTGGCTCTCCTGTGGGTAGATTTGTAATGGAGAAATAGGAGCATTAGAAACCCTGCTCATTCTTGTTTCAGAGAAAACCTAAAATCCCAGCTGGGATCCAAAACCTGTATGCACACAAATACCAGCAAATCTTAATGCTCTAGAGCATAGACCTCCTGACTTCAAAGTTGATTCATCATAAAATGATCTGGCCGATGAGAACTGCCAGCTGTGGCACTTCACCCTTTTAAAAAATGCTCTCGGCCAGGCACTGTGGCTCGCGCCTGTAATCCCAGCACTTTGGGAGGCTGAGGCGGGCAGATCACCTGAAGTCAGGAGTTCGAGACCAGCCTGGCCTTGAAGAAGAGGCTGGGAAAGAAATGATCGACATTCTAAAGATTTGAAAGCATTGGCTGGGTGCAGTGGCTCATGCCTATGATCCCAGCACTTTGAGAGGCTGAGACGGGAGGATCGCTTGAGCCCAGGAGTTCGAGAGCAGCCTGGGGAATGTGGGGAAACCTCATCTCTACAAAAAAATACAAAAAATTGGTGGGTTTGGTGGCGAGAGCCTGTAGTCCCAGCTAACCAGGAGGCTAAGGTGGGAGGATCACTTGAGGCTGGGGAGGTCAAGGCCTGCATGACAGAGCAAGACCCTGTCTCAAAAAAAAAAAAAAAATTGAAATTGTTAAACAAAATTGTAACTTAAATTGACTTTTCAATATTCAATTCAAATTTGTAGAATAGCATCTTTATCATGAGATAAGTCAGTATTACAGTTCCTTAGCCTAAATACTATCAGTGCCTTTCGTTTAAAATCTTGGTTTATCTGGAACTTTTGGCAACAGTCTTCGTTACAGCATATTTACCTGCTGCTGTTTCAGTACTTGTCAGCAAAAATCAAACCACCAGGGCTCCCTGTTTTTACCTCCCTCTGAGTCATTTCCTCTCCAGTCCTCTCCTTTAAATATTACTGCTTCAGTCTCCAATTAGTTTCTTCTGTATATTAATTGAGTGCTTCTGCTTGAAAACAAAGTTTAATTTTGTCTTTTTTCCATTTTAGTTTTATGAACATTTCTATATTTGATTTTGTGACCACGTTTCTGTTAACTTGATTACTAATAGATCAGTGATTTTTTTGCAGTCTAATTAGTGATCCTGTGTGTGACTAAAAGTAAGGGGAAGCTGGGTGCGGTGGCTCACGCCTATAATCCCAGCACTTTGGGAGGCTGAGGTGGGCGGATCACTTAAGGTCAGAAGTTCAAGACCAGCCTGGCCAACATGGTGAAACCCTGTCTCTACTAAAAATGCAAACATTAGCCTGGCATGGTGGTGGGCGCCTATAGTCTCAGCTACTTGGGAGGCTGAGGCAGGAGAATCGCTTAAACATAGGAGGCAGAGGCAGAGGTTGCAGTGAGCTGAGACTGTGCCATTGCACTCCAACCTGGGCGACAGAGCAAGACTCTGTCTCCAAAAAAAAAAAAAAAAAAAAGCTTTGTGTTGGGAATGGAAACTTTGGGCAGATTGCCAGATTATTTTAAATGATTTTTCCAAATAAGGAAATTTATCTCTGTACCATTGGGTTAAATTCAAGTATCTTACCTGGAAATAGCATAGCAGCTCTGGGGTCTGGCACTCGGGTAAGTTCTCCTTTCGCTTATGAAATTAAAAATTAAATTTGTCGAGATAGATTTGTTTGCTTCCTTTTGTCTTGACCAAGAGTAGAGTTGTATAAATTGCCCTGATTCCTTTTTTGCCTTGACCAGCAGGCAGGCAAGGCAGGCCAGTATTATGTGGCATTTCCAGTGTGTCTATATCTGGGATTCCTAGAGGATCAGAAATCTAAATTTTGCACTGTTGTGTAAATGCAGGCAGATGATAATATGATTAAACATATGTGAGTACATTTTAAAGCACTGATGACTTACTAGTAATTTTTGGTCATTTTCTGTTTCTTCAAAGACTTAATAACAAAACCGTTGTCAGGTGGAGTTGTTAGAAAAGGACCTTCATTATTTAAATATTTGGAACCTGGGCAACATAGGGAGACCCCCCCCCCCGACTTTGTGAAAAAATAAAATAAAATAAAATAAAAATTAGCCAGGCATGGTGGTGCACATAAGTGGTCTGAGCTACTCAGGAGACTGAGGTGGGAGGATTGCTTAGGCCTGGGAGGTCGAGGCTGCAGTGAGCCACGATTGTGCCACTGCACTCCACCTGGGTGACAGAGCAAAACCCTGTCTCAAAAGCAAAACATTTGGGATCCCTTACAAATCCTAAGAGTCAAGTGACCTTGGGAAAATTATTTAACATTTCTGAGACTCGGTTTTATTATCCCTAAAATGGAATAATACCAATCAAAAGGGTTGCTTTGAGAATAAAATTAGATAACCTACTGAATAAGTATCTGGTGGGAAGACCCAAGGGCCTGCCATTTTCACCAGTTCCCCAGGTGGTTATTAGTGCAATACAGATTCTGCAATTCCATTGTACATCAGGATCACCTGGAGGACTTACTAAAACACATTGCGGCCAGGTACGGTGGCTCACGCCTATAATCCCAACACTTTGGGAGGCCGAGGCAGGTGGATCACCTGAGGTCTGGAGTTTGAGACCAGCCTGGCCAACATGGTGAAACCCCGTCTCTACTAAAAATACAAAAATTAGCCAGGCTTGTTGCTGGGTGCCTGTTATCTCAGCTACCCGGGAGGCTGGGGCAGGAGAATTGCTGGAAACCGGGAGGCGGAGGTTGCAGTGAGCTGAGATCGTCCATTGCACTCCAGCCTGGACCAACAGCAGCGAGACTCCATCTCAGAGAACAAAACAACAACAACAACAAAAGCACATTGCTTGGTCTCACCCCCAGAGTTTCAGATTCAGTAGATCCGGTGTTGGGTCTGACAGTTTGCATTTCTGACAAGTTCCTAGGTGGTGCTGATGCTGCTGGTCTGGGGACCACACTTGGAGAGTACTGGTGCAGTACATGTGATGCCACTTTGGACCAGCCTAATAAAAACAGAAAAAGTAACAATAGGAATACTTGTTGAGTACTCATTATGTGCCAGGCACCATTATGTGTGATTTACATGTATTATGATCCTATGAAATAAGTGTTGTTATTATCCTCATTTTATAGAGAAGAAGAGTGAGTGACAGAGAGGTTCAGTAATTTGCCCAGTCACCTAGCTACTACAAACCTGGAGAGCCTGGCTACAGAGCTCATCATCTAAAACATTATTCAGATAAGAGGTATAACCTGATGATTTTGCAGCCCTCTCTTTAATAGAATTTTTCCTAATTTAAAATATTTAGTGTTTATTCTTCTGTGGGTTCCATATCAAAGACTGGAGGACCAGCCTCACCTAGATCCCTGATGGCAAAGGAAGCCCCACTGAAGCATTTGCCAGCCAGGATACAACCCTGTGTTCAGCTAGGCTTTTGGAGACTTGATCTTCAAGTGTCCTTTTTTTAAAAAAAAAAATTTAGTTTTTTCAAGATGTCTTTATGAAATACTGTTGATTACGTCTGTCTCCTACCATCAAGTCAATGCATAAAACATGAGATTACAGTTGTTTCCCCTTCACAGAGCCTTCGGGACCATTATGGCAGTCAAGTGGACTGGCGGACATTCTTCTCCCGTCCTCTGCCTAAATGCAAGTAAAGAAGGGCTGCTGGCTTCCGGAGCGGAGGGCGGAGATCTCACGGCTTGGGGTGAAGATGGAACTCCATTAGGACACATGCGGTTCCAAGGGGCTGATGATGTTACCAGTGTCTTATTTTCTCCCTCCTGCCCCACCAAGCTCTACGCCTCACATGGAGAAACCATTAGTGTACTGGATGTCAGGTCCCTCAAAGATTCCTTGGACCATTTTCATGTGAATGAAGAAGAAATCAATTGTCTTTCATTGAATCAAACTGAAAACCTGCTGGCTTCTGCCGATGACTCTGGGGCGATCAAAATCCTAGACGTGGAGAACAAGAAGGTCGTCAGATCCTTGAAGAGACACTCCAACATCTGCTCTTCGGTGGCTTTTCGACCTCAGAGGCCTCAGAGCCTGGTGTCATGTGGACTGGATATGCAGGTGATGCTTTTGCACAGAGTACTTGGAGAATTTCTGAGTGGGATTTGCTAACAGAATCAAAGTATTGATCACACCAAATACCTTTGCTTTTTCTGTTTTCTACTAACATATCCATTTATGAACGATAAGCCTTATTTCTACATTTAATGCTAGTCTGATAAAATCTAGTAGAATTTATTCACAAAGTAATCGTTAATCCTTTACTCTTCCTTTCTCTGTACTGTAAGATATTCCTAAAACCTGAAAATTCAAATATTTGGTTGTAAACATCTGTTTAAACAAACAACGGTGAGTACTAAAGGCAGAGTTGGTCCACCCATTCTCTATAAACTCTGTTTAAACAAAAAGTTAGAGGGATCTGTTTTTACTATAAAGTTCTGGGGTACATTAACTGAAATATTGTGTATTGGTGATCAGGATCAAAGCACCGTATTCAATGCTGAGTTTTGAAAGGAGCATCACGGCTGGGCGTGGTGGCTCATGCCTGTAATCCCAGCACTTTGGGAGGCCAAGGTGGGCAGATCACTTGAGGTCAGGAGTTCAAGACCAGCCTGGCCAACATGGTGAAACCCCGTCTCTACTAAACACACAAAAATTAGCCAGGCGTGCTGGCGGGCGCCTGCAATCCCAGCTACTTGGGAGCCTGAGGCAGAATTGCTTGAACCCGGGAGGCAGAGGTTGCAATCAGTCGAGATCTCGCCACTGCGCTCCAGCCTGGGCAACGGAATGAGACTCTGTCTCAAAAAGAAAAAAAGGAAAAAGAAAGGAACATCACAAATTGCCCAAATCCAGAGGAAGTCCATCAGGAAAGCAGATATATCTAGAAACCCCATTATGTAGAGAACTGGAGGTGTTTCATTCTTAGTTTTCTTGAGGGAAAAAAATGGAATATGCTGGTCTTCGTAAGAGAAGTCATGGGAAAGCAGATTTGGGCTTAACGTAAATGTTTTCAAATAGCTTGAACGTTCCCATGGCAGGATGTGCTTCCTCTTGAGGGTAAATCTCATCACGGGAGTGACAGTCGTCACGATTTCTCTCTGTTGAGCACTTAGTTCTTGACAGTGCTTTGTGTATATTCGTTTTAATTCTAATCACATCCTCCTAGTGATTTTGTTTTTGTTTTTTTAATAAAGAAACTGAAATTCACATTAAGTATCTACATAGCCACCTGACTGGGATTCAAAGCTCAATCTCTCTGGCTCCTAAGGCTGTTTTTTCTCTAGGATGACAGGTATTCAAGCAGAGTATCATCAGTAATGTCACAGAAAAGTGTCTTGGTTTGGGATGAGGTGGCTTCTAGAGAGAGAACCATTGAGAATGACCTGTGTCCAGCACTGTTTAGGCATTTAATCTCTGTTTTCAGTTGCATACAGTATCTTCTAAGATTCTGTGTTCTTTTTAATAGCATCAGAAGTTTTGACTTCCACCCTCTTGGCTAGTGGTCTTTACCTCTCCCTCCCCAACCCTGCATCCCCCTTATAATTTAAGAATGATGAGACTGTTTTTGTTGTCACCATGCTGTTCCCCTCTCCTACAAGCTACCAGTATTCAGTAGGCAGAATCAGTGGCTGTCCTGCAATGCTGGGATATCTCCAAACAATAAAGAATTGTTCCCCAAAAAACATCGATAGTGCCTGGGTTGAGACTCACTCTACATGTGTGGGGCATAGTGACCCTGCAACCTCTACCTTCCTTTTCCACTCCTAGGTTTTGACCAAGCCCTTTATAAATCTCGTACATCCTCCACCCTGGTGGTAATAATCTGCCCTTGTGGTTGTAAAGAAAGAGCTGTACAACCAGGTGGACATGTTTTAAGTAGGCAGATTGTACAGTGTGTCTTTGAGTAGTCATTCTGTCATCCTTCAGCTATACCAGTTTTCCATCAGTAGCTCGTTAATTAACCACTAGGCATGGCGATAGACAATTAGGTATGCAAAAGTGATGTGTACTTTTCAGATTAGATAAGGAATGGGCATTCAGAATTTACTCTCTTGCCCCCAGTTCCAGGTAAGACGTTTTAGTGGCCGGCACTTGCTAGTGAACAGCCCAGGAAACAAGTATTTTGAAAAAGGGAGGCTCAGGTAATTTCTTATTTTGATTTGCCTGGTAAAATTGCTGAGCGTTCGTGGTAGATTTGTTTCTACACTGGGTTGTGATGTAACAGCCGTACAACCATGCTTTTAAGAAATTATTTCCTTAACTGAAGTTGAAACTCTATAATTTTTTCCACAGTTTTCTTCCTAAAACCTGTTCATCTAGTATTATCCTAAACTTTAAGGATAGCCAGTCTATGGGGGAGCCCAAGAATGTCGGCATAATACTAGTGGAAGGGAGTTGTGACTATTTTGAGTTCCTGCTCTCTGAGCAAACAGATTTTATCACAAGGCAGCAATTGAATGATTGCCATGTTCAGCACACCTATCTTTGTTCTTATGTAACAGTAATTATCAAATTATTTCTTTTGACTTAGGTTTGAATAATTAGGCAGGGCCAGGCGTGGTAGCTTACGTGCCTGAGGGCTCATGCCTGGGATCCCAGCACTTTGGGAGGCCAAGGCAGGCAGATCACTTGAGCCTGGGAGTTCGAGACCAGCCTGGGCAACATGGCAAAACCCTATCTCTACAAAAAATTACAAAAATTAGCCAGGTGTGCTAGCATGCACCTATGGTCCCAGCTACTTGGGAAGTTGACGTGGGAGGATCACCTGAGCCCAGGGAGGTCGAGGTTGTAGTGAACCGTGATCTTGCCACTGCACTCCAGCCTGGGTGACAAAGTGAGACCTTGTCTCAAAAAAATAAAATAGGCAAAGCACATTCAAAGAGGCAAGGAACTTAAAAGCAAAGTGTGGTTCGTTAAGACACTTGAGACTGCTTAATTTTTTATTTAATAGGTACAAAGTAATATTTATATATGTGAGGTATAAAGAATAACATTAGGTTGGGCACAATGGCTCATGCCTTTAATCCTAGCACTTTGGGAGGCCATGGGGGGTGGATTGCTTGAGCTCAGGAGTTTGTGACCAGCCTGGGCAACATAGCGAAACCACGTCTCTACAAAAGATAGAAAAATTAGCCAGGCGCATGGTGAGCGCCTATAGTCCCAGCTACTTGGGGGGCTGAGATGGGAGAATTGCTTGAGCCCAGGAGGTTGAGGTCGCAGTGAGCCAAGATTGTGCCTCTGCACTCCAGTCTGGGTGACAGAGGGAGACCTTGTCTCAAAAAAAAAAAAAGAAAAAAAAAAAAAATTAAATAAATACCTGTATACCTACCATTCAACTATACTTTTTTTCTTGAAAGACTTAGAAAATTAAAACTGTCATATTTCTGTAGCATACATGTTGATGTTCTTTCCCTGCCCCTTTCTGCATCTGAAAACAGATGATTCAAAGGTTTGTTATTCTTTCTCAATTTTGTAAGACCAAAATATCAACACTTACAGACCAGAATGGTGGAGAAGGCTGTTTTGTTTGTTTTTGAGACAGGGTCTTTGTCATCCAGGCTGGAGTGCAGTGGTATAATTATAGCTCACCACAGCCTCGCACTCCCTCAAGTGATCCTCCCACCTCATCCTCCTGTGTAGCTGGGACTGCAGGCACAAGCCATCACACCCAGCTAATTTTTTTTATTTTTGCTAGAGAGGAGGGCTGGCTCCCTATGTTCCCCAGGCTGGTCTTGAACTCCTGGGCTCAAGCAGTCCTTCTGCTTTGACCTCCCAAAGTGCTGGGATTATAGGCATGAGCCACTGCACCTGGCCTTAAGAGGCTCTTTATCTTGAAGATGAGTCTTTTATATGGAAAGAAACGTTTTTGTAAAAGGGGGATTTTTTTTTGAAAAGTCACTTTGTTACTATTACATTCACTTCTGAACATTTGCTGGTTCCCCACTTTTTCTCCTTTCGATGTTTTACAGAACCGTGAGCCCCAAACTCTTTCATTGTTTTCTTTCAGTATCTCTAGCTCTCTTGCTTAGGATGATAACTGCTTGAACAGCTGGTTGAGAAATTAAGTGTGAAACACCTCGGAGTCTTTAGCTGCTTGGAAAAGCCAAGAAGCGCAAAGGGAATGTCCAGACAGGAACAGTCTGGAATCCTCAATACATGGGAATGATTCTAGACTTGGTAGAATCTGGGGTGGCTGTTGACACGTTTAGATGGTTTCAGTCAAAGGTGTTTCAGCTGCTGAAACACTTGGGGTGCAGTTCGTGTTTGAATGTCTTTGGAGGACAGAAAATACGAGAAAGAACTGGGGCTATCTGCCAATACAGTGAAGCTAGCAGATTCTAGAATGTCCATTTTCCTTGTGTGTGTGTATATATGTATTTTAAGATGGAGTCTTGCTCTGTTGGCCAGGCAGCAGTGCAGTGGCACGATCTCGGCTCTGCCTCTCAGATTCACACCGTTCTCCTGCCTCTGCCTCCTGAGCAGCTGGGACTACAGGCGCCCGCCACCATACCCAGCTAATTTTTTGTATTTTTAGTAGAAACGGGGTTTCACAGTGTTAGCCAGGATGGTCTTGATCTCCTCACCTCGTGATCCGCCCGCCTCGGCCTCCCACAGTGCTGGGATTACAGGTGTGAGCCACTGCACCCAGCCGTGTTTAGATTTTTTAATAGAAACTGTTTTTGAGCGTTGTGGCTGATGTGTGTAATCCCATCACTTTGGGAAGTGGAGGTGAGCGGATTGCTTGAGCCTAGCAGTTGGAAACCAGCCTGGGCAACATAGCAAAAACCCTGTCTCTACAAAAATTAGCTGGGTGTGGTAGCGTGTGCCTGTACTCCCATCTACTTGGGAGGCTGAGGTGGAGGGATCACTTGAACCCGAGAGGTGAAGGCTGCAGTGAGCCATGGTCGTACCACTGCACTCTAGTCTGGGTGATAAAGTGAGACCCTATTTTAAAAAAGACAAAAACAAACTATTTTCATATCAAGTTTCAGCACTCCTTCCTGTTATATTTTCTTTCTTTTTTTTTTTTTTTTTTTTTGAGGCGGAGTCTGGCTCTGTCTCCCAGGCTGGGGTGCAGTGGCCGGATCTCAGCTCACTGCAAGCTCCGCCTCCCGGGTTCCCGCCATTCTCCTGCCTCAGCCTCCCGAGTAGCTGGGACTACAGGCGCCGCCACCTCGCCCGGCTAGTTTTTTGTGTTTTTAGTAGAGACGGGGTTTCGCCGTGTTAGCCAGGATGGTCTCGATCTCCTGACCTCATGATCCGCCCGTCTCGGCCTCCCAAAGTGCTGGGATTACAGGCTTGAGCCACCGCGCCCGGCCTATATTTTCTAATATTTATTTGTTTTACTTTAGCTTATTTTAATTTGTTAGTACTTTAACTTCACCCAAATAGTGATTGTTCGTCACATAGTATAATGTTATAAACCCAATTCAAAGAGATTTTCATCTAAGAGAAGCAGAATATAAGTGTTAGTAGATGTCACTGCTTTTGAAGATAAGCCAATAAGAATAATCACAAGGGAAGTTACCTTGAATAGGAAACCAAATTCTTAATAGCATCAGCAATGCTAATCTTGCCAATTCAGATCTATGCTTTTCCTGTCTAAAGAAGGTCATGCTTTTTCCAGTGTCTATTAAAATTATGAGTTATAATTCAAGGATGATGGTAAACTACATGGTAAAACAGCTGTCTGTTCGCTTTGAAAGTATTAAGAGTATTTTTCTTTGCAAAATGGTTGATACAGGAAAAGAATGAATCACTAGATGATAATGTAAAACCCATTCACAAAGCTTATTAAAAAAAAAAAAAAAAAGGTCGGGAACAACAACGAAAAGCCAAATGAAATTAACACCAGGATGTCATATTAATCAACAGACACATTTGGAATTTCTCCTCTTTCTCAGCCATTATGCTAGGCATTAGCAAAGACTAATTGAGTCTCAAGAAACTGATAAGCTAGCAGAATATGTCAGTTAATAGAACAGAAACTAGATACAGGAAAGAGAAGCAGGCTGAAATAGGAAAGCCTTCTTGGAGGCACCGGGACTGAGCTTAAGCCCCTTGGATGGGTAATTGGGTAATGTGAAAGGAAAGGCATTCCAGATAGAAACCATTTCAGTGATATCCAGATTGAGTTTATTTACTTGATAGGCCTTGTTACCTATAACCAGCATAGACTAAAACTAGCAAATTTCATAACGTTTGGTTTCACTTGAAGAGATGAGAGCAGAAAAACCTTTAGAAACTTGCTTAACAATTACACTTTGATGGGGTTTATTAATCAAAAATTACTCAGGATCTTGTTTAATTCTACCTTACTGCAATCTAGTTTTAGTCCCGGGATAGCATTCCACTGGCATGTTATGGCAGCATTTGATTATTTTTTTTGTACTGCTGGGAGGCTACCTTACTGCTCATTCTCAGACCACTTTAACGATTGTATTAGAAGCTGAATAAGCACACGGTAGTTGAGCAAATTGACTAGCATTTTGTATGACTGTGTAATTTCTTCTTACGTAAAGGTGATGCTGTGGAGTCTTCAAAAAGCCCGACCACTCTGGATTACAAATTTACAGGAGGATGAAACAGAAGAAATGGAAGGCCCACAGTCACCTGGTCAGCTCTTAAACCCTGCCCTAGCCCACTGTATCTCTGTGGCTTCGTGTGGTAATATTTTTAGTTGTGGTGCAGAAGATGGTAAGGTTCGAATCTTTCGGGTGATGGGAGTTAAGTGTGAACAGGAACTGGGATTTAAGGGCCACACTTTAGGGGTATCCCAGGTCTGCTTTCTCCCAGAATCCTATTTGCTGCTTACTGGAGGGAATGATGGGAAGATCATGTTGTGGGATGCAAACAGTGAAGTTGAGAAGAAACAGAAGAGTCCTACAAAACGTACCCACAGGAAGAAACCTAAAAGAGGAACTTGCACCAAGCAGGGTGGAAATACTGACGCTTCAGTAACGGATGAGGAAGAACATGGCAACATTTTACCAAAGCTAAATATTGAACATGGAGAAAAAGTGAATTGGCTCTTGGGTACAAAAATAAAGGGACACCAAAATATATTAGTAGCTGATCAAACTAGTTGTATATCTGTATATCCCTTAAATGAATTTTAAATCCAATAAAAACATTTGAAGAATTGTGGCAAAACTGTTTTTCAGATTTAAAAAAAGATCCTGGTTCTTTATTTAAGCTGTTTGTTATATGTAAAATCATACTATTTTGCTCTACAAATTTTAAAATATTTGAACAAAAGACAATTGGATACTTTATATAGTAAGTGATATATTAAAGTTTGGAGGAAGAGAATGAATATTCATTGTGTACCATGTACCAGCCATTTTACATATATTTGATTTCTTGTTCTGAATCAATGAAGTTTTTTCCCCTATTTTAGTGCCACAGGAATTAAGACTTAGAGATGTTATGTAACTTAAAGATCCAGGAAGATTGCAGGCACAATGACTTGTCTGGAAAGGACCTTGCCTACCCTAGGGAAGCCCACATCCTGGTCCAAATCGGTCACCACATTAGTTACTTCTGGCCGTGTGCAGTGGCTCACGCCTGTAATCCCAGCACTTTGGGAGGCCAATGCGGGCGGATCATCTGAGGTCAGGAGTTAGAAACCAGCCTGGCCAGCATCGCAAAAATCCATCTATACTAAAAATACAAAAATTAGCCGGGCCTGATGGCACATGCCTGTAATCCAAGCTACTCAGGAGACTGAGATGGGAGAGTCGCTTGAACCCAGAAGGTGGAGGTTGCAGTGAGCCAAGATCACACCACTGCACTCTAGCCTAGGCGACAGAACGACTCTGTCTCTAAATAAATAAATAAATAACATTAGTTATTTCTGATCCCAGGATGTCATGAGGAGCATTACCACGTTGGAAGAGGAAACCTGTTCTTGCTTGTTCTGTGTAAAGCCCAAATTGCTTTGCTGACAATTACCTTTTGCTGTGTTTCTAAAAAAAAAAGGGTTCCAGGGTCAAATCAGTTTAGGGTGTTACGCAGCAATCCAGGCCATGATGCTGGTGGAGTGAGAATGAATTGCAGTTATTAATGAGCAGAAATTCTGACTAAGCTAGAAGATAGGAAAGAGAATAGAGGCCTAGATAGGGTGTCAAGAGTTAGGTTCCTTTTCATTGAGGCCTGGATTGCTGTCTTCTCTGCATGTTCTTTCAGCTTTCACTCATACTGCCTACTCTTACATTTAAAGTTTTTTTAATTTTAATTTTTTTTATAGAGAGGAGCCTTGCTATGTTGGCCAGACTGGTCTCAAACTCCTGGCCTCAAGCAATCCTCCTATCTTAGCCTCCCAAAGTGCTGGGATTACAGGTGTGAGCCACCGTACCTACATTCAAAGCTTTGAAGAGATCATCTGATTGGTTACCATTATTCTTGTTTGTAGAGATCTGTTTTTCATAAGTTCAGTTTTAGTCAGGACTCCTGTTGCAGGTGACAGAAACTAAATTCAAATTGGCTTAACAGAATAAAAAGGAATGTATTGGCTCCCACAACTGAGAAGTCCAAGAATAGTCAGGTGCATACTGCTGGGGTGGCTACAAATCTACTTCTCTACAAAGTTCATAGAAAAATAAAGTATACAAGTCAATGGTTTTTAATAAATTGAGAGGGTCCTGCAGCATCACCACAACCTAGTTTTAGAAAATTTCTCTCCCCTAGCCTAGGAAAACCCATTCCTACCAAAACAAACACAAACACACACACACACACACACATATTAGCTGAGCGTGGTTGTGCGTGCCTGTGGTCCCAGCTACTTGGGAGGCTGAGGCAGGAGGACTGCTTGAGCCCAGGAGGCAGAGGATGCAGTGAGCCAAGATCGTGCCACTGCACTGCAGCCTGGGCAACAGAGACAGACTGTCTCAAAAAAAAAAAAAAAAAATTCTCTTCTCCCAAAAAGAAACCTCACTGGAAACAATTGGAACCCATTAGCAATTACTTCCCATATCCCCTTATACCACCACTTCACCCCTACCCTAGGCAACTGTTACTCTGCTTTCTGTCTGTGTAGTTTGCCAACTCCAGACATTTCATATACATGGACTCATGTAACATGAGGTTTCTTCAGACTGGCTTCTTTCACTTAGTGTTATGTTTTCAAGATAATGTTTTAGCATGTATCGGTACTTCATTCCTTTTTATGGCTGAATAATATTCCATTGTACTTATATACTATACCACAATTTGTTTATCTTCTCATTAGCTGATGAGTATTTGGGCTGTTTCTGTTTTCAAACTATTCTGAATAATGCTGCTATGAACAAGACGATACCTAGGAGTGAAACTGACAGTCACATGGTAAATATGTGTCCATATTTTGAGGAACTGCCAGATGGCTTTCCAAAGTGACTACACCATTTTACATTCCCAGCAGCCTGTCTTTTTTTAATTATAGTTTTCTGAGTGGGTATGAAGTAGAATCTTATTGTAGTTTCAATTTGCATTTCCCTAATTACTAATGATGTTCTGCATCCCTTCGTATGCTTGCAGGCTTACACGTTTATGGCAAACAAATTTTTAGCAAAGGTACTAAGGTTATTCAATGGGGGAAATCTTAGTCTTTCTAACAAGTATTGCTGGAACAATTGGAAGCCATATGCCAAAAAATGAACCTCTGCTGTTACATCATAAATAATGGGTCATAAAACTAAAAATAAGAGCTAATGCTCTAAAATGTAGGAAACGTAAAAGAAGATCTTTGTGACCTTGCATTCAGCAAAGATTTCTTAAGACACAAAAAACATGAACCATAAAAGAAAAAAATTGACAAATTGGACCTTATCAAAGTGGAAAGCTTTTGTTCTTCCAAAAAAAACTATTAAGAAAATGAAAAGCTGGCTGGGCGTGGTGGCTCACACCTGTAATCCCAGCACTTTGGGAGGCCCAGACCAGTGGATAGCTTGACCTCAGGAGTTTGAGACCAGCCTAAGCAACATGGCAAAACCCTGTCTCTACAACAAATACAAAAATTAGCTGAGTGTGGTGGCTCATGCCTGTAGTCCCAGCTGCCCAAGAGGCTGAGGTGGGAGAATTGCTTAAGCCCAGGAGACGCAGAGTGCAGTGAGCCGAGATCATGCCACTGCACTCCATCCTGGGTGACAGAGTGAGACCCTGTCTAAAAAAAAAAAAAAAAAAAAAAAATTAATAAATAAAAAAAATTAAAAGAAAAAAAAGAAAAGAAAAAAGGCAAACCACAGACTGGGAGAAAATATTTGTAGAATGTATACCTACTGCAGAGCTTATATCCAGAATCTATACATATGGAACTCTCGCAACTTAAAAAGAAGCCAAAAAACCTAATTTAAAAATGGGCAAAAGATTTGGACACCTCACCAATATGGATATATAAATGGCCAACAAGTGCATGACATGAATAGTTATTAGGTAAATGCAAATTAAAACTACAATGTCATACCTGTATACACCCACTAGAATGGCTAAAATTTGAAGACTGACAATGTGGACAAGAAAGCAGAGCAACTGGAGCTCTCATACATTGTTAGTAGGAACGCAAAATGGTACAGCCACTTTGGAAAGCGGTTTGGCCACTTTTAAAGCTAAACCTATGCTTATAATATGACCTAGCAATTCTACTTTTAGGTATTTACTTAGGAAAAATAAAATACTATCACATTTGGGATTTTTAAGAAAAGAAAAAGAAACAATAAAAAAATTTTAAAAAGAAATGAAAAATATATTCACACAAAAATCTTGACCCCAATGTTTATAGCTACTTTATTCATAATAGCCAAACTGGAAATAATCCAAATGTCCCTCAACTGTTTAACACCTCACAGTGTGTCCATGCAGTGGAATACTATTGAGCAATAAAAGGAACAGATTGTGGACATAGGCAAGAACATGGACAAATCTCAAAAGCATTATGGTATGTGAAAGAAGCAAGTATATGCCTAGCAGAGTAAATACTAATGATTCCATTTACACCCAAATACTATATGATTCCATTTATATGACATTCTAGAAAAGGCAAAACAGAAAGCAGCTCAGAGGTTTCCAGGGTTCAGAGGCAGGGTGTGGTGGCTCACACCTATAATCCCAGCACTTTTGGAGGCCTAGGCAGGTGACTGTAAACATTTGTCAGAGCTCAGCAAGCTGTACTTTTTAAATTATTGAAATTTATTGTACATAAGTTATATCTCAAAACTAGTTTATTTTTATATTTTAAAATTAGAGATGGGGTCTTGCTATGTTGCCCAGGCTGGTCTTGAACTCCTGGCCTCAAGCAATCCTCTGGCCTCAGCCTCCCAAAGTGCTAGGATTATAAGTGTGAGCCACTGAATTGGGGCTGAAAACTAATTTTTTTAAAGGTTGCTTGCTATAAAGTGCAGTTTCAAGACAAGTGTCTTGGTGCTTTTTCTGGACCTATTACTACCCCACATCTCTTGTACTAGAGCTTCAAGCTTTCACCACCATTAATGTTTATATTGTCTTGATTTACTTTAATCCTACTAATTTTTCACTTAAAATAGTAATTTTTTTTTTTTTTTTTAAACAGAATCTGGCTCTGTCGCCCAGGCTGAAGTGCAGTGGTGCGATCAGGGCTCACTGCAACCTCCATCTCCCGGGTTCAAGCAATTCTTCTGCCTCAGCTTCCCAAGTAGCTGGGATTACAGGTGTGCACCACCAGCCTGGCTGATTTTCATTGTGTTTTTTTGTCTGTTTGTTTTTTTTTGAGACAGAGTTTTACTCTTGTTGCCCAGGCTAGAGTGAAATGGTGTGATTTCAGCTCACTGTAACCTTGGACTCTCCTGCCTTAGCCTCCCGAGTAGCTGGGATTATGGGCGCACACCACCACACCTAGCTAATTTTTTGTATTTTCAGTAGAGACAGGGTTTCACTATGTTGGCTAGGCTGGTCTTGAACTCCTGACCTCAGGTGATCCACTCACCTCGGTCTCCAAAAGTGCTGGGATTATAGATGTGAGCCGCCATGCCCCGCCTAAAATAAGGATTTTTAAAATTAGGCTTGACAACTTAAATTAATACTTTTTCCATCTTTTCTTTGTCTCGTTTGAAGTTATGATGTTAGAAGTAATAAAACAGGCTGGGTGTGGTGGCTCATGCCTGTAATCCCAGCACTTTTGGAGGCCTAGACAGGTGGATCACCTTAGGTCAGGAGTTTGAGACCAGCCTGGTCAACATGATGAAACCCTGTCTCTACTAAAAATACAAAAATTAGCCAGGCGTGGTGGTGCACGCCTGTAATCCCAGCTACTCAGGAGGCTGAGGCAGGAGAATCGCTGGAACCCGGGAGGCAAAGGTTGCAATGAGCTGAGACCATGCCATTGTACTCCAGCCTAGGCGACAAGAGTGAAACTCCGTCTCCAAAAAAAAAAAAGAAATAATAATAGAAGCTGGGCATGGTGGCGCATGACTGTAGTCCCAGCTACTCGGGAGGCTAAGGCTGGAGGATGACTTGAGCCCAGGAGTTTGAGACCAGCCAGAGTTTTAACTGGGCATGTGTTAAACAGAAACACCTTGACTGGTTTTTCAGCAGACACAGTGCCCCCAGAGCTAACAGTCACTCAAAACAAGGGCCAGTAACCTCTTTCCCCAGTGTTCCACCATCAGTCCTCTATTCATCACTGTGGTAGGAGAAGTGACAGGAAGAATGTATCTTCCATATCATATCATGGAGTATCTGGGGTTTGAAAACAAACAATATCTAAAATTTTTAAAATAAATGATAGTAATATATATTCAGATTTTTTTCATCTAAAATTTATAAACTGAGAATGCATAAACCAAGTGATGGGTGTAATTCAATTAGATAAAAAATTTATGATTGAGTCATTTCTCTGCCCAAGGTATTATCAACTTGCCAAATGCAAAAGAACCTGCTGTAAAGAAGCTTTGTGAAATCTATGATGTGAGAGATGACTTAGTTTCAACAAATCAGCATCAGCCATCATAGTATGTTAATGCTGTCAATTTAATTACTTATAATTTGTTTTGTATTTAATATGTAGGTTTGTTTTGCTCTTATAGTTGCATAAGCGCTGTAAGCATAAGAATTTTATACCTGGCCAGGTGCAGTGGCTCACGTCTGTAATCCCAGCACTTTGGGAGGCTGAGGTGGACGGATCATGGGGTCAGGAGTTTGAGACCAGCCTGGCCAACATGGTGAAACCCCATCTCTACTAAAAATACAAAAGTTAGCTGGGCATGGTGGCGAGCACCTGTAATCCCAGCTACTCAGGAGACTGAGGCAGGAGAATCCTTTGAACCCCAGAGGCAGAGGTTGCAGTGAGCCAAGATCATGCCACTGCACTCCAGCCTGGGCGACAAGGCAAGACTCCATCTCAAAAAAAAAAAAAAATTTACACCTGATATTGGGTTTGGACATATTTAAGCAGCATTATGCTAAAAACAATTTTAGTATAATAATTTGTAATCAATCTTGAAAGCGTAATAGTTTTTTCTTTTAGAAGTATACAGTACTCATAGCCTGGACATGGTGGCTCACTCCTGTAATCCTAGCACTTTGGGAGACCAAGACAGGCAGATCACTTGAGTCCAGGAGTTCGAGACCAACCTGGACAACATGGCAAAACCCTATCTCTACAAAAATACAAACATTAGGCAGTCATGTAATTCCAGCTACTCAAGAGGCTGAGGTGGGAGGATCACTGGAGTCCAGGAGGTTGAGATTGCTGCGAGCCGAGATCACACCACTGTGTTCCAGCCTGGGTGACAGAATGAGACTGTGTCTCAAAAAAAAAAAGAAAGAAATATACAATAATCAGCCCAGTATGCTGTCTCACACCTGTAGTCCCAGCACTCTGAGAGGCTGAGACCGGAGGATCGCTTGAGCCCAGGAGTTCAAGGCTGCAGTGAGCTATGACTGTGCCACTGTATTCCAACCTGGACAAGACAAGGAGACCCTGTGGGAGAAGGAGGAGGAGGAGGAGGAAGAGGAGGAAGAAGGAGGAAGAGGAGGAAGGGGAAAGAGGAGGAGGAGGAGGAGGAAGGAGGAGGAGGAGACACAATACTCAAGCTTGAGTTCATAGACTTGTAGATAGTGTCCTAAAAATTCTCCTGAGGGGCTGCAGCATTTCGAGACCAGGACTCGGTCAATGGTGATACTGGGAAATATGGAGTAAGTAGAAAGGCTAGAACCGTTTGCTGGGGAAGCAGTTATTCTGATGGAGCACAAGGATGTTTCAGTACAAATTCTAAGGCAGCTGGGTAGCAAAGCTAGTGAAATTATCAGTAGGAGATACTGGAGTGTAAAACGGAGCCCGGGTTTCTGGCCTCAGTGGCTGGGTGGATCCTGATGCCATAAATCCAGGTGGGGAGCACAAGAGGGCGAGCACGTTTGACTACTCAGACCTCATCCGCCCTGACTGGCTCTGACTGGCCACCGGGTGTCACTGCCGCCAGTTCTCCAGGTAGCGCGTGGCTTCCGGTATTGGTCAGGGTTCTTGCCCGCGCCGCAGAGCCGCACTGGAGAGGCAGCGGCTGGCTGGAAAAGGCCGTTTGCCTTCCTCTCACCAGAGTAAGGCAGAGGCGGCACCGGGCAGAACTTCTCTTTCTCCTTCTCTTCAATGTCTTCCTCTTAGACTTGCTCTTTTTAAAATAACACACGCTAATTTTCTCATTGGCGTTGCTTATCTTCTACAGAGAGGTGTTAGGTGTAGGGTTCTGAGAATTTTAAATTGTCCTGCATTGCTCTGTGGAGGTTCAGCGCCCCCTAGCGACACAATCCACAATTTTCCTAGGTGGGCAGATAGAGAGAGAGATAGACAGACAGACAGACAGATAATAGATAATAGATAGATACATAGATAGATAGATACATAGATAGATAATAGATACATAGATAGATACATACATACATAGATACACAGATAGATACATACATACATAGATCCATAGATAGATTTTTTTTTTTTTGAGAGGGAGTCTTGCCCTGTCACCCAGGCTGGAGTGCAGCGGTGTGATCTTGGCTCACTGCAACCTCGGCCTCCCGGGTGCAAGCAATTCTCCCACCTCAGCCTCCCCAGTAGCTGGGATTACAGGCGCTTTCCACCACGCCCAGCTGATTGTTGTATTTTTAGTAGAGACGGGGTTTTACCATGTTGACCAGGCTGGTCTCGAACTCCTGACCTCAAGTGATCCACCCACTTTGGCCTCCCAAAGTGCTAGGATTACAGGCGTGGGCCACTGTACCCCACCCAGAGATTTTGATATCCTCAATAATCAATTGACTAGTCACTACCTGAACTTTTTCAATTTTTTTCTTTTCTATGTAAGTTGAGCAATCATACATATCTTTTATCAACTATATTTCTTGTTAATAAACCCTTTATGGCTCTAAGGAACCATTATTATTTCAGTATTCAAATTTAAAATTTTTTTGCCCAAGTAGATGTCTTTACAATTAATCTATTTTAAATTTCCAGGGCTGAGCACGGTGGCTCATGCCTGTAATCCCAGCACTTTGGGAGGACGAGGCGGGCGGATCACTTGAGACCAGGAGTTCAACACCAGCCTGGCCAATATGGTGACACCCTGTCTCTTCTAAAAATACAAAAATTAGCCCGGCGTGGTGGCTCACGCCTGTAGTCCCAGCTACTTAGGAGGCTGAGGCAGGACAATAATCGCTTGAACCCAGGAGGCAGAGTTTGCAACAAGCCAAGATCACGCCACTGCATGCCAGCCTGGGCTACAGGCAAGACTCTGTCTCAAAAAAAAAAAAAAATTTTTTTTTCAAAAGTTTAAAAATTATTTTCTAAAAAATGTTATTTCCCAGGGTCATGGCATCCTTGTTTATGTTTATGAAACATCCTTCATCTCTACTATCCCACTGTGTATTTCCATTGTCTCTTCCCATCATTGACTATGGCCATTCCCTCAAAGCTTATGTCTTCTGAGACTAGTGGTTCATAACCCTGGTTGTAAATCAGATTCACCTTTGTTGATTTAAAAATGATCTAGGCCGGACACAGTGGCTTACTGCCTGTAATCCCAACACTTTGGGAGGCTGAGGCTGGTGGATCACTAGAGGTCAGGAGTTCGCAACCAGCCTGGCCAGCATGGTGAAACCCCATTGTCTCTACTAAAAGTAAAAAAATTAGCCAGGCATGGTGGCTGGCTCCTGTAATCCCAGCTACTCAGGAGGCTGAGGGAGGAGAAATGCTTGAACCAGGAAGCGGAGGTTGCAGTGAGCCAAGATCATCCACTGTGCTCCAGCCTGGGTGACAGAGCAAGACCCTGTCTCAAAAAAAATTAATTTTTTTTTTTTTTTTTTTTTTTTTGAGACAGAGTCTCGCTCTGCCGCCGAGGCTGGAGTGCAGTGGCCGGATCTCAGCTCACTGCAAGCTCCGCCTCCCGGGTTTACGCCATTCTCCTGCCTCAGCCTCCCGAGTAGCTGGGACTACAGGCGCCCGCCACCTCGTCCGGCTAGTTTTTTGTATTTTTTAGTAGAGACGGGGTTTCACCGTGTTAGCCAAGATGGTCTCGATCTCCTGACCTCGTGATCCGCCCGTCTCGGCCTCCCAAAATGCTGGGATTACAGGCTTGAGCCACCGCGCCTGGCCAAAAAAAATTAATTTAAAAATAAAAATAAAATTAAAACTATCTAGATGTCTGGATCCTATCTGTCAAAAAACTGATTAAATACCAATTACAGAATGAGTTTACAGTATCGTTTAGCATGTTGCAAATCACCTTGTCCTTCCAGAATACTAAAAAAATCTGTATGAAATATTTTTTAAAATGAAATCTGTGCACTTATCAGAATGGTTAATATAAAAAAATAGTCACAATACTAAATTCTGGTATGTGGAGAAACTGAGTCACTCCTACATTGGTGGTGAGAACGCACAGTGGTACAGCTACTCTGGAAAACAGTTTGGCAGTTTCTTACAAAACTAACCATGCTACTACCGTATTACCCATATTATCCAGCAATTGCACTCCTGGGCATTTATTCCAGAAAAATATTGGACTCAGATATTTACAGCAGCTTTATTTGAGATAGCTCAAAACTGGAATCAGCCCAGATTCCTTCCACAGGTAAATGGTTAAACAAATTATAGTACATCCATACTATGGAATACTACTCAGAATTAAAAGAATCAAACTATTGATGTATGCAACAACCTGAACGTTTAGATAGATTTTTGAATTTATTGCCATGAATTTGTTTGTAATGTCAGCTTAGCCTTTTTTTTTTTTTTTTTTGAGATGGAGTCTCACTGTGTCGCCTAGGCTGGAATGCAGTGGCATGATCTTGGCTCACTGCAACCTCTGCCTCCTGGGTTCAAGTGATTCTCCTGCCTTAGCCTCCTGAGTAGCAGGGATTACAGGTGCCTGCCACCACACCTGGCTAATTCTTTGTATTTTTAGTAGAGACTGGGTTTCACTGTATTAGCCAGGATGGTATCGATCTCCTGACCTCGTGATCTGCCCACCTCATCCTCCCAAAGTGCTGGGATTATAGGCATGAGCCACTGCACCCAGCCTATAATATACTCTTAGCTTTTTGTCATCTGTTTACATGTATAATGATGTCCCCTTCTTCAATCCTGTTATTGGTTATCTGTGATTTCTCTTAATTATTAATCTTGTCAAGAGTTTTTCAGTATCAATAACCTCTTCAAAGAACCATCTAAAAATTATTTATTTATTTATTTTTTATTTTATTTTATTTTTTTTTTTTTGAGACGGAGTCTCGCTCTGTCGCCCAGGCTGGAGTGCAGTGGCCAGATCTCAGCTCACTACAAGCTCCGCCTCCCGGGTTTACGCCATTCTCCTGCCTCAGCCTCCCGAGTAGCTGGGACTACAGGCGCCCGCCACCTCGCCCAGCTGGTTTTTTGTACTTTTTAGTAGAGACAGGGTTTCACCGGGTTAGCCAGGATGGTCTCGATCTCCTGACCTCGTGATCCGCCCGTCTCGGCCTCCCAAAGTGCTGGGATTACAGGCTTGAGCCACCGCGCCCGGCCTATTTATTTATTTATTTAGAGAGATGGTCTCACCCAGTTGCCAAGGCTGAAGTGCAGTGGCACAATCATAGCTCGCTGCAGCCTCAAACTCCTGGGCTCAGGTGATCCTCCTACTTCAGCCTCTTGGGTAGCTGGGACTACAGGTGCACACTGCCTCACCTGGCTAATTTTTAATTTTTTGTAGAGATGGGATCTCCCTATGTTGCCCAGACTGGTCTCAAACTCTTGGCCTCAGGTGATCCTCCAACCTTAGCCTCCCAAAGCTCTGGGATTATAGGCTTGACCTGCCAAGCCCTGCCTAAATTTATTTTTTAATGACAAAAAATATATATTTATGGTACATAACATGATGTTTTTAAATATGTTTACATTGTGGAGTGGCCAAATCAAGCTTGCTAACATATACGTTATCTCACAAAAAAAATCTGCTTTTTCAAAAAATTCAACCCTCAAGTGGAACCAGAAAAGACGTTTTATTTCTTTAGCTATGTGGTCTTGGCATGTTGCCCATGCCAAACTCAAGTGATCCTCCTGCCTCAGCCTCCCAAGTAGTTGATACCACAGGCACACGCTACCACACCCACAGCTTCTTACCATTTTTTTTTTTTTTTGATGAACTGTTGCGGGAAGTCAGGGACCCTGAATGGAGGGACCGACTGAAGCCACGGTAGAAGAACATAAATTGTGAAGATTTTATGGACATTTATCACTTCCCCAATCAACACTGTTACAATTTCCTATGCCTGTTTTTACTTTAATATCTTAATCCTGTCATCTTCGTAAGCTGAGGATGTATGTTGCCTCAGGACCCTGTGATGATTGTGTTAACTGCACAAATTGTTTGTAAAACATGTATGTTTGAACAATATGAAATCTGGGCACCCTGAAAAAGAACAGAATAACAGCGATTTTCAGGGAACAAGGGAGATAACCATAAGGTCTGACTGCCTGCGGGGCTGGGCAGAACAGAGTCATATTTTTCTTATTGCAGAAAACAAGTAGGTGAAATATCAGTGAATTCTTTTCCCAGTAAGGAATAACACTGGGAAGGGAATGCACTCCCAGGGGGAGCCATGGACAGCCGCTCTGGGGGTGTCTGCCTTATGCGGTTGAAGGTAAAGGATGAAATAATGCCCTAGTCCCCTGTGGTGTCCCCAGGCTTGCTAGGATTAGGAAATTCCAGCCTGGCGAATTCTAGTCAGACTGGTTCTCTGCTCTTGAACCCTGTTTCCTGTTAAGATGTTTATCAATGACAATGCGTGCCCAGCGGGACATGAAACCTCATCAGTAATTCTAATTTCACCCTGGCCTTGTGACCTTGCTCTGCCCTTCTGCCCTTGTGATATTTTATTGCCATTTGAAGCATGTGATCTCTGTGACCCACTCCCTATTCGTACTCCCCTCCCCTTTTGAAATCCCTAATAAAAACTTGCTGGTTTTGCAGCTCAGGTGGGTATTATGGAAACTGCCGACATGTGATGTCACCCCTGGAGGCCCAACTGTAAAATTTCTCTGTTTTGTACTCTCTTTATTTCTCAGACCAGCCAACACTTAGGGAAAATAGAAAAGAACCTATGTTGAAATATTGGGAACTGGTTCCCCCAATAATGAACACACTTAAGAACTATTCTCTTAGCAAATTTCAAGTATACAATACAATACAGTACAATTAACTATAATCACTGTGCTGTGTATTAGATCCCCAGAACTTATTCATGTTATATTGAAAGTTTGTACCCTTTGGCCAACATCTCCCATCTCCCTGGCCCCCTAACCAACCCTGGCAACCAACATTCTACTCTGTCTCTGCTTCTGTAAGTTTCACTTTTTTCAATTCCTCATATAAGTGAGATCATGCAGTACTTGTCTTTCTATGTCTGACTTATTTCTCATAACATAATGTCCTCCAGGATCTTCCATCTTGTTGCAAATGACAGAATTTCCTTCTTTTTAAAGGCTGAATAGCATTCCATTGTGTAGATATACCACATTGCTTATTTACTTATTTTTTAATGTCATCCATGATGAGCATGTAGCACGTTTTTTCGGCATATTGTTTTTCAAATTAATTTTTTTTTTAATTTTGTAGAGATGAGGTCTCACTATGTTGCCTAGCCTGGTTTCAAACTCCTGGGCACAAGTGATCCTCCTGCCTCAGCCTTCCAAAATGCTAGGATTATAGGCATGAGCCACCATGCCTAGCATACCACATTTTAAAACTTCATTTGCTGGTGGCTCCTTCAGTTGATTCCTTATCTTGGCTATTATGAATAATGCTGCGATGAGTGTGGGAGTGCAGGTGTCCCTTTGACACACTGAGTTCATTTCCTCCAGATATACACCTAGTATATATCATTGCTGGATCATATGGCAGTCCTGTTTTTAAGTTTTTCAGAAACCTCCATACTGTTTTTCATAATGGCCATCCTAATTTACATTCCCATCAATAGTCCACAGGGGTCAAAGAACCCATATTTGCCTTTGATAATTCTATTATTTCTTTCTATTTCATTAATTCCTGCTCTCATCTTTATTATTTCCTTCATTCTAATATCTTTAGGTTTAATTTGCTCTTTTTCTAACACCGTGAGATGAACACTTATCTCACTGATATGTTCAGCTTTTATTTTGCATGTATGCATTTGAGACTAAAATTTCTTCTAAGTACAGTTTTAGCTACTTCCTTATTGTTTTATATGTCACATTTTCATTGTTTTTCAATGAAACATTTAAAATTTTCATTGTATTTTCTTTTTTGAGACATGAATAATTTAGAAACATGACAAAACACTTAAACTTTTTTCATGATGTTGGTAACAAGAGAATAGAATGAAGCCTGTAATCCCAGCACTTTGGGAGGCTGAGGCAGGCAGATTACCTGAGGTCAGGAGTTCAAGAATAGGATGAAATTCCCATTGTTAATTCTATTCAACATTCTGTTGAAGGTGTAGACATTACAAGACAAGAAAAAGAAATGAAAGACATAAGAATTGGAAAGGAAGAACTAAAACTCTCATTCGCAGACAACATGATCGTGTTTGCAAAACATGAAAAGCATCTACAGGGCGGATGTGGTGACTCATGCCTGTAATTCCAGCACTTTGGGAGGAAAAGGTGGGTGAATCACCTGAGGTCAGGAGTTTGAGACCAGCCTGGCCAACATGGTGAAACCCCGTCTCTACTAAAAATACAAAAATTAGTTGGGTGTGGTAGCATGCGCCTGTAGTACCAGCTACTCAGGAGGCTGAGGCAGGAGAATCGCTTGAATCCGGGAGGTGGAGGTTGCAGTGAGCTGAGATCATGCCACTGCACTCCAGCCTGGGTGACAGAGCTAGACTCCATCTCAAAAAAAAAAAAAAAAAAAAGAAAAAAGAAAAAGAAAAAGAAAGAAAAGAAAAGCATCTATAGATGAACTACTAAAGTGAAAAATACATTTAGTAAGGTTGCTGAATAAAAAGGTAAATGTAGAAAAAATGGTGGTATTTCTTTATAACAGCAATAAGAAAAAATTAAATACTACTTACAACAGCATCAAGAAACATCAAATACCTAGTAATAAATCTAATGGAAAATATGCAAAAACTCTACAGAGGAAATTACAAAACATGACCAAGAAAAATTAAAGAGACCCTAAATAGAGATATATATCATATTCATGAATTAGAAGGCTAAATATTATGAAGATGTCAATGTAATTCTACTCAATATCCCAGCTTGTAGTGTTCTAAAAATTAGCAAGCTTATTGAAAATTTTATATGAAAATGCAAATGGCTCAGAATACCCCAGATAATCTTGAAGAGCTTAGCTGGAGGACTCACACTGTATATTATTAAGACTTTTTAATGAAGCCAAAATAATTAAGATTGAGTGTGGTTTGGGCACAAGAATTAATAAGCAGACCAATGGAACAGGGTAGAGGATAGAAATAGATGCTTACATGTATGGAAACCTGATTAATGACAAAAGTCCACTGCAGAGCAGTGAGGAAAGTCTTTATAATAAATGGGATTAGGCCGGGCGCGGTGGCTCAAGCCTGTAATCCCAGCACTTTGGGAGGCCGAGACAGGCGGATCACAGGGTCAGGAGATCGAGACCATCCTGGCTAACCCAATGAAACCCCATCTCTACTAAAAATACAAAAAACTAGCAGGCGAGGTGGCGGGCGCCTGTAGTCCCAGCTACTCGGGAGGCTGAGGCAGGAGAATGGCGTGAACCTGGGAGGCGGAGCTTGCAGTGAGCTGAGATCCAGCCACTGCACTCCAGCCTGGGTGACAAAGCAAGACTCCATCTCAAAAAAATTAAAATAAAAATAAATAAATAAATAAATAAATAAATAAATAAATAGGATTGAGTCAGTTGTATATCCATATGGAGAAGAAAAGAATCTTGACCCTTTCTTCACATTAATCCAAAAATCTAAATTTTAGGCATATTACAGATATAAATGTAATAGGTAAAGTAGTGAAGCTTCTAAAAGGAAAAAAATATTTTCATGAAGTTGGGGTAGGAAAAATTTCATATATAGGACATCAAAATGAAAACATGATAAATTGGATTACATTAAAATTAAGAACATTAGTTCATGAAAACACACCATCAAGATGATGAAAAGAAAACCACAGAGTGGACTGGGTGCAGTGGCTAAAGTGTGTAATCGCAGCACTTTGGGAGGCCAAGGTGGGCGAATCACGAGGTCAAGAGATCAAAACCATCCTGGCCAACATGGTGAAACCCCATCTCTACTAGAAATACAAAAATTAGCTGGGCTTGGTGGTGTGCGCCTATAGTCCCAGCTACTCAGGAGGCTGAGGTAGGAGAATTGCTTGAACCTGGGAGGCAGAGGTTGCAGTGAACCAAGATTGCGCCACTGCACTCCAGCCTGGGGCAGAGTGAGACTCCATCTCAAAAAAAAAAAAAAAAAGAAAAGAAAAGAAAAGAAAGCCACAGAGTGGACGAAAATATGTGCAGTAAGTATAACTGACAAAGGACTCTAATTCGGAACAATAACTCAATCAACTGATCAATAAATTAGTAAAATAGGCAGTCCAATAGAAAAATAAGCAGAAGATAGGAACAGGCCAGGGGATATCCAAAAGAACAATAAACATATGAAAATGTGATTGACTTCATTGGAAACCAGAGAGTGAAAATTAAAACACAGCCACCAGAATGGCTATTTTAAACACTGACAATACCAGTGTTGCTGAAACTGTGGAGCAACTGGAACTCTCATACGCTGCACATGGAAATGAAAGTGGCACAATCATCTTGCAAAACTAATTGGCAATATGTATAAACCTGACTATAAGCACATCCTATGGCTCAGCAATTTGATTTCTAAAGATACCCAACAGGTCCTGGCTAACACAGTGAAACCCCGTCTCTACTAAAAATACAAAAAATTAGCCGGGCGTGGTGGCAGGCGCCTGTAGTACCAGCTACTCGGGAGGCTGAGGCAGGAGAATGGCGTGAACCCAGGAGGCGGAGCTTGCAGTGAGCCGAGATCGCATCACTGCACTCCAGCCTGCGTGACAAAGCGAGACTCCGTCTCAAAAAAAAAAAAAAAAAAGTCGGATTAGAGTCTTTCCTGAGACGCTCCTTACAGTCGTGCTATGGGAAGAGGGGAGGCCTACATTAGAGAGGCGAAGAGAGAGTCTGGCTCCAGTATACAGAAGGAGATCTACCTTCCTTCCTTCAATTTCCAGAATCACCTGGAGCTCCTGTGCTGTAATGGCAGTTTGAGCTATTGGAGCTGGGTGTTGAGCCATGGGACTCATCAGTCCTGCTGGACCATCAGTGAGACTGGTTCTGAGTGCAGTGACCTCCATCTCTGGGAGCCGTTCGATCTCCAGTGGTTTCCATCACAGACGACAGGGTTGAGCTGGCTTCTTGTTGTTTGGGCATTCCTTCTTAAAATGCCCCAACTTGCCACATCAATAACAGCTAGTGGATGCACCTTAGGGATCCTGGACTTTGCAAGCTTGCAATGCTGCCACTAGGGCCTCTGTCCTTGTCTTGTGCTTCCTCTCTTTTTCTTGGGTCTCCTCCTGATCCCTATTATCAAAGACCAAAGTGGCTATTCTCAGGAGGTTTTCGCAGGTGCTGTTTGGTCCTATAGATTGCTTCTGTAGTTTCCTTCAAATATCTGCAGATGCCTGTGTGATAAACTTGTCCTTCAGGATGAGCTGTCCCTGAGCTAAATCAGGGGATAAAGAGGTGTGTTTTGTTAGTGTCTCTCTCAGCCTTTCCATAAAGGCTGTGGGATTCTCATCTGGTTTTTGGTCTATCATGGATAGTTTAGAGTAATTAAGAAGTTTGGCTCTGGTTTTTTGTAGGCCTCTAATATGCACAGTCAAAGTGCTTCCTTTTCCATTCATCTACTGAGCTATTGTGGTTCCCATGAGGGTTGTCTACCGGAAGTGCTTCTCTTCCTAGTGGGAATGGAGTTTCCATTTTTTTCTTCACCTTCCCTATTTCCTTTTTATCTCTTTGGTCTGCTGTAGGAGACATGTTGCTCATCTCTGTAGGGTCCAACCCTACGGAGCTTAGTGAGTGTTCTCCCTGTGTGCGGAGATGAGAGATTGTAAGAAATAAAGACACAAGACAAAGAGATAAAGAGAAAACAGCTGGGCCGGGGAGACCACTACCACCAAGACGTGGAGACCAGTAGTGGCCCCAAATAGCTGAGCATGCTGATATTTACTGTATACAAGACAAGGGGGCAGGGTAAAGAGGGTGAGTTGTCCAAGTGATTGATAAGGTCAAGCAAGTCATGTGATCATGGGACAGGGGGCCCTTCCCTTTTAGGTAGCTGAAGCAGAGAGGGAAGGCAGCATACGTCAGCATTTTCTTCTATGCACCTATAAGAAAGATCAAAGGTTTTACGTCTTTCATTATTTCTTTTACTGCTATCTAGTACTAACTTCAAAGGGGAACCAGGAGTACGGGAGGAACATGAAAGTGGACAAGGAGTGTGACCACTGAAGCACAGCACCACAGGGAGGGGTTAAGGCCTCCGGATGACTGGCGGGCAGGCCTGAATAATATCCAGCCTCCCACAAGAAGGTGGTGGAGCAGAGTGTTCCCTGACTTCTCCAAGGAAAGGGAGACTCCCTTTCGCAGTCTGCTAAGTAACGGGTGTCTTCCCAGGCACTGGTGTTACCGCTTGACCAGGGAGCCCTCAAATGGCCCTTATGCGGATGTGACAGAAGGCTCACCTCTTGCCTTCTAGGTCACTTCTCACAATGTCCTTTTAGCACCTGACCCTATACCCGCCGGTTATTCCTTGGTTATATTAGTAATACAACAAAGAGTAATATTAAAAGCTAATGAGGCCGGGCGCGGTGGCTCAAGCCTGTAATCCCAGCACTTTGGGAGGCCGAGACGGGCGGATCACAAGGTCAGGAGATCGAGACCATCCTGGCGAACACAGTGAAACCCTGTCTCTACTAAAAAATACAAAAAACTAGCCGGGCGAGGTGGCGGGCGCCTGTAGTCCCAGCTACTCGGGAGGCTGAGGCAGGAGAATGGCGTGAACCCGGGAGGCGGAGCTTGCAGTGAGCTGAGATCCAGCCACTGCACTCCAGCCTGGGTGACAGAGCAAGACTCCGTCTCAACAAAACAAAACAAAACAAAAAAAAACAAAACAAAACAAAAAAAAAGCTAATGATTAATAATGTTTATACTAATGATTGATAATGTCCATGATCATCTCTATATCTAATTTGTATTATAAGTATTCTTATTCTAACTATTTTCTTTATTATACTGAAACTGTTTGTGCCTTTAGTCTCTTGCCTCAGCACATAGGTAATCCTTCACCTACACATCTCCATATTTTTCTGCTGCCTGAAGAACTGCCTGCTTTTCAGCGGCAGTGAGAATCTGACTTAGGAGCAACACGTGAGGTCAAACACCTGATTTAAATTTTGGAAAGTTTCTATATACCTATGGGGGTCATCAGAAAATCAGCCTCTCTCCCTTTATTTGCTTAAGATCCTGTAATGAGAAGGGAACATGAACCTTCATAGCACCATTTCCATCAGGCATTTCCTGTAGAGCTAAGAGTGAAGTGGGTAAAGTGGGTGATACTGAAGATGGTGGAGCTGGAGGAGCGGATGGCATGATTGGAGGGAGTTCTGGATGAGGGAGATTAGAAGAGTTGGGACATTCAATAGCTGTCTTAGATTGCTCCTCTAGAATCTGCTTTAGCTCTGGGGAATTATTCTCTATGGGTTTGCCTGCCATGGCTGCTAAAAGAACTGGGTCCATTGTACAAAGCTGGTAAAGATCTGGGTTGTCTTGCAGGGCAAGGGAAACCTATACATAGGGGACCTCAGACCATTTGCCCTTCTGTCTACAGAAAAGATCTAATTGTTGGATAATATTAAAAGCAAGGCCCCCTCCAGTTGGTTTGTCTGTCCCCAGGATGGTAAGAAGACCATGCCTTTGTGCAATAGAATATGAGGCACTTTTTCTTCAAAGTCTCAGGGTTGAAGGAGTCCTAGCTCTTTAGAATGCACTCCGCAGGTTATAGATGGTCTGTTTCCTATCTAGAAAAAGAAGTGAGAAAAAGTCATCCTTTTAGTCTCCTTCCTTTCAGTGTGTGACCCAGCGTGGAGAAGGAAGACAGTGGGAGCGTCCCCCTGACTGTTTTCCCTCCTTGGTTCCTGGGTCCCGACACCTTGTTAAATGTGCTGCCCACGGTTGGAGGCGTGACCCTCCAAGCCATGGAACCAGAGAAACTAGAATATGAGATTAGTCATGCATACCCGCTCTGTCCTAGTTCTCTGTGTGTTGTTCCCCTTTTATTTCCTAGACTTGTGTGATCTGTGTGCCTCCCTGGAAAATGGATCTTGGGAAAAAAACATGTATAAGGCAAGGCTCCTTTAACAGAGGGAATGTGCTAGATTGGCTGCTATTATGGCCCGTGCTAAAGCATTTACCCTTAGAAAATGGTTTGGGTTAACTTCTGGACTTAAAAATCCCCTTACTAATTAAGTACTGTTTTTTTTGTTTTTTGTTTTTGTTTTTGTTTTTGTTTTTTTTTTGAAACGGAGTCTCGCTCTGTAGCCCAGGCTGGAGTGCAGTGGCCGGATCTCAGCTCACTGCAAGCTCCGCCTCCCGGGTTCACGCCATTCTCCGGCCTCAGCCTCCCGAGTAGCTGGGACTACAGGCGCTGCCACCTCGCCCGGCTATTTTTTGTATTTCTTAGTAGAGACGGGGTTTCACCGTGTTAGCCAGGATGGTCTCGATCTCCTGACCTCGTGATCCGCCCATCTCGGCCTCCCAAAGTGCTGGGATTACAGGCTTGAGCCACCACGCCCGGCCTAAGTACTGTTTTAATTGGAGCCAGAATAGGTGCCTTAAAGGGACTAAAGGACCTAATGGTGATTTTCCTGCTGATGGGACAGTATCAGGACTAAAATTTGGCTGCAGAGGACATTTTACTCCTAATTGTTGGGATAGAATTTTCCCATTCACAGAAGCAGCATAAAGAAAGCTGCAAAATGGAAAAATTGGGAAGCTACAGTGGACCAACAATGTGTCCTATGGAGGGGATTTCTATTCCCACGAGGTGGCCCTGTTGGCTTAGAAATACCATGCGCTCGTGAGAGGAGCAATAGTGAGTGACCTCACTGTGGGGGAAAGAGGAGGCCCTCTGTTCCTAGAAGATGGCAAGATCCTGAGCTATATCCATGGTTACTGCAGCGTTTCCTGATCTTCCCTAACAGGATTAC
The DNA here is from genome assembly GCF_049350105.2 of Macaca mulatta. Taxonomy (NCBI): domain Eukaryota; kingdom Metazoa; phylum Chordata; class Mammalia; order Primates; family Cercopithecidae; genus Macaca; species Macaca mulatta. The sequence goes on along the minus strand of NC_133407.1, from coordinate 2,066,728 downwards.
TTCCCTGGGCTGCAAAAATTCCATCACATTTGACATACAGAGAAAATAAAGGACATAGTGATCACAGACAGAAAAAGAAGCTAGCTGGGGATCCTTTACCAACACGTGGGCAGGCTATTGGAGGTTGAGTCCAGTCCAGAAGCATTTGAATAATACAAGGGTGTGCATCTCCAGAAATTCTCAATTGCTTCAGAACTTTTCCTGGCCTCATGGCATGGTTAGGTTTCCTTATGAAAGGAAGCTGGTTGGAAGCATGACCAACGTGCCCAATGACCCATGAGTATTGCGGGGGAGTCTCCATGTTCTCCCCAGTAAGCCTAACATCCAAGTCTCTAAGAATGGCAGCCACACTAAACGTGTCTTTAACTGGCTGATGGATGCTTGTTATTGATTTGATTTGATTTTTAAATGGAGACCAAGAGCCTCAGAATGAAAGGACAGATTTTGAGTCCACTCCTCTACTCACCGCTCCATTGAATGTTGTACCTTGGGATTCCGGATGAGCCCCCAAAAATGATATGGCTCCATTATCTAGGGAAATACCCAGGGTATTTTGTCTTGTGCCAGGCTCCTTTGTCTCCAGCACTTTGGGAGGCTGAGGCAGGTGGATCACTTGAGGTCAGGAGTTAGAGACCAGCCTGATCAACATGGCAAAACCCCGTCTCTACTAAAAATACAAAAACTAGCTGAATGTGGTAATACAGCTGCATTGTCTGGAGAAATACCCAGGGTCCTTTGTCACATGCCAAAAAAATTAGCAACAAAGACACACATAGAGTGGATTAAGGAGTGGAAAGTTTAATAGGCAAGAAGGAAGAGAACAGCTCCCCCAAAGAGGGAGAAGGGCTTCAAATGGAATAACCTCCTTTAGCAGAAACAGTTGGTTATGTCAGGAGGGCTCAAGGAGGTGGTGTCTGATTCGCATAGAGCCCAGGGGATTGGTTTGACTAGGTGTGGCTATGTGAATGCCACACAGATGAACAGGCAGTTTTAGAGACGCATAGGGGAAGGGATGGGGGGGTGCTGTTAGATATGTATAGGTGAAGATATGGGGGGTGCTGTTAGAGATGCATAGAGGAAGGTATGGGGGAGGGTGCTGTAGAACTTCCACACCCTCTCTGTGACACCACAGGAGCTCATCAAACCTCATTGTCCAAGAGTTTCTATGGAACTTAATCTCCAGCTCACTCATTCCAATTCCTAGAGGCTGGTGAGTGGCTCTGAAAGTTCCAACCTATAATAACTTGGTCTTTCTAGTGACCAGTCCCATCTGGAGGCTAATCTAGTTGCACCACCCTAAATCACCTCATTAGCATAAACTCACATGTGATCAAAAGGGGCTCATTATGAATAACAAAGGACACTCCTATCACTCAGGAAATTCCCAGGGTTTTAGGAGCTTTGTGACTGAAATGGGGACAAAGACCAAATATATTTCATATTATACTACAATATCACTGCTAGATTCATCTTTTCTTTTTTTTTTTTGAGAAGGAGTCTCACTTTGTCTCCCAGGCTGGAGTGCGGTGGCGCGATCTCGGCTCACTGCAAGCTCCGCCTCCCGGGTTCACGCCATTCTCCTGCCTCAGCCTCCCAGTAGCTGGGACTACAGGCGCCCGCCACCACGCCCGGCTAATTTTTTGTATTTTTAGTAGAGACGGGGTTTCACCGTGTTAGCCAGGATGGTCTCGATCTCCTGACCTCGTAATCCACCCGCCTCGGCCTCCCAAAGTGCTAGGATTACAGGCGTGAGCCACCGCGCCCGGGCTCATCTTTTCTTTTTTTTCTTTTTTCTTTTTTTTCTTTTTTGAGATGGAGTCTTGCCGTGTCACCCAGGCTGGAGTGCAGTGGCACAATTGCTGTCTCCACTCACTGCAACCCCTACCTCCTGGGTTCAAGTGATTCTCCTATCTCAGACTCCCAAGTAGCTGGGACTACAGGTGTGTGCCACCATGCCCAGCTAAATTTTGTATTTTTAGTAGAGATGGGGTTGTGCCATGTTGGCCAGGCTGTTCTTGAATTCCTGACCTCAAGTGATCTGCCCACCTTGGCCTCCCAAAGTGTTGGGATTACAGGTGTGAGCCACTGCGCCCGGCCCTGGATTAATCTTCTAGAACCAATGGCTCACATCTGTCCAAACTACTTACCAGGCTAGCTAGAAGCATCCCCTCTCTTGTAATCCTTATGTGCTGTCTCCCTGTGAGCATGCCCCTTGAGGACAAGGATTTCGCCTTACTTATCACTATATTACCAGTGCCTGGAATAATGCTGCTCATCCATTCGTAGGTTTTATCCATTCGGTTAATATCTGTGATGTTCAGTAAATATTGAATAAGTGAATAAAGTATTCAATGAAAGAACAAATACGTGACATCGCTCTTACCAGTTTAAATGGTGTGGTTATTTTCTTTTTCTTATATGAATCTTTTGCTCAAAACATACCTACTCATTGTTTCCTGAACACATGATTTACCTTGCCACCTCTGTGATTTTGCTCACCAGTGTCTCCAGTTTGTAACACCCTTAACGCTCTTCTCTGATAATCAAAGACCTTGACCTTTAAGGCCAAGGCAAGTACTAATTTCGGTGTGAGCATTTCCCCAACGACCCATGATTTCAGTGACTTAGTCTCCCATCTTCTATTATTTTTATGGTCTCTATGTACTTAGCACACATCCCATATACATTTTCTATTTAAGGATATATTCTATCTTCCCAATTAGATTTTAAATCTCATGAAAACAGGAGTCCTATTTTATTTCCGTATTTATATTCAATTCCTAATCTAATACTAGAAGCTCTCTCTCTCTGTGTCTGTCTCTCTTTCTCTCTCTAATGTATATATATATTCTCTTGCCCAGGCTGGAGTGCAGTGGCATGATCATAGCTCACTGCAGCTTCAAACTCCTGGGCTCAAGCAGTCCTGCCACTTCAGCCTCTTGAGTAGCTGGGACTACAGGTGTGCACCACCACTCCTGGCTAATTTTGTATTTTTTGTGGAGATAGTCTCGCTCTGTGGCCCAGGCTGGTCTTGAACTCCTGGGCTCAAGCAATCCTTCCACCTTGGCTTCCCAAAGGGCTGGGATTACAGGAGTGAGCCGCCATGCCCAGCCATAACAAGCATTTAGTAGTTTCTAATGATGGTTAGGTTTTTTGCTTTGATACCATCATCATAAAAGATCTGGGGCACTCTTTAAACCTAATTTAGGTTGTAATTGAATAATGAAGCTGTTAAAATATGACAGTAACATTTCCATGTAACTTAATCCTGTATATTACATTAATGTATCTGTATATATATTACAGTCATGTACACAGAGTCATAATTATACATGGTTGTTGCTCTATGTTGATGTACTATGGTTCAGTTTTCAAACGCGAATGTGATAGTGCATTCCAGGACACCTGTGTTCACAGGATCAGTTCTTTGAAACTATATTTGGATGTGCAAGCTATTAAAAGCTTCTTGTACTGAGTGACCTTTCAGGCAGAGTGTAGATTGAGTGCTCATGATACTGCTGCCTGTTGCTGAGAGGAAGACAGCAGAAAATTCTGGATTCAAACATTTATTGATTTTTGTTTTGCTTTGTTTTTGTTTTCTTTCCTTTTGCCTTAAGAAGATGAACAATGAAACCACAACCCTGATATCCTTGAAGGAGGCAATGAAAAGGTTGCTGAGGGCTATAGGGAGGGAGCAAGCATGGGTCTGCTATTCTGGGAAGATGGGTAAGAGAAGAATGAAGAATAGAAATAAACAAAGAATTACAGACGTGCTCATTAGAATTCTGTCTCTATGGTTGGCGCCGTGGCTCACGCCTATAATCCCAGCACACTGGGAGGCTGAGGTGGGCAGATCACAAAGTCAAGAGATCAAGACCATACTGGCTAACATGGTGAAACCCTGCCTCTACTAAAAATACAAAAATTAGGCGGGCATGGTGGCAGGCACCTGTAGTCCCAGCTACTCGGGAGGCTGAAGCAGGAGAATCACTTGAACCCGGGAGGCAGAGGTTGCAGTGAGCTGAGATCGCGCCACTGCACTCCAGCCTGGCAACAGAGTGAGACTCCGTCCAAAAAAAGAATTCCATCTCTATGACAGTGGTTTAAGTCTTCCAGGCCCAAACCTATGTAAATTAACAATAAAGAAAAGTCTGCTCCCAGGTGCAGTAACGCCATTGAACGTATGCATGCGCTAAATTCGATTTACAAAAAAAGGTAAAAGGAGCTCACAACCTGTAGGAAAGAGAAAAGTTTGAAAAATATTTACAATTTAATGTGACTGACCTTTCAACGGTGATGTTCCTAAAGATCTGTGCAAATATGAAGGGAGGATCAACCAATTTTGCCCTTGACACTAGAGAAAGGAACTCTTCATATAGGGTCATTTAAGCTGGATCTTAAAGTGCAAGTAGGAGCTTATGAGGGAGAAAAATATGGGAAGGAATTCTAGGCTGAGGAAACAGTGGGTATGTGCCATATGTAAGCCTGGAACCACATGATGTATCCGAGCAACGACAAGAGATGTCTCATGTGTTGGTGACTAGGATGGGTGAGGGGACTGGCGGAAGACAGGAGCAAAGGGCGAAGGTCCTTGGCTTTCCTGCCGAAGAGATCCAGTTTGCCTCTGAGTAGATCACTGGGCAAGCCAGGATAACGTCAACCATTTGTAATCAGCTGAGGTACAGAATCGGAATTGTGTTTTAGAAGAATGTGTCTGGAGGATGGATGGGAAATGGAAAACAGGGGTCCACTTAGGCTACTGTAATCTTGAGTCCTAGTGAAAGATGATGAGAAACTCATTTAGTGGAGATGGAGAGGCAGGAATGGGTTAGAGAGACATAAATTGGGGAAAGAAGAAAAGTTGAGAATTATTCTGAGATTTCTAGTTCAAGGAACTGGTTGGATGGTGAGGTCATTAACGGGACTAGGGAACTGTAGTCAAACAAAACAAAACAAAACAGCCTGCGCTCAGATTTGCATGTTGGTTTAGATTTTTGTGGAATGGCCTGGGACTGTCCTTTGGTGAGAGGATTCCGAAGAACTGCAACTGTACATTTTTATACTGATTGACAAGCTAGAATTACTTTCTAAGATTCAAACTACAGATGACCTATAAGCAATATAGTCTTAAAGGTCTAGAAGTTAATACAAATAGTATATGCCAAATGACTTTTTTTTTTTGACACAGGGTCTCACTGTGTTGCCCAAGCTGAGTGCAGTGGCATCATCACAGCTCACTGCAGCCTTGGCCTCCTGGGCTCAAGCAATTCTCATACCTCAGCCTCCCCAGTAGCTGGGACCACAAGTGCACACACCACGACACTAGGCTAATTTTTTATTTTTTGTAGAGATGAGGACTCACTATGTTGCCCAAGCTGGTCTCAAACTCCTGGACTAAAGTGATCCTCCCGCCTTGACCTCCCAAAGTGCTGGGATTACAGGTGTGAGCCACTGCACCCAGCTCAAATCACATGGTTTTGCCTTGTAGACAGAAATTGCAGGCATATTAGGTCACACAGGCTTTTATTCCTACAAAATGAACATTTTATACTGAGTTGTATCTATGTGTAAAGCAGTTGACATTTCTTCACAGTAATTTCTGAAGATGGGGGAGGTATTAGTAGGTTAAGCTTAGGAGAGTTGAGTTTGACATTTCCATCTTTGTGGAGATGCACAAAACATATTGAAAATACAGGTCTAGGCCGGGCATGGTGGCTCATGCCTGTAATCCCAGCACTTTGGGAGGCTGGGCGGGCGGATCACCTGAGGTCAGGAGTTTGAGACCAGCCTGGCCAACATGGCAAAACCCCATCTCTACTGAAAATACAAAAATTAGCCGGGTGTGGTGGCGCCTGTAGTCCCAGCTACTTGGGAGACTGAGGCAGGAGAATCGCTTGAATCCGGGAGACAGAGGTTGCAGTGAGCCAAGATTGTGCCACTGCACTCCAGCCTGGGTGATAGAGCGAGACTCCATCTCAAAAAAAAAAAAGAAAAGAAAAGAAAATACAGGTTTAAAGCTTAGGAGAGATGTAATACCTGAAGGAGAATTAGCCTTGAGAGAAATTCAGAACCAAGAATAAAAGATGATCAAGCATAGAATGCTGGGCAGTCACAAAGGTATTCGGGTCACTGGGGACACGGAAGCTCAGAGAAGTAGCGTGTGTGTTGACTCATCACTTCCCTCATAATGACAATCTAGCTGGCTCAGACAAGTGAGGTGTGTCCTCCAGTCTCTGTGATTAATTAGACATAATGCTGGTGCCACAGCACCCTCTGATGGTCACGGCTGTTCAGAGCTACTCAAATCTTCATTTTGGGTTACAAAACTCAGCATTTCATTCACATCAAAGATGCCAATCATACAGGAAAACTTTTATTACGGTGTAAGACCTCTGCTGGGTATTGGGAGACAGGCATAAAGGTATCTAAGAAATAGTCTCTGATTCCTTCCCTCTAAGAACTTACAGTTTAGTTAATGAAAGGCTAACCCTAATAGCAAAGCAGGAGGTGGGGAGATGGGTTCACAGAGGCATTACTTGTAAGCGAGAAGTAGGCGGGCAAGGAGATCACCAGGTAGAAGGGGAATTTAACAAGGCAGTGGATTTGAGCTGATTCTGGAAGAAAGGATAAGAGTTGGACAACTAGAAGAGGGTAGAAAAAGTCACCATATTATATACTGGTCTCAGCACTAGCTAACTTTATGACATTAGGTCTCAATCCTCTTGAGACTCAATTTCTTTAATAGTAAAATAGTAAAAATGACTGCTTTACTTTTTGTGGTTGCTGTGAACACCAAAGTAATGCTTACATAAAATAGTCTTTAACGCATAAGATATAGCCCGGGCATGGTGGCTCATGCCTGTAATCCCAGTACTTTGGGAGGCCAAGACAGGTGGATCACTGGAGCCCAGGTGTTCAAGACCAGCCAAACATAGCAATTCCTGGTCTCTACAAAAAAATATTTTTTAAAAATTAGCCAGGTATGGTGGCACACAACTATAGTCCTAGCTACTCGGGAGGCTGAGGTGGGAAGATCACTTGAGCCTGGGAGATAGTGATTGTGCCACGGCACTCCAGTTTGGGTAACAGAGTGAGACTCTGTATTATAAAATAAATACATACATACATAAACAAATAAAGCATAAGGTATAATACAAAAACAAGACATGACAGGCAATTCAAGTAATTAGATAGTTCAAAGGTTTGCAATATATGGGATGAAAGGACAAGGATGGTGGCTAGAGAGAATGGCAAATGGAACCTTTTTTGTTGAAACTTTCAAATTCAAATAGCTACCCATTTTCCCTTCATAGTTTAAAGTAAAAGTTAAAAAAAAGTTATCCAAATTTGGTAGTGGTTGTAAATAATGTACTAGAGCCTCAGCTTAAAGCAAAACCTTAGTTTTGTCCTGTAACCTAAACTAACCCTTGATTCTGTTATCCTATAGAGTAGACCACAAACTCCAAGCGTTAGAAGCACAGTTCAGAGAACTAGACTTCACCAAGGATAACCTGATGCAGAAATTCGAGCATCATAGTAAGACTCTGGCAAGCCAAGCAGCCCAAGATGAGATGTGGACAGCAGTTCGGGCACTCGAGTGAGTATCAGTTGAGAAATCAGTGGGATTCTGTGGCTTTGAGAGCTTCCAGTGGTCATTCCAAAATTGAATTTTTTAGTATCTTTCCCACAATGGATTGTAAAGCAATTACATTTTCTTAGGTTATGTTTTTTAAAAAAGATTAATTTGCGCATCTCTTTATATGCCAGGAACTATGGTACATATCTCATCACAGGGTCTCTTGCTTGCCAAAGCCTTATTTGCATTAATTTCTTTTTCTTTTTCTAGCTTTTTTTTTTTTTTTGGGACGGAGTCTTGCTCTGTCACCCAGGTTGGAGTGCAGTGGGGCAATCTCAGCTCACTGGAACCTCCACCTCCCGGGTTCAAGCCATTCTCCTACCTCAGCCTCCTGATTAGCTACCATTACAAGCGTGCATCACAACACTCAGCTAAGTTTTGTATTTTCAGTAGAGACGGATTTCACCATGTTGGCCAGGCTAGTCTCAAACTCCTGACCTCAGGTGATCCACCCACCTCAGCCTCCCAAAGTGCTGGGATTACAGGAGTGAGCCACTGTGCCCAGCCTGTCTGCATTAATTCTAAAGTAAGTATTGGCAGGGCATGATGGCTCATGCCTTTAATCCCAGCACTCTGGGAAGCCGAGGCAACAGGATCACTTGAGCTCAGGAGTTCGAGAACAGCTGGGGCAACGAAGTGAGACCCCATCTCTTTAAAACAAACAAAAAAAAAAGGTAAGTATTTGAATTTGAATTTAAATTCTAAAGTAAATATTTTCTAAATTACAACAGCTGGTTCTCCTAGTGGGTTCATATTGAGTTAATCCTAAAAGAATTCATTTTCTGTTTCTATATATATATATATATATATTTTTTTTTTTTTTTTTTTTTTTTTTTTGAGACGGAGTCTCGCTCTGTCGCCAGGGCTGGAGCGCAGTGGCCGGATCTCAGCTCACTGCAAGCTCCGCCTCCCGGGTTCCCGCCCTTCTCCTGCCTCAGCCTCCTGTGTAGCTGGGACTACAGGCGCCCGCCACCTCGCCCGGCTAGTTTTTTGTATTTTTTTAGTAGAGACGGGGTTTCACCGTGTTCGCCAGGATGGTCTCGATCTCCTGACCTCGTGATCCGCCCGTCTCGGCCTCCCAAAGTGCTGGGATTACAGGCTTGAGCCACCGCGCCCGGCCTGTTTCTATATATTTTTGACTGCTTAAGAAGCTCTCCATATTTTTTGTAGGTTCACTTCAATGGAATTGAATATTTTATACAGCTACGTCATTGAAGTACTTACCTGCTTGCATACTCGTGTGCTTGAGAAGCTGCCAGACCTGGTGAGAGGTCTTCCAACCTTAGCCTCTGTACTCAGACGAAAAGTTAAGAACGAGCGCATTAGAGTTGTATGGGATTCCGTTCTGGAGGAGTGCGGGCTACAAGAAGGAGACGTCACAGCACTTTGTACGTTCTTTATTGCACACGGTAACAAGGCGGAACACTATACTGACAAAGCGAGGCAGATGTGCCTCAGGGACATCACGCTCCTGATCACTCACATGGTAGAGAACCAGGCTCTGCAGGACAGTTTGCTGAGGGCTGTGCAGGTAATTGAGAAGGGGAAAGCAGTCAGGACCCCTGAAGAGCAAAAGTCGCCCCTCAAAGAGTCGATACCATCCGTCAAAACCTAACCTGCTACCCTATGACCCGGTGATTCCACCTCCAGTAATTCATCTTGGAAATGGCCAAAAGTATGCACAATGTATTACAGCCTTATTTTTATAGCAAAGAGTGAGGGGATGTGAAATAAATTATGGCAAATGGATACAATAGATACTTTCTGTGTAGCCATACAAAAGAATGAAGAAGCTCTTTGTGTAATGATATGAAGTTATCACCAAATGTATTGTTCTTTTCAAATGTTTATTTCCAATATATATTGCTAAGTGGAAAAAAGGTGCAAAATCAAATATATATATATGCATATATATAATGCATATTAGTTTATATATCCATAAACTTCTGCAGAGATACACAAGAAACTGATAACATTAGTTGTCAGGAAAGAAAGTTAAGAGGCTAGGGGTCAAAGATAAGAGGAGGTCTTTTCACTGTTAATCCATTTTGTACATTTTCAATTTTGAACCATGTGAATGTGTATTACCTATTTAAAAAATAAATAAGGCTGGACATGGTGGCTCATGCCTCTAATCCAAGCATCTTAGGAGGTCAAGGTAGGAGGATCACTTGAGCTCAGGGGTTTGAAACCAGCTTGGGAAACATAGTGATAGCAATAGGAGGCAGGTAAATTCCTAGGCAGACAGGGATGGGTCCCTGGTGAAACTCAACCTTCAAGCTGAAGGGGTGGCCTGCCCCTCCACACCTGTGGGTGTTTCTCGTTAGGTGGAACGAGAGACTTGAGAAAAGAAATAAGACACAGAGACAAAGTATAGAGAAAGAAAAGCGGGGGCCCAGGGGACCGGCGCTCAGCTTACAGAGGACCCACGCGGCACCGGCCTCTGAGTTCCCTTAGTATTTATAGATAATTATCTTTATCATCTTAAAGATAAGGGAGTGGCAGGACAATAGGATCGTTTTTAGGGAGGAAATTAGCAGTAAGACATAAGAACAAGGATCTCTGTGACATGAATAAGTTTAAAGGAAAATCCTGTGCCTTGAGATAAACCTTTTAGCAACATTGTTTCATCCTATCACATGGGGATAAACCTTGGACAATACCTAGCTTTTCTAGGAACAAAGACACACCCTGCACGCCCAAAATCCATTAAACCTTGAGTCACCACAGCACATGTCTCTTGCAAGGACAAGGTTGGGGGTAGGGTCACAGATTAACAGCATCTCAAATACAGAACAAAATGGAGTCTCTTATGTCTACTTCTTTCTATATAGACACAGTAACAGGCTGATCTCTTTCTTTTCCACACACAAGCCAAGGACAGTTTAAAGCCTGAAAACCAAGCTATGAGTTCCGGATAGATCCATGAACCAGACTGAGAGCTCCCATTCTCATCTGGTACCCTCTCTTCTGATTGGTCCTTATCCTTCACCTATTTTACACATACCTACCCTTCCCCAATTGGTCCTCTATACTATCGTGCCTATTTCTGAATGGTGCTTTTTCAAGCATAGCCACAGATCAATCAGCATGCACTTGTCCATTTCTAGCCCACAAAAACCCATAGACTCAGGCTCGTGGCCAGCAACCCACCATCGGGTACCCTCTCACTGTCAAGAGGCTTTCTGTCACTCAGTAAATTCTACTCTGCCTTACTCTCCAGTGTCTGTGTACCTCATTCTTCTCAGTCATGGGACAAGAACTCAGAACTCATCAAATTCAGGAGTAAAAGAGCTGTAACAATAGTGAGACCTCATCTCTATTTTCATAAATCAAAACACAAAACACCTAAAATATACATCATGAGATACTATAAATTGTATCTTAATGTGTATTTGTTCTCTAATGAAGTACCACAGTTATTTATACCAGAAAGGGGATTCTTACATCTTGCCCATTTATTTATATTTATTGAATACCAAATGCCATGTACTAGGTGCTGTGGATAACAGAAACATTAAAAATGTGGATCCTGCCCTCGAGGTAAAGATTAAGTACCAGTGCTTTATTTGGAAGGCACAAATTCAGGACAGCCAGAGTGAATAAAGCTGGAAGGAAGTTAGGTAGAGGAGGATGTGAAGTAATACATGGTGATGTGTTACCTTGCTGGCCCCGCCTTGAAAATGAGCCAGAAGAGACACAGCAGCTTTGTCAGCAGGTACACTCACTCAGTCTTGCCTGTCTCCAGACACACTGGAGAAACCATCCTCGCATCCTCGGAAGGAAGGAGAAAAGGGAATTTAAGTATTATGCTTACTCAGTCCATTGGTTTCAGCTGGCAAAAGTTACTCCATGGGGAGTGACCCCCCCATACTCCCAGCATGCATTACCCAGGCCCTAGCAGCCACTGAGAAGTCAGCTCCTGCATTGTTCAGAAGTGGCAGGAGAAGCCAGAGATTCCAGAAATGCAACTGGTGAGCCACAAGCAGAGCAAATGATTATGGGTACAGAAAACAAACAAGGCAAAGGAAATCTGAGGAAGTACATGAAATATATCCATTACACAAGACAGAAGCACCTGAAGATAGAAATCAAAATCTAGGAGTTCAATAGTAAAACTGCAATAAAAATCAGTATCACTGGGCAATATATGATTGGGTGAATTTAGAAAAGGGGCATCACTGGTGGTGGGAAGTGCATTAAATTGTACATAAAAGTGCACTCTGAGGGCCGGGCGCAGTGGCTCAAGCCTGTAATCCCAGCACTTTGGGAGGCCGAGACGGGCGGATCACAAGGTCAGGAGATCGAGACCATCCTGGCTAACATGGTGAAACCCTGTCTCTACTAAAAAATACAAAAACCTAGCCGGGCGAGGTGGCAGGCGCCTGTAGTCCCAGCTACTCAGGAGGCTGAGGCAGGAGAATGGCGTGAACCCGGGAGGCGGAGCTTGCAGTGAGCTGAGATCCGGCCACTGCACTCCAGGCTGGGCGACAAAGCAAGACTCTGTCTCAACAACAACAACAAAAAAAAAAGTGCACTCTGGAAGAAGTGAATTTTTTTTTTTTGAGATGGAGTCGTGCTCTGTCAACCCAGGCTGGAGTGCAGTGGTGTGATCTGGGCTCACTGCAACCTCTGCCTCCCGGGTTCAAGCAATTCTTCTGCTTCAGCCTCCCGAGTAGCTGGGATTACAGGCAACTGCTACCACGCCCAGCTAATTTTTGTATTTTTAGTAGAGATGGAGCCTCACCATATTGGCCAGGCTGGTCTGGAACTCCTGACCTCGTGTTCTGCCCGCCTTTGCCTCCCAAAGTGCTGGGATTATAGGTGTGAGCCACCAAATTGATGTTTGAAGTAGGCACAGCCATAAAGTAACCCATTTAGGATGAACCGAGAAAGCAATGTCATGAAAGCAAAACGTATGGATGACAGAATAAATCACAGTTGCATGTTTAAAAGAATAATGGGAGATTCCATGGGAAAAGCACGTTGTGGACATATTAGGAAGCCTGAAGGCTGGGTGCAGTGGCTCACTCCTGTAATCCCAGCACTTTGGAAGGCCAAAGTGGGTGGATCACCTGAGGTCAGGAGTTTGAGACCAGCATGGCCAACATGGTGAAACCCCATCTCTACTAAGAATACAAAAATTTGCCAGGCATGGTATTACAATGCACGTGGTATTACACGGCACGCGCCTGTAATTGCAGCTACTTGGGAGGCTGAGGCATGAGAATCGCTTGAACCCAGGAGGTGGAGGTTGCAGTGAGCTGAGATTACACCACCGCAATCCAACCTGGGCGACAGAATGAGGAGCTGTCTCAAAAAAACAAACGAACAGAAAACGAGCCTGAAATTCCAAGCTAAGGGACTGATACTGTAGACAACTGGATGACAGTCCCAGGTTTCTTTTTTTTTTCTTTTTTTTTGAGACAGGGTCTTGCTCTGTCACCCAGGCTGGAGTGCAGTGGTATGATCACCGCTCACTGCAGCCTTGACCCCCTGGGCTCAAGTGATCCTCCCACCTCAGCCACCAGAGTAGCTGAGAGTACAAGCGTAAGCCAGCACATCCAGTGATTTTTTTTATTTTTTTGTAGAGACAGGTCTATGTTGCCCAGGCTGGACCTGAACTCCTGGGCTCCAGTGATCTTCCCACCTTGGTCTTCCAAAGTGCTGAGATTACGGTGTGAGCTATCACAGACAGTAACAGGCTTCTGAACCCACATTGAAATAAAAGCTCCCAAAGATTTCTACCAAGGACCCATGTCTCCTTGTTTTTCTCAACCTGGAAACCATTCCTCTACCCAGCCTGAATGCTCTCAGCAGTCTCAAAACAACTTAAAGTCTGATTTCATGCACAGTGATTTTCTTTTCTCTTCCTTCACACCGATTGAATATTCCGTCAAAAAATACAGGTCTGGAGCTGGATATGGCGTTGCAAGCTCTAGACCCAGCTACTCCAGAGGCTGAGGCAAAAGAATCCCTGGAACTCTGGAGTTGTAGTCCAGCCTGGACAAAACAGTGAGTCCCCAATTCTTTTATTTATTTATTTATTTGTATTTTTTGAGGTGGAATTTTGCTCTGTCCCCCAGGCTGGAGTGCAGTGGCACAATCTCGGCTCACTGCAGCCTCTGCCTCCCAGGTTTAGCGATTCTCCTGTCTCAGTCTCCTGAGTAACTGGAATTGCAGGCGCTTGCCACAATGCCCAGCTAATTTTTGTAGTTTTGGTAAGGACGGGGGTTTCACTATGTTGGCCAGGCTGGTCTTGAACTCCTGGTCTCAAGTGATCCGCCTGCCTCAGCCTCCCAAAGTGCTGGGAGTACAGGCATGAGCCACCGTGTCTGGCTTTTTTTTTTTTTTCAAAACGAGTCTCACCTTTTTTTTTTTTTTTTTTGAGACGAGTCTCATTCTGTCCCCCAGGCTGGAGTGCATCGGGGTGATCTTGGCTCGGGGTGATCTTGGCTCATTGCAACCTCCGCCTCCTGGGTTCAAACGATGTAAAAGCCTAATTCTAAAACAAAACAGAAAAAACCTCGGGGCCCAGCACACCAACTCTAAAACAAATCATAAAAGCCTCAGGCCGGCCCAGCGTGGTTACTTACTTCAACATGCATAAAATGTGAAATTATATTCTTGTTAATCTCCTTTGTAGAATTTTGATTGTTGAAACTTAAAAAACTATATATTATCTAAATGATGCCCATGAACAACATCTAAGCTCTGGGACTGAGATAGCCTTGAGGTTTGTTGCCCAAGCCAAAGGGCCTCAGGCCCTTTCAGAAGGGAAGGCAATTCTAAAGCAACCTACTCCGGCTGCAGACTTTAAGTGTCTGGGCCATACAGAAGGAAGCGTAAGTGGGTGTTAAATTGTCCCAGGTTTCTGGATTCTCTGACCACAATATTTCTTGGAGATGCTTTTTAAAGAATTTTGGAAAGCGACCTAAGCGGCTACGTTACAAATCAATAGAAACAAAAACGTACTCACAAGGGTACTGAGGCAAGTATTACTGTTCGGCTTTTTAAAATTTTTTAAAAAGTTTTTTGAGAGGAAGTCTCACTCTGTCGCGCCCAGGCTGGAGTGACTGGCGCGATCTCAGCTCACTGCAAGCTCCGCCTCCCGGGTTCCCGCCATTCTCCTGCCTCAGCCTCCCGAGTAGCTCGGACTACAGGCGCCGCCACCACGCCCGGCTATTTTATTGTGTGTGTGTGTGTGTGTGTATGTGTGTGTGTGTGTGTGTGTGTGTGTGTGTGTATTTTTTTTTTTTTAAGTAAAGACGGTGTTTCACCCTGTGAGTCAGGATGGTCTCGATCTCCTCACCTTGTGTGTGTGCGTGTGTGTGTGTGTGTGTGTGTGTGTGTGTATATATATATATTTTTTTTAAGTAGAGACGGTGTTTCACCCTGTGAGCCAGGATGGTCTCGATCTCCTCACCTTGTGATCCGCCCGCCTCAGCCTCCCAAAGTGCTGGGATTACAGGCGTGACCCACCTCGCCCAGCCTTTTTTTTTTAAGCCAGAGTCTCGCTGTCTCCCAGGCTGGAGTGTAGTGGCGCGATCTCGGCTCACTGCAAGCTCCGCCTCCCGGGTTCCCGCCATTCTCCTGCCTCCGCCTCCCAAGTAGCTGGGACTACAGGCGCCCGCCACCTCGCCCGGCTATTTTATTTTGTGTGTGTGTGTGTGTGTGTGTGTATATATATATATTTTTTTTTTTTTAAAGTAGAGACGGTGTTTCACCGTGTTAGCCAGGATGGTCTCGATCTCCTGGCCTTGTGATCCGCCTGCCTCGGCCTCCCAAAGTGCTGGGATTACAGGCGTGACCCACCGCGCCCAGCCTTTTTTTTTTTTTTTTTTTTAAAGCCAGAGTCTCGCTGTCGCCCAGGCTGGAGTGCAGCGGCGCGATCTCGGCTCAGTGCAACCTCCGCCTCCTGGGTCTAAGCGATTCTTCTGCCTCAGCCTCCCAGGTAACCTGGACTACAGGCGCGCACCACCAGGCCCGGCTGATTTTGTATTTTTAGTAGAGACGGGATTTGGCCATGTTGGCCAGGCTGGTCTCAAACTCCCGACCTCAGGTGATCCGCCCGCCTCGGCCTCCCAAAGTGCTGGGATTACAGGCGTGAGCCACCGCGCCCGGCCGTGTTTGGCTGTTGAATTTGTTTTGCAGTTTCCCTTTTTCTACCCAGAAACCAAGAAACCCGGGGTGTCTGAGGCCTGGCAGAAATCTCCGGGGAAAGTCAGGCTCCACCCAGGCTGCACCAGCAGGAGCGGCGACGCCTGGGCTGGGCCTCTCCGGCTGGGAGGGCGGGCGGGGCGCAGACGCCGGAAGTCCCGCCCCGGGAGCGTCCGACCTTGGGCGGGTTTCTGGGTGGGAAGCGCGGTTTTGGCGGGCGGTTGTGACGTTGCTGGCGCTTGCCCGGTGGCTGCTGCGCCGCCGCAACGAATAGGGCTTCTGGCTGCGCAAGAGGGACCCGGGCGCGGAGCTCTGGGAAACTGCGCCGGGCGCCGGGAAGCTGAACCCGGGAGTCGCGCGTCGCCCCCGCAGCAGCGCCAAAGCGGAAGTTCTGCAGCAGCCGGAGCTCGGGATTCCTCCCGGAGCCGCGTCCCGGGGCCGGGCTGCCCCGAGCTGAGCGGAGCATCCTCTCCGGATGAGGGGAGGAGGGGACTTGGCGCGCTCCCCTCGCTGCACCGGGAGCCGCAGCCGCAGTGTTCACGCCGCGGAGCAGCCCGGCTCCTCCGACGAAAGCCTGCAGTCGTTTGCTTGCCGGACGTTTGCCTTGAAAATGGACAAAGACGCCGCCCTCCGGGGCGTTCCTGTTTGCCTGACCCTGAGAGCGCCTTTTTGCTTCGAGACGGGTTGGATGCCCCTGTTCTCCGAGTTCTGATACGCTTCTGGGCACAATATTGAAACACAAAACTGTGCTTTTGCCTTCTCTGTGGTTGGCCGAAAATAGGATTGTTTTTCGCGCAGGTGTCGTCGTTTAGTCGACTTTATTAACGTGTTAAAATGGCTCTACCCAAAGGCGCCGTCCCCTCGCGGTCCGAGTGCCAGTGCGGGATCTGCATGGACATCCTCGTGGAGCCCGTGACCCTGCCGTGCAGCCACACGCTGTGCAGACCGTGCTTCCAGGCGACCGTGGAGAAGGCGAGTCTGTGCTGCCCCTTCTGTCGCCGCCGCGTGTCTTCGTGGACTCGGTACCACACCCGAAGGAATTCTCTCGTCAACCTGGACCTGTGGAAGGTCATTCAGAAACACTATCCCCGGGAGTGCAAGCTCAGAGCGTCGGGGCAGGAGTCCGAGGAAGTGGGTGAGTAAACCCCGGCCTGATTATTGGCCGAAAGCCGCAAATCTTTGAAAAGGTGAATCATCGCTTCTCCATTTAAAAAGTACAAACAAACCAAAAAGCCCCACTGATGTTTGTCTAAATAGTTCTCAGAGGTTTGGGGGTTTATGGGTCCCCAAATGTCGATGGATTGTAAAGTCAAGGACAAGATTTTGTCCCTTGTCACGATGCCCGCGCTGTGTTCGATGGGTGTTTGTTTTAAAAATTAAAGAATTGCCCGTCTAGAGCCTTCTTTTTTTTTTTTTTTTTTTTTTTTTTGAGACAGGGTCTCGCTCTCGCCCAGGCTGCAGGGCAGTGGCGCGATCTCGGCTCACTGCAGCCTCCGCCTCCCGGGTTCAAGCGACTCTCCTGCCCCAGCCTGCCGAGTAGCTGGGACTACAGGCGCGCACCATCGCACCCGGAATTTTTGTATTTTCGCAGAGACGGGTTTTCATCATGTTGGTCAGGCTGGTCTCGAACTCCTGACCTCCGGTGATCCGCCCGCCTCAGCCTCCCAAAGCGCTGGGATTACAGGAGTGAGCCACCGCGCCCGGCCTCTGATTTACTTATGTGTACATCTCCATTCACGTAATTCTTTATTCTCCTAGTCATGCAACGAGCCGATCGTGACCAGCCTGGCCAACACGGAGAAACCCCGTCTCTACTAAAAATACAAAAACTAGCCGGGCGAGGTGACGGCGCCTGTAGTCCCAGCTACTCGGGAGGCTGAGGCAGGAGAATGGCGTGAACCCGGGAGACGGAGCTTGCAGTGAGCCGAGATTGCGCCACTGCACTCCAGCCTGGGCGACAGAGCGAGACTCCGTCTCCAAAAACAAAAATCATGCAACAAGTCTAAAATCGCTTTTTTATCACTAACCCCTACACCCGGTGGACTCAGGAGCCCCAGACTGAACCCTTGACTCTTTCCTCCGCTAGTGTGAGCAATAAGCCGTGCAGTGGTTCCTGTCTGTGCGCTCTCGTCTACGGGTCTTTTTTTTTTTTTTTAATTTTTTTTGGTCACAGTTATATGTGTACCTGCCTTTTAAACGTTTATGTATTTTATTGTGGTAAAAAACCAAAATGCCATTTTAACCATTTTTAAACAATAGTTTAAGAAAAACAGCTTTATTGAAATACTCACATACCGAACAGTTCACCTACTAAACGTGTGCAGTTTGGCCGGGTGCAGTGGCTCACAGCTGTAATCCTAGCGCTTTGGGAGGCGGAGGTGGGAGGATCGCTTGAACCGAGGAGTTGAGACCAGTCTGGGTAACATAAATTCAATAAAATTTTTAAAAGTGCAATTTAATGGTTTTTTATATATTGCATTATTAATTTTTAAAATACTGTCCAAAATATATATAACAAACTGACATTTTAACCATTTTTAAGTACAATTCAATAGAATTAATTACATTCACAATGTAATCATCACCACTGTTTCCAAAACTTTTTCATCACCCCAGATAAACTCTAATCGTGAAGCACTGACCACCCATTTCACCTTTCCCCCTAGCCCCTGGCACCTATTCCACTTTCTGTCTCTATGAATCTGGCAATTCTAGGTATTTCATATAAGAGTCTTATACAATATAGGATCTTGTGTGTCTAGCTTATTTCTCTTAGCGTGTTTCCATGGATCAGTACTTCATTTTTCGGGCTGAATAATAATTTGTTTTATGGATATACTTGTTACATTTTGTTTATCCATTGGATGGACGTTGGTTTTTTTCACCTTTTCGTTATTTGAATACTGGCAATACGGACATCTGTGTACAAATATTTGTTTGAATACCTGTTTTCAGTTCTTTTGTCTACATATCTAAGAGCGGAATTGCTGGATGCTATGGTAATTCCATGTTTAGCTTTTTGAGGAACTGCCACATTTGTTTTCTACAGTGGCTGTACCATTTTACATTTCCATTAGCAGAGCATGAAGTTTCCAATTTCTTCACTCCCTCACCAACACTTGTTATTTTCCGTGCCATCCTAGTACATGTGAACTGGTATCTTAACTCTGTGTTTTAAAAAATGGTGGTAAAATATAACCAGACTACCATTTTAACCACTTAAAAATGCTTTTATTTTTGACTAGAAAGGAGGAAAATTTTAACCATTTCTAATGGTATGGTTCAGTGGCATCACCTCCATTCACACTGCTGTGCATCCGTCACCACCGTCCCATCTCCAGAACTTTTTAATCCTCCCAAACTGAATTTCCATACCCATTAAGCTCACTGTTCCTCCCTCCCCCTATCCCTGGCAACCACCGTTCTCCTTTCCATTTCTGTGAACCCACCTGCTCTAGGTACCTCCTATAAGTGGAATTTTCTTTTTTTTTTTTTTTGAGAAGGAGTCTCGCTCTGCCACCCAGGCTGGAGTGCAGTGGCGCGATCTCAGCTCACTGCAAGCTCCACCTCCCGGGTTCACACCATTCTCCTGCCTCAGCCTCCCGAGTAGCTGGGACTACAGGCACCCGCCACCTCGCCCGGCTAGTTTTTGTATTTTTTAGTAGAGACGGGGTTTCACCGTATTAGCCAGGATGGTCTCGATCTCCTGACCTCATGATCCGCCCGTCTCGGCCTCCCAAAGTGCTGGGATTACAGGCTTGAGCCACCGCGCCCGGCCAAGTGGAATTTTCATAGGTATTTGTCCTTTTGTGTCTGGCCTGTTTTACCTAGCATAATGTTTTCTAGGTTCATCCATATCGCATGTGACAGGATTCCCTTCCTTTTGAGGCTGAATAGTATTCCAGTGTGTGTATATGCTACGTTAAAAGAAACTATTCATCTGTGAGTGAACGCTTCGGTTGCTTCCACTGTTGGCTATTAGAAATAATGCTGGTGTGAACTTGGGTATACAAATGTCTGTTCAGGGGCCTGTTTTCTATTCTTTTGGGTGTATACCTCGAAGCGGAATTTCTAGATCATATTGTAATTCTATGTGTAATTGGTTTTGGAGACCACCATACTGTTTTCCACAGTGACTGTGCCGTTTTACATTCCCACCAACCGTGCATGGGTGTCCAGTTTCTCTGCACCCTTGCCAACACTTGCTATTTTCTGGGTTTTGATAGTGGCCATCCTAATGGGTATGAAATACTATCCCATTGTAGTTTTTATTTGCATGTCCCCAATGACTAAGGATGGCGAGCATCTTTGCATGCATTTATTGGCCATTTGTATATCATCTTTGGAGAAATATGAAATATCTATTCAAATCCTTTGCTCATTCTTTTTGTTTCTGTTTTTCTCCCAAAACCTAGAAAAAGCCACAACTTTGCCTGTCATTTAATCAGGTTGTTTTTTTGCGTTGTGGGCATTCTCCTGCCTCAGCCTCCCAAGTAGCTGGAATTACAGGCATGTGCCACCATGGCCAGCTAATTTTTGTATTGTTAGTAGAGACGGGGTTTTACTGTGTTGGTCAGGATGGTCTCAATCTCTTGACCTCGTGATCCGCCTGCCTCGGCCTCCAAAAGTGCTGGGATTACAAGTGTGAGCCACCGCGTCCGGCCTGTTTTAGTTTTTATCCACCATAGATGAGTGTTTTCTGTTCTGGAACTTCATATAAATGGAATTCTTTTTTTTTTTTTTTTTTTTGAGACGGAGTCTCGCTTTGTCGCCCAGGCTGGAGTGCAGTGGCCGGATCTCAGCTCACTGCAAGCTCCGCCTCCCGGGTTTACGCCATTCTCCTGCCTCAGCCTCCCGAGTAGCTGGGACTACAGGCGCCCGCCACCTCGCCCGGCTAGTTTTTTGTATTTTTTAGTAGAGACTGGGTTTCACCATATTAGCCAGGATGGTCTCGATCTCCTGACCTCGTGATCCGCCCGTCTCGGCCTCCCAAAGTGCTGGGATTACAGGCTTGAGCCACCGCGCCCGGCCAATGGAATTCTTTTTATTTCCTAGGGCTACCGTAACAAAGTACCACAAACTTAGCAGAAGTTTATTCTCTTTCAGTTCTGAAGACTAGAACTCCAAACCCAAGATGCCAGCAGGGAGCAGGGACGTGTACATTGAAGGCTCTAGGAGAGAATCTGTTCCGTGCCCTTCTCCTTAGCTTCCAGTGTGGCTGCAATCCATGGTGTTCCTGGTTTGCAGCTGAGTCACTCCGGTCTCTGCCTCCACTGGCACATGGAGCTTCCCAGTGTGTCTGTCTTTACATGGCCGTCTCCTCTGTGTGTCTCCGTTTTCTTACTGGGATACTAGTTATATTGGATTAAAGGCCCTCTACTCTTTGTATGAACTCCATTATATCTGCAACAACCTGTGTCCAATAAGAGCACATTCTTAGTTACTGGGAGTTAGGACTTCAGCTTATCTTTTTGGGGGTTATTCATCATAAGGTTCAATTTTTTTTTCTTTTTCTTAGACATACTCTCACTTCATCACCCAGTCTGGAATGCAGTGATAGGATCTTGGCTCACTGCAACTTCCGTCTCCTGGGTTCAGGTGATTCTCCTGCCTCAGCCTCCTGAGTAGCTGGGATTACAGGCACGCACCACCACGCCCAGCTAATTTTTGTATTTTTAGTAGAGATGAGATTTCATCATGTTGCCCAGGCTGGGTTCAAACTCCTGACCTCAGGTGATCCGCCCTCTTCGGCCTCCCAAAGTGCTGGGATTACAGGTGTGAGCCACCGCACCCGGCCTAGGTAGTCGTTTTTTAAGTATTATTCCGCTGTTGACGATGCTGTGTATTATTGGCCATTCTCCACTGATAGTGCCTCAGTTGCTTGCAGTTTTGGATATTATGAATAAAGTTGCTGAGAAGATTCTTGTACAAGTTTTTTTGTGAGTATGTGTGGCCTGATGTTTTCAGGGTTTTTTTCGGTAAATACTGAGGAGCTGGAATTACGCAGCATAGAGCAGGTACACATTTGGTTTTCTAACAAACTACCAGCCAGGCACAGTGGCTCACGCCTGTAATCCCAGCACTTTGGGAGGCCAAGGCAGGTGGATCACGAGGTCAGGAGTTCAAGACCAGCCTGGCCAAGATGCCGAAACCCCATCTCTACTCAAAATACAAAAATTAGTTGGGCATGGTGGTAGGCACCTGTAGTACCAGCTACTCGGGAGGCTGAGGCGGAGAATTGCTTGAACCCAGGAGGTGGAGGTTGCAGTGAGCCGAGATCGCGCCACTGCACTCTAGCCTTGGTGACAGAACGAGACTCCATCTCAAAAAAAAAAAAAAAAGAAGAAACTACCAGATCTTTTTTGAAAGTGGTTGTGTCATTTTGTAATCCCACCAAGAGCATACAAGTTCTGGTTTCTGTACATCTTACCAACTTTTTATGTTATCTGTCTTTTAAAACTTAACCATTCCAGTTGTTTTTTATTATTGATAGTAGTATCCTGTTTTAGTTTCAATTTCCAAGTGACTAATGATAGTGTTCTTTTTCATGTGCTTATTGGCAGTTTTGCTCTCTTCCATTGTAAAGTGTCTGTTTAATTCTTTTGCCCCTAAATTGTTTATATTATTCAGTCGCAGACATTCTTTATATATTTTGAATACTGGTACTTTGCCAGGTATTCTTAATTGTTTTGATGAGCTGAAATTCCTTTTTTTTTTTTTTTTTTTTTTTTTTGAGATGGAGTCGCGCTCTGTCGCCCAGGCTAGAGTGCAGTGGCCGGATCTCAGCTCACTGCAAGCTCCGCCTCCCGGGTTCCCGCCATTCTCCTGCCTCAGCCTCCCGAGTAGCTGGGACCACAGGCGCCCGCCACCATGCCCGGCTCATTTTTTGTGTTTTTAGTAGAGACAGGGTTTCACCGTGTTAGCCAGGATGGTCTCGATCTCCTGACCTCGTGATCCGCCCATCTCGGCCTCCCAAAGTGCTGGGATTACAGGCTTGAGCCACCGCGCCCGGCCGATGAGCTGAAATTCTTAATTTTCATGAAGTCCCCTAAACTTTTCCTTTTATAATTTACTGCTTTTTATGGCCTAAGAAACCTTTTGCTACCCTCAGGCTAAGATATTGCTATGTTTTTTTCTAAAAGATTTATAGTTCTACCTTTTTTTTTTTTTTTGAGACAGAATTTTGTTGTGTTGCCCAGGCTGGAGCACAGTGGTGCTATCTTGGTTCACTGCAACCTCCACGTCCCGGGTTTAAGCAATTCTCTTCCCTCAGCCTCCCGAGTAGCTGGGACTACAGGCATGCACCACCATGCCAGGCTAATTTTTGTATTTTTAGTAGAGATGGGGTTTCGCCATGTTGACCAGGGTGGTCTTGAAGTCCTGACCTCATGATCCGCCTGCCTCAGCCTCCCAAAGTGCTGGGATTACAGATGTGAACCACTACGCCCGGTCAGTTTTAGCTTTTATGTTTAGGTCTTTGATCCATTTCAAATTAATTTTGAATATTGTCTAAGAGGAGGTTGAGGTTAACTTTTTCCCATATGGGTGTCAGTTATTCCCGTACCTTTGTTGAAAAGACTTTTTAAAAAATATAATGTGGGTCTATTCTGTTTCATTGATCTGTTGATTCTAATATTAGTGTCACACTGTCTTGATTACTGTGAATTTAGAGTAAATCTTTTTTTTTTCTTTTTGAGACAGAACCTTGCTCTGTCACCTAGTCTGGAGCGCAGTGGCGTGATCTCAGCTCACTGCGTCCTCTGCGTCCCAGGTTCAAGTAGTTCTCCTTCCTCAGCCTCCTGAGTAGCTGCGAATACAGGCATGTACCACCATGCCCGGCTGATTTTTGTATTTTTGATAGAGACAGGAGTTTCACCACATTGGCCAGGCTGGTCTCGAACTCTTGACCTCAGATGATCCGCCCACCTCGACCTCCCATTACAGGCGTGAGCCATGGTGCCCTTCCTCTGTATATTTATTCTTTGTAGAGACAGGGTTTTGCTGTGTTGCCCAGGCTGATCTTGAACAGCTCACCTTAAGCAGTCCTCCCGTCTCAGCCTCCTAAAATGCTGGAATTACAGGCCTGAGCCACCTATTTAAATTTTTAAATCAACTTACCAGTTTCTACTAACAGCCTGTTAGGAGTTTGATTGGGGTTGCATTGAACTTAATAGAACAATTTGGGGAGAATTGACATCCAAACAATAGAGTCCTTGTATCCATGAAAATAGTGTATTTCTCCATTTGTGTAGGTCACCTTCAGTTTTTTTCAGTAATGAAGTTAAAATAAGGTCATTAGAATGGGCCCTAATCCATTATGACTGGTTTCCTTATAAAAAGGAGAAATTTGGACACAGAGACAGACACGCATAGAGGGAAGATGATGTAAAGACACAGAGCACCACGCGAGGCTGGAGGACTGGAGTGATGTGTTTACAAGCCAAGGAACGTCTAAGGTTATCAGCACACCGTCAGAAGCAAGGAAGAGGCAAGGAAGGATCCCCTACAAGTTTCAAAAGTGTCATGGCCCTGCTGACACCTTTATTTTGGACTTCTAGCCAGAACTGTGAGACAATAAATTTCTGTATTTTCAAGTCACTCAATTTGTGGTACTTTTCTATGGCAGCCCTAAGAAACTAATATTTATCCCTGATTATATTATGGCTTTTGAGACTGTTTTAAGTAAAATTTTTTAAATGTTCAGTATTATTCATTGATAATTTATAAAATTAACTTTGTTAACACATAACACATAAAGTAAATCTACTCATTTACTTTATGTATTCTTAATTTATAGAAGGAAGGTTGTAAGAAAGCACATATATGAAATAGCTTTGAAAAATGAAGTATTTGAAAGTGAATTGGCCGGGCGCGGTGGCTCAAGCCTGTAATCCCAGCACTTTGGGAGGCCGAGGCGGGCGGATCACAAGGTCAGGAGATGGAGACCACTGTGAAACCCCGTCTCTACTAAAAATACAAAAAATTAGCCGGGCGCGGTGGCGGGCGCCTGTAGTCCCAGCTACTCAGGAGGCTGAGGCAGGAGAATGGCGGGAACCCGGGAGGCGGAGCTTGCAGTGAGCCGAGATCGCGCCACTGCACTCCAGCCTGGGCAACAGCGTGAGACTCCGTCTCAAAAAAAAAAAAAAAAAAAAAAAAAGAAAGTGAATTAGTGTGATGGAGACAGGTGTGTTTTACATTTGGATTTCTCAAAAAAGAATCCTATAGTAGGGAAGAATCAGCCTTAGAATGTCTAAATTTCCTTTCTGTTTGCGACTATCATTGTAAAAACTGATGCAGGCAAGAATCACAAATGGATGCCAAAACCCCTCCTTGAAAGTTTGATGGAGAACTGAAGACTCATATAG
Organism: Macaca mulatta; assembly: GCF_049350105.2. Taxonomy (NCBI): domain Eukaryota; kingdom Metazoa; phylum Chordata; class Mammalia; order Primates; family Cercopithecidae; genus Macaca; species Macaca mulatta. Next base: position 2,041,567 of record NC_133407.1, on the reverse strand, counting down.
TCTGAAAATATCACCTTACAGATTGCTTATTAATTGCAAAGGGTAAAGGATACAGTTGAGAAGCCTGTTATCACGGTAACGGAGTGATCACAGTTAACATTATCCATGGTACAGACAAACATTGCGGCCTCCTGATAGGATGAGCGTAAGGCATAGCCTGAATCTCATTGTGAGAAAACAAAAATCCAAGTTGAAATTCTACAAAACGTAGTTGTTAGTACCTCAAAAATGTCTATCATGGAGGCAAAGCCTTAGGAATCATTCTAGTTTAAAGGGAGGTTAAAAGACAATGACAGCTAAATGCAGTGCATGACCCTGGATTAGAACATGGATTAAGACAAAGGTTGCTATTAAAGACATTATGGGGATAGTGGGTGAAATTTTTATCATTGATATGATAGGTAATATATCATTGTTAATTTTGTTGAACTTGATCATTGTATATCAAGATCAGGAGATAAGGACAGCATCTCTTATGAGGTGTACACTTAAGGATTTGGTGAAGTGATCATGAAACTTTCAGATGGTTCAGAAAATACATACACACACACGAAAGACAATGTGGCAATTTAAAAACTTCATGAATCTAAATGCAAGTTAAATGGGGGTTTATCATACTATTTTTGCAATTTCTGTAGATTTGAAAATTTTCAAAATAAATATTGAGACAGAAAGTGCAAATTTATGTTATTTTATTTTCGAGACAGGGTCTCACTCAGTTGCCGAGGCTGGAATGCTGAGGAGCGAACTCGGCTCACTGTACCCTCCACCTCCTGGGCTCAAGCAATCCTCCCACCTCAGCCTCCTGAGTAGCAGGGACCACAGGCACACACCACTATGCCAGGCTAATTTTTTTTATTTTTTTGTAGAGATAGGGTCTCACTATGTTACCCAGGCTGGTCTTGAACTCTTGAGCTCAGGAGTTCATCCTCCTGCAGGAGTTTCACCACGTTGGCCAGGCTGGTCTCAAACTCTTGACCTCAGATGATCCACCCGCCTCGACCTCCCAAAGTGCTGGGATTACAGGCGTGAGCCATCGTACCCGTCCTTCATATATTTATTCTGTGTAGAGACGGGGCGTAGAGGCGGGCGGATCATCTGAGGTCAAGAGTTCAAGACCAGTCTGGCCAACGTGGTGAAACTCCTGCAGAAGTTCACACTCCTGCCTCATCCTCGCAGAATGCTGGGATCACAGGCATGAGTCAGCACTTTGCCCCTGATTGCCATTTATAGCCACACTACTTGGTGATGATCCAGCCACACTGATGTACATACTGCTTCACAAGTCATATGCTTATTTTCCAGAGCAGTTTTGGGCTTTTTATTTTTTAACTATCTCTTTATGTTTTGCACCCTGTGCCCAGCCCAGGAATGCAGATTTAATTGGGAGAAGGGAACTGCCATTTACGTGGTGCTGCAAGCAGTCTAGTTCAGTGATGGGAGGACAGTTTTATGAACAGCTCAACTGTTCAAGTTAAGGTTTATTATTTATTTATTTTTATTTTTCATCCAGTATTATACATTCGGGTCTTTAACTAACTTGGATTTTTCCTTCAAAATAAAATAAAAAGCATGGGGACATATTTCCTTAAATGGGTCCCGGCTGCCTCGGAAGAACACTTGCTGTGAAGAAGCAAAATATCGAGTGTAGTAGGAACGTTTAACTGAAGTGGGTTTCAGCAGAAATTTTAGAGTTAACCAGAACTGAAGAGTGTCGAGAGTTGTCTCCCACAGATGGCAGAAATTGTCTAGTCACTTTGTATCAAACTGAGATATTCAAATTCCTCATAAAATAAGAATTGTTTAAGAAATAGCAAGCAGGCCAGTTGCAGGGGCTCACACCTGTAATCTCAGTACTTTGGGAGTTCAAGGCAGGCAAATTGCTTAGCCTGGGAGTTTGAGACCAGTCTGGCCAATATGGCAAAACCCCTCTCTACAAAAAGTACAAGAATTAGCCGGGTGTGGTGGCGGCGCCTGCAGTCTCAGCTACATGGGAGGCTCAGGCAATAGCATTGTTCGAGTCTGGGAGGTGGATGCTGCAAAGAGCTGAGATTGCGCCACTGCACTCCAGCCTGGGTGACAGAGTGAGACTCTTGTCTCAAAAAAAAAAAAAAAAAAGGGCCAGGCACAGTGGCTCATGCCTGTAATCCCAGCACTTTGGGAGGCCGTAGACGGGCAGATCACGAGGTCAGGAGATCAAGGCCATCCTGACTAACATGGTGAAACCCCGTCTCTACTAAAAAATACAAAAAACTAGCCGGGCGTGGTGGCCGGCCCTGTAGTCCCAGCTACTCGGGAGGCTGAGGCAGGAGAATGGCGTAAACCCGGGAGGCAGAGCTTGCAGGGAGCCGAGATTGCCTCACTGTACTCCAGCCTGGGCGACAGAGCGAGATTTCGTCTCAAAAAAAAAAACAAATAGCAAATGCAAGACCGGGCGCAGTGGCTCAGGCCTGTAATCCCAGCACTTTGGAAGGCAGGTGGATCACATGAGGTCAGGAGTTCGAGACCAGCCTGGCCAACGTGGTAAAACCCCGTCTCTACCAAAAATACAAAAAAATTAGCCAGGTGTGGTAGGACAGGCCTGTAATCCCAGCTACTTGGGAGGCTGAGGCAGGAGAAAATCGCTTGAACCTGGGAGGTGGAGGTTGCAGTTACCTGAGATCACGCCATTGCACTCCAGCCTGGGCAACAAGAGCAAAACTCCGTCGACAAAGAAATAGTAAATGGACTGGGTGCAATGGCTCACACCTGTTATGCCAGCGCTTCAGGAGGCCAGGGCAGGAGAATTGCTTCAGCCCAGGAGTTGGAGGCTGCAGTGAGCTGTGATTGTGCCACTGAACTCCAGCCTGGGCAAGAGTGAGATCTTGTTTCCAAAAAAAAAGAAAAAGGTGAATGAAGACAATTTTAACTTGTGTCTGCAGTTGAGTAACTTACTGATTAATTTAGATTCAGTTTGTGTAGAAATAAATAAACTTTAAACATCCGTCACTCATGGTTTAACAAAAGTGCAGTTCTCCACTTGCTGTAATTGGGCATCTTCTGTAAACTGTGTGTGCCTTTCCTTTGCCTGTTGTGGTTTTTAATTGATCTGTGGAAGTTCTGGTTATATTCTGGACACTGATTCTCTGGTGATTTATGTATTTGCAAGTAACTTCTAGTTTGTTTTTAACTTCATGATGTCTTTCATCACATGGAAGTTTTAATTGTTTTGGAATTTATCTCATATGTTCTTCTTAGTCATTTATAGTTTGTTTTTTCCGTTAAAAACTTTTTAATCCACCTTGAATTTGAGTATTGTATGAGGTAAGGCATCTTAACTCCCCCTGCCCTTGATTGCCACTTATAGCCACACTACTTGGTAATAATCCAGTAACACTGATGTATGTACTGTTTCACTAATCGTATGCTTATTTTCCAGAGCAATTTGGGGCTATGTATTTAATTTTTTTTTTTTTTTTTTGAGATGCAGTCTCACTCTGTCACCTAGGCTGGAGTGCAGTGGCGTGATCTCGGCTCACTGCAACCTCCACCTCTCGGGTTTAAGCGATTCTCCTGTCTCAGCCTCGTGAGTAGCTGGGATTACCAGCTACACAGCACATGGACTGGGCGCAGTGGCTCACACCTGTTACGTCAGTGCTTCAGGAGGCCAGGGCAGGACAATTGCTTCAGCCCAGGAGTTGGAGGCTGCAGTGGGCTGTGTACCACCACGCCCAGCTAATTTTTGTATTTTTAGTAGAGATAGGTTTATTTGCCTTGTTGGCCAGGCTGCTTTTGAACTCCTGACCTCAAGTGATCTGCCTGCCTCCACTTCCCAAAGTGTTGAGATTAGAGGCGTAAGCCACGGCACCTGGCCCGGGCTTTTTGGTTTTTAACTATCTCTTTATCAATAGCTGTGTCAGTACCACACATGCTTAGTTTAATTCTGCTTAATGATATGCTTTGCTTTCTAATATAATACATCTGCCTCCATTATTGTTTTCCTAAATTAGCTACTTAAAAAAAAATGTTTTTTTGAACAAAGATAGGGTCTTGCTCTGTTGACCAGGCTGGTCTTGATATCCTGAGCTCAAGTGTTCCTCCTGCCTCAGCCTTCCAAAGTGCTGGGATTACAGGCATGAGCCACTGTGCCCAGCCTCTTAGCTACTATTTTATTGTATCTAATGTGTAAAATGATTTACTTTTTTTCCGGTTTTATTGTAAAAGATACGTAACATAAAATCTGCCGTGTTAACCATTTTAAATGTACAGATGCGTGACATGAAGTACATTCATGTTTTTGTGCAGCTGTCACTACCATTCATCTCTGAACTTTCTCATCTTCCACACTGGAAACTGCCCATTAAACAATAATTCCCCATTCGCCCCTCCCCTAGCCGCTGGCAGCCTCCATTCTTTCTGCCTCTGCGGGTTTCATTACTCCCGGTATCTCGTACGAGGGGAACCGTACAGTATCTGGCCTGTGGTGTCTGGCTGTTTGGCACAGCATCGTGTCTCGAGGGTCCATCGAGTTCTAGCATGTGTCGATCCCGTTTCCTTTTTTGGCTGAATACTCCATTGTGTGTGTATATATCTTAATGGATGACTGTTATAAAAACCAAGTGTTGGCCGTCCTATGAAGCGGGATCTCTGTAGTTAGGATTCGTATTTCTCTAATGACTGTCGATGTTGAACATCTTTTCATGTGCTTATTGGTCATTTGTATATAATCTTTGGAGAAATGTCTGTGTAAGTCCTTTGCCCCCCGTCTTTTTTTTTTTTTTTTTTTTTTTTTTTTTTTTGTAAAGACCGGGTCTTACTACGTTGCCCAGGCTGAAGTGTACGGGCACAATCACAGCCCACTGCAGCCTCAAACTGCTGGGCTCAAGTGACTCTCCCACCTTGGCTTTGCAAGGTGCTGGGCTGATAGGCATAAACCACCACACCTGGCCTTTTGCCCCCACAGCACCCCCGCCTTTTATTTATTTATTGAATTTTTGAGACCGGGTCTTGCTCTGTTGCCCAGGCTGGAGTGCCGTGGCACAGTCACAACTCACTGCAATCTCCGCCTCCCAGGTTCAAGCAATTCTTCTTTTTTTTTTTTTTTTTTTTTTTTTTTGAGACGGAGTCTCGCTGTGTCTCCCAGGCTGGAGTGCAGTGGCGTGATCTCAGCTCACTGCAAGCTCCGCCTCCCGGGTTCACGCCATTCTCCGGCCTCAGCCTCCCAAGTAGCTGAGACTACAGGCGCCCGCCACCACGCCCGGCTAGTTTTTTGTATTTTTAGTAGAGACGGGGTTTCACCATGTTAGCCAGGATAGTCTCGATCTCCTGACCTCGTGATCCACCCGCCTCGGCCTCCCAAAGTGCTGGGATTACAGGCTTGAGCCACCGCGCCCGGCCGTTCAAGCAATTCTTCTGTCTCAGCCTCCCGAGTAGTTGGGATTACAAGCGCCCGCCACCACTCCCGGCTAATTTTGTACTTTTTGGTAGAGACAGGGTTTCACCATGTTGGTCAGGCTGGTCTCTAACTCCTGACCTCAAGTGATCCACTTGACTTGGCCTCCCAAAGTGCCGTGATTACAGACATGAGCCACTGTGCCCAGTCTACCGTCAGTTGTTTTATTTGGGTGTTTTTTTTTTTTTTTTGGGAGATGGAATCTCCCTCTGTCACCCAGGCTGGAGTGCAGTGGCACAGTCTCGGCTCACTGCAACCTCCACCTCCCAGGTTCAAGCGATTCTTCTGCCTCAGCCTCCTGAGTAGCTGAGACTACAGGTGCGTGCCACCACACCTGGCTAATTTTTGTGTTCTTAGTAGAGACGGGGTTTTACCATATTGGCCAAGCAGGTCTCGAACCCCTGACCTCCTGATCCACCTGTCTCAACCTTCAGCCTCCCAAAGTGCTGGGATTACAGGCGTGAGGCACTGCTCCCAGCTTACCTTAATTTTTTAAATGAAAATAGTGTGACTCTGCAGTTTCCCTGAAAAAAGTCCAGAGTTTCATAGATTCTACTTTGAGGATTGCTAATCTAGGTCTCAGTTTAAGCCAGCTGAGTATCCTGCTTTTTAAGGAGCCTTATATATGTCTCCCCTGTATATACCATTGTATTGTCTTGAATAGATCCTCCTTAGTGACCAAAACAAATGAGAATTCAGCATACTGCATCCCTAATTGTTTTGGAGTCACATCACTGTTTTTTTAGTTTCTCTATTGCAGATTTTTCAAACTGCTGGCCTGCAGGCCATAAGAATCCTGTGTGTATGTTTTTTTGTGGTCCATCCAATGCCAGTATTTCAGTTGGAGGATTTCTTATTAACATCTGGATTGCTGAATTTTCCTTTTTTTTTTTTTTTCTTTTTACTTGGATACATTTATGGGGTGCAAGGGTAATTTTGTTACATGTATAGATTGCATAGTGGCGAGGTCAGGGCTTTTTAGGGTATCTACTACACAGATAATGTACATTGTACTCATTAAGTCATCTCTCAACATCCACCCCTGCCATCTCTGGATTTTCTTGAGAAAGCGAAAGTATGGCATGGACAGGCCGGAGTTTCCTGCCTGAGTTTCCTGCTAGTCGTAGTCAGCTGGAGCTGAGTAGCAGCTGCCCCTTGAAACAGGCAGATGGGTTCTCTTTTTTGGGTGTTCCCGTTTTACACTTTACAAAACAGTGTCTTGTTTTATAGAATAACATTCTTGTCAGATTTGCTGAGGACACATACACGCACTTAGGTTATTTTCTGACCCGGAATTATCTTTCAACTCCAGGGCGATGATTTTCTCTTTGTATAGCTTACTGTTTCTCTAGTCCTGCAGATGTATTTCACATGTCTGATGATCCTTGGGTTAGCTTTTAGGCTTGAGAATGAGGCCCAGGACAAAAGCTCTGTGTACATAGAAGGGTATTGGTGATGGGCAGATGTTGAGTTCCAGCCGATGGAAACCTGGCCTTTGTGCTTTGCCATCCCTAACTGCCCGATTGCAGAGGACTTTGCTCTGGGTCACCACCTCTTACGTTAGCTGCTCTGGCTCTCTCTAGATCTGTTCCTTTAAAGAAATATGCGTGTGTGCACCTGCACCCATATTCAGGGAGAAATGCCAGTAAGTCAAGGATTCTGATTTAACGGTTTATAAACCCCGAGTTCTGTTTTTGGTCCCACTCTTCCTCACTCTGGATTCTATTGAGCCTCTCTCTAGGCAAATAGGAGGCAGATTCCCTTCTAGTTCTACCTCAGCTGTAGTCTTCCCTTCCAAGGATTTTTTTTCCTTCATTTCTGCTGTATCAATTATCTCTATTTCGTTGCCTTTCCATTTTCTAGAAATTTGTTATTTTAAGTAGGGCCGGGCACAGTGGCTCACGCCTGTGGTCCCAGCACTTTGGGAGGCTGAGGTGAGCAGATTGCCTGAGGTTAGGAGTTTGAAACCAGCCTGGCCAACATGGCGAAAACCGGTCTGTATTAAAAATACAAAAATTAGCTGGGCATGGTGGGGCATGCCTGTAATCCCAGCTACTCAGGAGGCTGAGGCACCAGAATTGTTTGAACCCGGGAGACGGAGGTTGCAGTGAGCTGAGATTGTACCACTGCACAGCCTGGGCAACAGAGCAAGACTCTTGTCTCCAAAAAAAAAAAGATTTTTTTTAATTGGTTAACTTCCTCTGCTAATCTCTGCTGTTGTAGGATTACAGTTTTTAAAAATTCTTTTACTGTCATTTTAATGGAGTTTAGAGGAAGGGTTAAGTATATGCATTCATGTGCCATTTCAAACCCAAAACCCTAAACCTCTGGCCTTATAAAATGGAATTCCAGGCCAGGCGCAGTGACTCACGCCCGTAGTCACAACACTTTGGGAGGCCGAGGCGGGTGGATCACTTGAGGTCAGGAGTTCTGAGACCAGCCTGGCCAACATGGTGAAACTCCGTCTCTACCAAAAATATAAAAAATTAGCCAGGTGTGGTGGCGCATGCCTATAATCCCAGCTACTCAGGAGGAGGCTGAGGCAGGAGAATTGCTTGAACCTGGGAGATGGAGATTGCAGTGAGCTGAGATTGCGCCACTGCACTCCAGCCTGGGCAACAAAGCAAGGCTCTGTCTCAAAAAAAATAAATAAATCTAGAAAAAAAAATAAATTTTAAAAATGGAATTCCAAAAGGAGATATTGCTGTAGTTGTTAATAGTTGTATATTTTAATTTTTCATTTTAGTATTAGTTTTAATGGAAGACCAAAGTTACCATAAAATTGTGTTGCTTATAATGTTATTTTATTTTTTGATATGAAATAGCTGATGACTGTCAGCCAGTTCGTCTGTTAAGTAAACCTGGGGAATTGAGAAGAGAATATGAAGAGGAAATAAGTAAGGTAGGTGCTAAATATTCTTTTTTTTTGGAATATTTCTCTGCTGTGTTTTTAGTTTCAGATTTTAGTTTAGTTTTGTGTGCTTATATAACTAGTATATCTTGAAATATGGATAATTTTAATATATTTTATAAGGGCTTTGTTTTTTGCCATAATTTACTTCTACATGATTAATGCTCTTATGTGATAGTGTTCCCTAAGCATTTACATATGAAGGAAATTTTTTAATTCTTTTTTTTTCCTAATTTAATCCATACCAGGACATTTTTTTATTTCTCTAAAGTTTTGAGCTTAAAGAAAAAGGGTGGTAGATTATGGGTTTAGATGAGGAAAGGTTAAAGGGCTAACTGTGAAGTTCCTAAATAGGAAAAGTACCTAAAAAGCAGTGTTTACAGTGAAGCATTATGTTTTAATTACATGTAAAGTTTTACATAAATAGAGCTTTTTCTCTTTTTTTGTTAGTCTTCAAAATTTTGTGTGTAATTCTCACTTGTAATACATCTCAGGCTGGGTGTGGAGGTGCACACCTGTAATTTCAGTGCTTTGGGAGGCTGAGATGGGACAGCTATCTTGCAGGAATCTACTCCAGATTTGTACTTCATTTGAGATCATTTAAATCTCTGCCAATTTGTTCTTTTTCTACTTTATTCTTATTATGAAATATTGCAAGTATACCAAAGCGTTCAGAAAAGGATTGCTCTTTATTAATCACTTTTAAGGTGGAGGCAGAGCGACGGGCCAGCGAGGAAGAAGAGAACAAAGCCAGTGAAGAATACATACAGAGATTGTTGGCAGAGGAGGAAGAGGAGGAAAAAAGACAGGCGGAAAAAAGGCGAAGAGCGATGGAAGAACAACTGAGAAGTGATGAAGAACTGGCAAGAAAGCTGAGCATTGATATTGTAAGTTGTAGGAGAGAACGTTGAGGTACCGTCATCCCTTGGCACCCACTGCAGAACCCACTCAGAAGAAGAATCAGCTCCTTGTGTTCCCAGGTCTGCATCCCACAAAGACTGTCTTTTCCACCCCAGGATGGTTGAATTTGAGTGTTCGGAGCCTGCTGATACGGAAAGCTTACTATTAGCATTCCTATTGCTTTGACTGTGGTTTTCTTTTTATTTTTGAGACGGAGTCTCGCTCTGTCGCCCAGGCTGGAGTGCAGTGGCCGGATCTCAGCTCACTGCAAGCTCCGCCTCCCGGGTTTACACCATTCCCCTGCCTCAGCCTCCCGAGTAGCTGGGACTACAGGCGCCCACCAACTCGCCCGGCTAGTTTTTTGTATTTTTTAGTAGAGACAGGGTTTCACCGTGTTAGCCGGGATGGTCTCGATCTCCTGACCTCGTGATCCGCCCGTCTCGGCCTCCCAAAGTGCTGGGATTACAGGCTTGAGCCACCACGCCCAACCTGACTGTGGTTTTCAAAGAACAGAAGAGATGGCGTTGCCATAATTAGAAGCTATTGATGACATTTTTGCTTTACCTAAAGTAAAATTGTTTTGCATATTGTTACATGTTTGCTCTAATCCAGGTTTTGGGGTTTCTGGTTTTCTGAGACAGGTCTTACTCTGTCATGCACGTTGGAGTGCAGTGGCATAATCACGACTCACTGCAGCCTTGACCACCGGGCTCTGGTGACCCTTCCAGCCTCCCGAGTAGCTGGGACTACAGGCTTGCACCACCATGCCTAGCTGATCTTTTATGGAGACACGGTTTTGCCATGTTTCCCAAACTGATGTCAAGCTCCTGGGCTCAAGCCATTCACCTGCCTCAGCCTCCCAAAATGCTGGGTTTATGGCGTGAGTCACTGCAGATTGTTTAAAAACTTTTTTATATGTAGGAAAGCTATTCAGTGAAGAATGAAAGCTTCCTTTTAAACCTTCTTTCACCTCTCCACTCCCGTTCCTTTTCCAATTATATCAGTCTCTTTCCCCAAAGGTAACCACTATTAACAGTTTCTTACAACTTTTTTCTTGCCAGGGTGCAATGGCTCAGGCCTGTAATCCCAGTACTTTGGCAAGCTGAGGCGAGAGGATTGCTCGAGCCCAGGAGTTTGAGACCAGCCTGGGCAACAAAGTGAGACTCTGTTTCTACAGAAAAAATAGTTAGCCGAGTGTGGTGGTACGTGCCTGTAGCTCCACCTACTGGGAGGGGCTGAGGCAGGAGGATCCCTTGAGCCCAGGAGTTTGAGGTTACAGTGAGCTGATCTCGCCACTGCACTTCAACCTGGAAGAACGTCTCAAAAAAAAAGCTTTTTTTCTTTGTTCACCTAAAAAGGATTATATAAAAGCAATCACACTGTTTTGCTGCTTGCATTTTTTCCACTTGATACATCTTAGAGATTTTTCATATTACTACATGTAGTCAATCTAATTCTTTTAAAGAGTAGAACAATATTCCATTTTATGGATGTAAATCACATTTTGAAAGTAAAGCACATTAAATTTTTAGATAATGTATTAAACTTGGATGTTATGCTTCCTGTAGTTAAATTGCTGCATGTAAAACAATGAATTAAAGGGCGTGTGATAAAACACATACTTTAAGATCAGAGGGTACAGTGGAGCCTAGTGGTTTGAACGAGCCTGGGAGAGTAACCTGGGAGTGCTGTTGACATACGAACTCTCCTATTTACTCCAAATCTATTAAATCAGAGTCTCTAGGGATGGGACCTAGGGAATTCTATCTTCAGAGGCATCTAGGGAAGCGTGAAACGTTCAGGTTTGAGAGCCTCCGAAAACAATTCCTCAGCTTTCAAATAACAGATATCTTAACATACACTTACCATCGAATCATGAGAAATACAATAGGACTATTGTCTATTGTATTTATTCTATTGTATTGTTTTTTGAGACAGGTCTTACTCTGGGAAATACAGTACAATAGAATAAAATATATATGTGTTTTTTATATATACATATATTTATATGCATATATACGTATATTTATACACATATATTTATATATGTGTATATGTACATATATATTTTTATATATATACACACACACACTTACCAAAATGAGTATACTCAGAATTGGGAATATTTTTCTTTTTTGAGAGGCATACCATTCATAATAATATACCCAAATTTTGGGTTATATGCACCTTTTTATGTGTCTTTTGAGTAGAATCACTTTAGAAAGATACACAATCAGGAAACTAAATAAAAGTCATTGACCAATGGAATAATAATTGGAATAGGGAAGAAATATATCTAGTTTTCCCATGGTATTATAAGAGTAGATTCATTGATATTGTAGAATAATTTTTTAACTTATTTTTTATGAGTAGATTCATTGATACTGTAGAATAATTTTTTAACTTATTTTTTATGAGTAGATTTATTGATATTGTAGAATAATTTCTTTTTAACTAATTTTTTTGAGACAGCCTCTCACTCTGTCACCCAGGCTGGAGTGCAGTGGTGCAGCCTCAGCTCCCGGTTCAAGCAATTCTCCTGCCTCAGCCTTCCGAGTATCTGGGATAACAGGCACCACCCCACCCTGTTAATTTTTGTATTTTTAGTGGAGATGGGGTTTCGCCATGTTGGCCAGGCTGGTCTTGAACTCCTGGCCTCATGTGATCCACCCACTTCGGCCTCCCAAAGTGTTGGGATTACAGGCATGAACCACCATACCCAGCCTAGAATAATTTTCTATTTATTTATGAAAGTTTGGTGGTTTAAGGCCAAATATTCATCATCACCATATATGAACTTTTCCATTAGGGTGGTAAGAAACTTATGAGACTGGTACAGCAAGTAAATGTTTATGATTTTTATTGATATGCCCTTAAAGTCCAGAACTAAAATATTATTACATAGAACTCTTCTTTCGGGTATATCCACAGCTCTTTGAATATGTCCATATAGATAAAAGTAATTATGTAAAATTATTTATTAGAAAAATCAACAGGCTGGGCGCAGTGGCTCAGACCTACAATCCCAACACTTTGGAAGGCTGAGGTGGGGGAATCACTTGCTTCTAATAGTTGGAGACCAGCCTGGGTAACATAGTGAGACTTCATCTCTACAAAACATTTTTTAAAAAGTAGCTGGGCATGGTGGCACATGCCTGTGTCCTAGCTACTCGAGAAGCTAAGATGGGAGGATTGTCTGAGCCCAGGAGGTTGAGGCTACATGAGCTATGATCACTCCACTGCACTCCAGCCTGGATGACAGAGTAAGACTGTCTCAAAACAAAACAAAAAAACCCACCTAGCCAAGCATGGTGGCTCATGCCTGTAGTCCTAGCTACATGGGAGGTGAAGGCAGGAGGATCACTTAAACATGGGAGGTCAAGGTTGCAAGGAGCCGTGATTGCTGCACTGCGCTCTAGCCTCGGCAGCAGAGTGAGACCTTGTCTTTAAAAAAAAAAAAAAAAAAAAGGCTGGGCATGGTGGCTCACGCCTGTAATCCTAGCACTTTAGGAGGCCGAGGCGCGCAGATCACAACGTCAGGAGATCGAGACCATCCTGGCTAACACGGTGAAACCCTGTCTCTACTAAAAAAAATTAGCCGGGCAAGGTGGCGGGCGCCTGTAGTCCCAGCTACTCGGGAGGCTGAGGCAGGAGAATGGCGGGAACCCGGGAGGTGGAGCTTGCAGTGAGCTGAGATCGCGCCACTGCACTCCAGCCTGGGCGACAGAGCGAGACTCTGTCTGAAGAAAGAAAAGAAAGGAAAGAAAAATCAACAGGAATTATCAGCTGATGAGATTAGTATTATGCCTTATTTTGTGCTTGATGATATACAGTAAAAATGTAATTAATTTAGACCAACTTAGATGAACATATTCTGATTTTTGCATAGCCAGTATTCTTCAAGGGATGTATAGAATTTAAATGGAACTATAATTTCTGAAAAATGCTGTTTGGATTTCTGAATTTGTCAAATTAATAGCTTATTTTATCATAAAGTTCTCTCTCATAATGTCTGTTACGCTTTTTCTATTGTTGAAGAACAATTACTGTGAGGGAAGTATCTCGGCTTCTCCGTTGAATTCCAGAAAATCTGATCCAGTTACACCCAAGTCTGAAAAGAAAAGTAAGAACAAAGAAAGAAACCCTGGAAATATTCAGAAGTAAGTGAGTGTGGCTCTGAATTACTTATTGACCTCCTACTATATGCCAGCGTTTTCTGTTCATATAGACTACTGATTCTCGAAGTTTGGTCCATGAACTTTGTATAAAGATAGTCTGAGGTTGAGGTAAAGTGAAAAGGAGAGAGCTACTCACACAGCTTCCTCGTGGCTAGCATGAAGAGAGAGGTGAAATGTGGCAGGCTTTTCACTCAGCCAGTTATTGCGCAGATTTATACTTTATCTTACTGGCTCAGGATTTCCACTTTTCTCAAAGTGAACCATCGGATTCCTCTTCCTCTTGGTTTAAATTCAGATGAATAAAACTGGTCCCGGATAGGCTTATCTTCATTGAAGGAGTTTACAATTTGTCTTCGTATTTCTTCTCTGTTACACCGAATGCATGAGCCAGGTAGTCCCGGGTGGCGAGACTGAGCTTCACCACACTCCAGGGTCAAGTACTCGGTGGGGTTGGCGGCTTTGTGCGAACATCAGCTTTCCCGTGTGATTCGTAGTTGGAAAAGTTTAAAAACCACCATGTAGACTTGAAAAATAATGTCAGGACTTCTGGTTTAACTGAGGAAGTATGTGCAGGTAACTCACCTCCTTCCAAGATTTGTTGGAATTTTGAATTTGGGGTGGGAGGAAGCTTAGGAGAAGGGAATGTTAAATGAGGGAGGTACTATTTAAAAAAAAAAAAAAAAGATGTGACAATATCAGGGTCGCCAGTTCTCGATGTGCAAAGTAAAATGAAGAGAAAACCACTAAAATGCAGAGGTATTTCATATGGATACAATATTCTGCTTAAGGCTATATAACTCATGAATCTTTATGTATCTAAATATATACTTTGAAATACTTAAAAATAAAAAATTACCAGAAATACAAGAAAAAACTAAGGATTTAAAAGCAAAAATTGAGAAACTGACGGATTAAAGTTGTAACAATATTAAAAACAGATAAAGTCTGTTTCCTAGAATATATGAAAACTCTTCTAACTCAACAACAGAAGACAAATAATTAAAAACTGGACAAAGGGACTTGAGTAGACGTTTTTCCCATGATGTACAAATGGCCAATAAGTACACGAAAATATGTTTAACATCATTAGTTATTAAGGAAATGCATATCAAAACCACGGTGAGATAGCATTTCATACCCATTAGAATGTCTATAATCCACAGAAAGGGAAAAGAGTAAGTGTGGATAAAGATGTGGAGAAACTGGAATCCTTGCGCATTGCTTGGTAGGAGTGTAAAGTGGTGTGGCTGCAGAAACAGTTGGTGATTCCTCAAAAAGTTAAACAGAATTAGCACATGACCCAGCAATTCCACTCCTAGGTATGTACCCAAAAGAACTGAAAGCAGGTATTCAGACAAATGCTAGTACATGAATATTTGTGTCAACATCTTTCAAATAACCAAAAGGTAGAACAACCCAAATGTCCATTAACAAATGCATGGGTAAACAAAATGTGGTGTTCAATTTTATGTGAATTCCACCGCAATTCAAAAGTTTAAAAATGAATAACAGGGCCGGGCGCGGTGGCTCACGTCTGTAATCCCAGCACTTTGGGAGGCTGAGGCGGGCGGATCACGAGGTCAGGAGATTGAGACCATCCTGGCTAACATGGTAAAACCCCGTCCCTACTAAAAATACAAAAAAAAAAAAAACTAGCCGGGCGAGGTGGCGGGCGCCTGTAGTCCCAGCTACTCGGGAGGCTGAGGCAGGAGAATGGCGTGAACCCGGGAGGCGGAGCTTGCAGTGAGCCGAGATCACGCCACTGCACTCCAGCCTGGGCGACAGAGTGAGACTCCGTCTCAAAAAAAAAAAAAAAAAAAAAAAAAATGAATAACAGGATTATGTAGTTTTAAAACTAAGAAAAATTTCTAAACAACTTGTTGATTGAAGAGTAAATTTTGTTGGAAATACAGAACTGAAAATATGCGTGAAAACTGCTATGTGGCTAAAGTGGTATTTAGAAGGCTTTACATGCCATATCAAGAAAGAAGAAAGGGCAGCCAGGTGTTGTGGCACGTACCTGTAGTCCCAGCTACTTGGGAGGCTGAGGCAGGAGGATTGCTTAAGCCCAGGGATTTTGACTTTGGGACCAGCTTGGACAACATAGCAAGATCCTGTCTCTTTAAAAAAAAAAGAAAGAAAGAAGCCGGGCAGTGCCTCATGCCTATAATCCCAGCACTTTGGGAGGCTGAGGTCTGAGGTGGTAGGATTGCTTGACGCCAGGAGTTCAAGACCAGACTGGGCAACATAGTAAGACACTGTCTCTACACAAAATAAAAAAATTAGCCAAACGCAGTGGCACATGCCTATAACCCCAGCCACTTGGGAGGCTGAGGTGGGAGAATTGCTTGAGCCCAGGAGGTCGAAGCTGCAGTGAGCTAGGATCATGTCTCAGAAAAGAAGACAGCAGCTGAAAATGTATTTAAAAAGACAATTCCAGGAATACATTGCTGGTTTAATGGTAGAAAAGGAATCAATGCAAGTTATTCCATTAGCTGTATGAATATGAAATACATGAGATGATAATTTTTTTTTTTTTTTTTTTTTTTTTTGAGACAGAGTCTCGCTCTGTCGCCCAGGCTGGAGTGCAGTGGCCGGATCTCAGCTCACTGCAAGCTCCGCCTCCCGGGTTCACGCCATTCTCCTGCCTCAGCCTCCCGAGTAGCTGGGACTACAGGCGCCCGCCACCTCGCCCGGCTAGTTTTTTGTATTTTTTTAGTAGAGACGAGGTTTCACCGTGTTAGCCAGGATGGTCTCGATCTCCTGACCTCGTGATCCACCCGTCTCGGCCTCCCAAAGTGCTGGGATTACAGGCTTGAGCCACCGCGCCCGGCCAAGATGATAATTCTTAACGAAGTGGTAACGGAAACTTTTTTAACCTGTTGAAGGATATCTACCAAAATCTTCCATCACATATCATACTTAATAGTGGAACATGGAAATTATTTCCTTCTTTTTTTTTTTTTGAGACAGAGTCTTGCATGCTCTATCACCCAGGCTGGAGTGCAGTGGTGTGATCATGGCCCACTGCAACCTCAAACTCCTGGGTACAAGCGATCCTCCTGCCTGGGCCTCCCAAAGTGCCTGGATTACAGGAGTGAGCCACCGCGCCCAGCCATTCCCCTTTTAAGGTCAGGAAAACACAAAGGTGGCCTGCTACTCTCCAGCTGTTTTCAGACTCATGTTGGAGATTTTAGTTCGCACAGTAACACAATAAAAGGAGATAAAACATATGAGTCTGGAAAGGAGGGGAAAAGCAGCTACCATTCTTCAGAGGCGGTATAACTACGTAGAAAACCCAAAAAGTCAGAGGTGCATTTTTAGAAGGAAGAGTTTAGCAAGGTTGCCAGATATAAAATCTATACAAAAAGTCAGTTATAAAATGTAACTTTAAAAATACTCTGTTGATAGTAGTATCAGAAAATAAAAGTACTTAGAAATAAATGTATTAAAATCTGACCCAAGCATGATGGCTCACGCCTGTAATCCCAGCACTTCGGGAGACTGGGCGAGAGGATTGCTTGGGCCCAGGAGTTCAAGACGAACCTGGGCACCAGAGGGAGACCCCATCTCTTAAAAAATTTTAAAAAATTAACCAGGGCCGGGCGCGGTGGCTCAAGCCTGTAATCCCAGCACTTTGGGAGGCCGAGACGGGCGGATCACGAGGTCAGGAGTTCGAGACCATCCTGGCTAACACGGTGAAACCCCGTCGCTACTAAAAAAAAAAAAAAAAAAAACTAGCCGGGCGAGGTGGCGGGCGCCTGTAGTCCCAGCTACTCCGGAGGCTGAGGCAGGAGAATGGCGTGAACCCGGGAGGCGGAGCTTGCAGTGAGCTGAGATCCGGCCACTGCACTCCAGCCTGGGCGACAGAGCAAGACTCCGTCTCAAAAAAAAAAAAAAAAAAAAAAAATTAACCAGGCATGATGACGCACCTGTCGTCCCAGCTACTCAGATGGCTGAGGCAGGAGATCACTTGAGCCTGAGGTTGTGGCTGTAGGGAGCTATGATTTTACCACTGCTCTCCAGTCTGGGCAACAGACAAGACCATGTCTCAAAAAAACTAAAAATCTGTAAGACCCATGGAGAACATTGTACTATATTAAATATACAATATTCATGGGTTAGAAGATGATGCCTAATACTACAAAATGGTCAGATCTCCTCAAACTGATCAATAGAGTTAGTGCAATTCGAGTCAGAATTCCAACTTTTCAGATTTTCTTTTTTTTTTTTTTTGAGACAGAGTCTCGCTCAGAATCATACAGTGCTAATCAGTAAAGTGTTTAGAGATGCAAAAGTGTGGTAAATCTGTTTTAAAAAGTAAGATATAAGAAACTCAGGATAGTGTGAGGTGGGAGATGAGGAGGCCCCATAGGAGCCTTTAGAACCAATGATTTATTTTCCCTTCAACCATGTAATAAGCATATAGTCTTTCATGGTAATCGAAATGTTTAAATTTTTTAGAAGAACAACATGTTTTTTGTTTTGTTTTGTTTTGTTTTTAATGGACCACAGAGCAGCAAACACATATTTTAAAGTGCACCAGTCTTCAGCACCATAAGACAGGGTACAAAAGAAAAAGTAAGATAGTTTAAATTTAAAAAGACGGGGCACCAATCCTAAGTATACTTTCTGGTGAATTTTTGTGTATGTATAAACCACCCTCCAGATGAAGACAGGGAATATTTACAAAGCTGTGCTCGTGCCCTTTCCCTTTCCAGTCAGTGTCCACCTCCCCATCCGTGCTGTACTGTGATTCTTACATACGTTATATGACCGTTCTCTCATAAACTGTTTGTTTTCTTAAGGCAGACTTGGAAAGATCTTAAGACATTAGTGAAAAAAAGCAAATCACGGGCCGGGTGCAGTAGCTCACGCACGTAATCCTAGCACTTTGGGAGGCTGAGGCAGGCGGATCGCTTGAGGTCAGGAGTTCAAAACCAGCCTGGCCAACATGGTGAAACCCCGTCTCTACTAAAAATACAAAAAAATTAGCCAGGCGTGGTGGCGGGCACCTGTAATCCCAGCTACTGGGGAGGCTGAGCCAGGAGAATTGCTTGAGCCCAGGAGGCAGAGGTTGCATGAGCCAAGGTCACACCACTGCACTCCATCCTGGGCAACAGAGCGAGCCTCCATCTCAAAAAAAAAAGAGTGTGAGGCTGGGTGTGCTGGCTCATACCTGCAATCCCAGCACTTCGGGAGGCCAAAGCAGGTGGATCACTTGAGCCCAGGAGTTTGAGACCAGCCTGGGCAACATGCGGAAAGGAAACCCTGTCTCTACAAAAAATAACAAGAATTAGCCGGGCGTGGCATGCCTGTGGTCTCAGCTGTTTGGGAGGCTGAGGTGGCAGGATCACTTAAACCTGGGAGGTCAAGGCTGCAGTGGACTGTGATGGTGCTACTGTACTTAAGCCTTGGTGACAGAGCGAGACCCTGCCTTACAGGTGTGGTGGCTCATGCCTGTAATCCCAGCTCTTTGGGAGGTCGAGGTGGGTGGATCACCTGAGGTCAGGAGTTCAAGACCAGCCTGACCAACATGGTGAAACCCCGTCTCTAATAAAAATACAAAAATTAGCCAGGCATGGTGGCGAGTGCCTGTAATCCCAGCTACTCAGGAGGCTGAGGCAGAGAGAATTGCTTAAAACCCAGTGAGCTGAGATTGCGCCACTGCACTCCAGCCTGGGCAATAGAGTGAGACTCCGTCTCAAAAAAATAAATAAATAAAACAATGGCCAGGTGCTCATGCCTGTAATCCCAACACGTTGGGAAGCCTAGGTGGGCGGATCACCTGAGGTCAGGAGTTCGAGACCAGCCTGTCTCTACTAAAAATACAAAAATTCGCTGGTGGTGCATGCCTATAATCCCAGCTACTTGGGAGACTGAGGCAGGAGAGTTGCTTAAACCCAGGAGGCTCGTGCCATTGTACTTCAGCCTGGGCGACAGAGCGAGGCTGTGTCCCCCAAAAAATAAAATAAATAAAAAAGATAGTGTGTATTTCGTAGAAGTCATATTTTTTTAAAAATTGATTACATATGTTAAAAGGAAAACCTTAGACAAATTAACAGTTTAATTGAGCAAATGACAGTTCACAAATTGGGCAGCCTCTCGAGCCACAGTGGGCTGAGAGAGACTCCAGTGGAGCCACATGTTGGAAGAAGATTTACGGACAGAAGAAGGAAGGGGATACACGGAAAGCAGAAGTGAGGTGCACAAACAGCCAGAGCGGCTACAGCTTGGCATTTGCCTAATTTGAACAGTTGGCCCCCTTTGGCCAAAACTTGGTGACTGGCCCAAGAGTATGTTACAGGCTGTTTACACCTCCATTTAGGCTGTAGTTCACTATGTACAGAGAAACCTTTGGGCTGAACCTAAAATATGTAAGGAGGCAGCTTTAGGCGAAACTTAATATAAAACGTTAAAGGAAGCAAATGGAAATAGATCCCAAAAATTCAGATTCAAAGTAAAAAGAAAAAAAAAGTTTTTAAAACATGGGAAGGGAAAGGGCTGATGACATATATTTCCCATATTTCTGTTGTAAGAGACAGGGTCTCCCTGTCACCCAGGCCGTAGTGGCAAGAAAATAGCTCACTGGAGCCTCAAACTCTTGGGCTCAAGCGATCGTCCCACCTCGGCTTCCGGAGTAGCTGTACTATAGGCACACACCATTATGCCCAGCTAATTTTTCTTTTTAATTTTTTGTAGAGATGGGTCTTGCTGTGTTGTCCAGTTTTCGGACTCCTGGCCTCAAACGAGCCTCCCACCTCAGCCGCCCAAAGTGTTAGAATTACAGGCATGAACCACCACGGCCAGTTCCGCTAATTTTTTAGGATGAGCATGTATTCATACATTACTTGGTTATTATAAATAAGGAATATCCAAGAGAGTTAATGAATGTTCAGCGATTCTGTTGGATAAGTAACAACATTTTGTTCTTTGCTTATGAACTTCAAAACAACAATTAGAACAGTGATGCTTTGGTACTAGTATACTCGGTAACTAGTGGTCCAGCATCACCATTGGCAGAAGGAATCGATTCTTCTGCCTTGAGAAACTAAATGAGACTAAGCTTCTTTTCAACTGAAAATTTGGTTCTTGTTCTTCAAAGTTTACAGAGTAAATATATAGATTGATGTAACTAAATACATGGGTTAGGTACTTTTGTTTGCCCGCAAGGAATATTCATTTATATGAATAATTGAATTGAATAAATGACTGTTCTTTATATGAGATCTTTGTTTAGGTTTTATTGTTCCATATGCTACTTGTTGGTGCTTTTGACACCGTGTAACTTATGGATTTGTGTATTATTTATAGTCACTTTTTTTTTCTTTAATTCTAAAAGTAATAGCTAGCTGCTCTTTGAAAATCACCCAAAGTTACCACCAGTTGGAGACAACCAACATTTTGGGAAATTTCTGCCATTTTTAAACATAGTTATGTGAGTGTTTTGATATTTTACAGTTTTTAAACTATACCTACCATCTTGTAGCCTGCCTTTTCTATTCCCCTATTCCCCCTTCTTTTATAACATTTTCCATTATATTAAAAACTTAATGTTTTCAGTGGCAAACAGCCTGTTATATTGAAGATTCTTAGAAATGTAAAGATATGACCAGGCGTGGTGGCTCACACCTGTAATCCCAGCACTTTGGGAGGCCGAGGTGGGTGGATCACCTGAGGTCAAGAGATCGAGACCATCCTGGCCTACATGGTGAAACCCTGTCTCTACTAGAAATACAAAAATTAGCTGGGTGTGGTGGCGCATGCCCGTAGTCCCAGCTATTCAGGAGGCTGAGGCAGGAGAATCGCTTGAACCCGGGAGGCGGAGGTTGCAGTGAGCCGAGATCACTCGACTGCACTCCAGCCTAGCGACAGAGCGAGACTCCTTCTCAAAAAAAAAAAAAAAAGAAAAAAGAACATAAAGATACGTGTTTCTAAGAAGAGAGTTGAGGGCCAGGCACAGTGGCTCAAGCATGTTATCCCAGCACTTTGGGAGGCCGAAGCCGGTGGATCACCTGAGGTCAGGACTCCGAGACCAGCCTGGCCAATGTGGTGAAACCCAGTCTCTACTAAAAATTATAAAAATTAGCTGGGCAGGCCGGGCGCGGTGGCTCAAGCCTGTAATCCCAGCACTTTGGGAGGCCGAGACGGGCGGATCACGAGGTCAGGAGATCGAGACCATCCTGGCTAATATGGTGAAACCCCGTCTCTACTAAAAATACAAAAAACTAGCCGGGCGAGGTGGCGGGCGCCTGTAGTCCCAGCTACTCGGGAGGCTGAGGCAGGAGAATGGTGTAAACCCGGGAGGCGGAGCTTGCAGTGAGCTGAGATGCGGCCACTGCACTCCAGCCTGGGCGACAGAGCGAGACTCCGTCTCAAAAAAAAAAAAAAAAAAAATTAGCTGGGCGTGCTGGCACATGCCTGTAATCCCAGCTACCTGGGAGGCTGAGGCAGGAGAATCACTTGAACCTGGGAGGCGGAGGTTGCAGTCAGCTGAGATTGCACCACTGCACTCCAGCCTGGGTGGCAGAGCGAGACTCCATCTCAGAAAAAAAAAAAAGAAGAGAATTGATATAAAAGTATATATGATAACATCTCTATACCAGAATAGTAAGGAATTTAACTGTGGGCTTTTTCCCAATAGTAGAGATTTAAAGTGTAGTGAACAGCCAACGTTTCTGGCATAAAGAAGCAGCTGTCATATCCTTTCTCCTGGCTTAAAGCATCATTTTCATTACTTTTTTGAAGACTACAGAGTCTTGCATTGTTTTGATACTATTTGCCTTTTTCAGTTTTTTTCAAGAATTAAGAAATATTTACGCCAGACGCAGTGGCTCACGGCTGTAATCCCAGCACTTTGGGAGGCCGAGGTGGACGGATCACCTGAGGGTCAGGAGTTCGAGACCAGCCTGACTAACGTGGTGAAACCCCGTCTCTACTAAAAATACAAAAATGAGCCAGCGGTGGTGACATGTGCCTCTAATCCCTGCTACTCAGGAGGCTGAGGCAGGAAAATCACTTAAACCCAGGAGGTGGAGGTTGCGGTGTGCTGATACCATGCCACTGCACTCCAGCTTGGGTGACAGAGGGAGACTCCATCTCAAAAAAAAAGAGAGAGAAAAGAAATATTTAGATTTGACTTTTACTTCCTCTTCTGTTTTTCACTAAAATATCAATACTGAACCATTAAATTTTGTCCTGGCATTAGGCCAAAATACCTGAAGCGTGGAAATGAAATACACTGTGATAAATCAGTCAAGCAGCAAACCAGACAACCTTCAGTATAAATAGCTTTATTATGTTGGGTACATACCATCTGCCTTTCAAAGCATCCAAACTTTGGTAAACTTTTCTTTCAGGTATTTGACGCCTAAATCTCCGTTTGGGTCGGCCTCACACTCTGAAGCTGTACAAGAAGCCAGGAAAAACTCCGTATCTAAGGTATGTTGATAGTGAAGATGTTCTGAGTTGTGCTAGTTTATTAATGCTGTAGATTATGATATCCATAGTTTTCTACCTTTTAACAAAAGCCACTAAGTTAGTCAGACACCCTTTCTGAGTCCTCTTAGGTTCACCTAGAGAAAAAGCACCTTTTCTCTAAAGGAAACTACGATTTTTTTTTTTTTTTTTTTTTTTGAGACGGAGTCTCGCTCTGCCGCCCAGGCTGGAGTGCAATGGCCGGATCTCAGCTCACTGCAAGCTCCGCCTCCCGGGTTTACGCCATTCTCCTGCCTCAGCCTCCCAAGTAGTTGGGACTACAGGCGCCCGCCACCGCGCCCGGCTAGTTTTTTGTATTTTTTAGTAGAGACGGGGTTT
Source organism: Macaca mulatta (assembly GCF_049350105.2). Lineage (NCBI taxonomy): Eukaryota > Metazoa > Chordata > Mammalia > Primates > Cercopithecidae > Macaca > Macaca mulatta. Next base: position 2,018,331 of record NC_133407.1, on the reverse strand, counting down.
CACCGTGTTAGCCAGGATGGTCTCGATCTCCTGACCTCGTGATCCGCCCGTCTCGGCCTCCCAAAGTGCTGGGATTACAGGCTTGAGCCACCGCGCCCGGCCGAAACTACGATTTTTAAAATAAACATACTATAAAAAGCAAATCTGCCTTAAAAAGCAAAGTTTTTCTCTGATGGGCTAGAGAGTAAATAATTTCGCCTTTGCAGTTAGTATGGTCTGTGTCATAGCTTCTCAGCTATGCTGGTATAGTGTGAAAGCATCTACAAATAATACGTAAACACATTAGCTTGAATGCATTCCAGTAAAACTGTTTACAAAAACAGGAGGCTGGATTTGGCCCATGAGCCATAGACTACTGATCCTTGACCTACGTGATCCAGACTCACAAAACTTAATAACTTATACCTGGCACCAGCTTCACTTAGAATATTACAAGATGGAGCCAGAATGCAGTGGCTCGCGCCCGTAATCCCAGCATTTTAGGAGACTCAGGCAGGTGGATCACCTGAGGTCGGGAGTTCAAGACCAGCCTGACCAATATGGAGAAACTCCATCTCTACTAAAAATACAAAATTAGCCAGGCATGGTGGTGCATGCCTGTAATCCCAGCTACTCAGGAGGCTGAGGCAGGAGAATTGCTTGAACCCAGGAAGTGGAGGTTGCAGTGAGCCGAGATAGTGCCATTGCACTCCAGCCTGGGCAACAAGAGCGAAACTCCGTTTCAAAAAAAAAAAGAATATTACAAGATGGGAGGCCAAGCACAGTGGCTCATGCCTATAATCCCAGCACTTTGGAGGCTGAGGTGGGTGGAAAGTTGGGAGTTCGAGACCAGCCTGGCCCATGTGGTGAAATCCCATCTCTACTAAAAATACAAAAAAAAAAAAAATTAGCCAGGTATGGCACACACCTGTAGTCCCTGCTACTCAGGAGGCTGAGGTAGGAGTATTGCTTGAACCTGGGAGGCGGAGGCTGCAGTGAGCCGAGATCATGCCATTGCACGCCAGCCTGGCTGACAGAGCGAGACTCCACCTCAAAAAAAAAAAAAAAAAGAATATTACAAGATGAGGAAAAATGTGCTAGTAAGGCAGCATCAGGCACATGTGTCCAGCAGGAGGCCTCAGCAGCAGAGCTCCAAGGTGACAGCCTGGAAGAAGGCCACACAAGTGAGTGTATGAACTACTTGGAGGCCGCGTGCCCTGTGAGGGTCAGTTATTCCTTCTAACAGTGGATGTAGCTTCCGGGGTCTTGGTAAGAAACACACCCAGTCAAGTTACTTATAGAAGTAACTTATAGAAGTCCCAAGCTTTGTCTTCCAAACACTAGGTGGTTTTTTTTTTTTTTTTTTGCTTGTTGGTTTTGTTTTGTTTATTTTTTTTTTGAGAGAATCTCTCGCCCAGGCTGGAGTGCGGTGCATGCTCAGTGCATCCTCAGCTTCCCCAGCAGCCGGGACTACAGGCGCCCACCCCCATGCCCGGCTCATTTCTGGATTTTTAGTAGAGACGGGGTTTCATCATGTTGGCCAGGCTGGTCTCAAACTCCTGACCTCAGGTGAGCTGCCCGCCTCAGCCTCCCGAAGTGGTGGGATTACAGGCGTGAGCCACCGCGCCCGGCCATGTTACAGATATCTTTAAATATCATTTATACATATCTCTATGTTGATACTAGACTGCAGTTACGCCTTGTGGCAAAACAGAGAGTGGATGTACTACCTCAGGGATGACACAGATAATTAGATATTATGAGTTACTAGACTGGCTGGTAGATCTTATTATTTAGTGGATTAGTGCACATTATTACATCACATTTTTTTAAACCTTTTAATGATTGTGTTACAATATTAAATTGTTCCTTTTGTAAAGCTACTATATATCTTACTTTTTTAGTTAAAAACATTATTCTCAGAAGTGGTCTGTAAGCTTCACCTAAATGCCAAAAGGAGGGTCCACAGTACAGAAAAGGGTTAAAAACCCCTGTGCTGGCGCACCTTTGTGAGGTGAAAGGAGGTCAGGTCCTGATACCAGCTATTGGCCATATTTGGAATCTAGTCTATGCGGCCGGGTGCGGTGGCTCAAGCCTGTAATCCCAGCACTTTGGGAGGCCGAGACGGGCGGATCACGAGGTCAGGAGATCGAGACCATCCTGGCTAACACGGTGAAACTCTGTCTCTACTTAAATGCAAAAAAAAAAATAGCTGGGCAAGGTGGCGGGCGCCCGTACTCCCAGCTACTCGGGAGGCTGAGGCAGGAGAATGGCGTGAACCCGGGAGGCGGAGCTTGCAGTGAGCTGAGATCTGGCCACTGCACTCCAGCCTGGGCAACAGAGCCAGACTCTGTCTCAAAAGAAAAAAAGGAATCTAGTCTATGGGTTTTAATCTGTAGGTTTTCATGGGAGTAAAAATGAAGTAATAGCTTAATCGAAATTTGCCCATGAAATAAAAATTCTATGAAGAATAAATATACACCTACTTGGGAGACTGAGGCAGGAGAATCACTTGAACCTGGGAGGTGGAGGTTGCAGTGAGCTGAGATCGCGCCACTGCACTCCAGCCTGGGCAACAGAGCAAGACTCTGTCTGGAAAAAAAAGAAAAGAAAGAAATATACCTTATTAGTAATAATAGTGCATAGTGACAGTTCCGCTACAGTATCGGTGTAATTGGACTTACATCTTCCGATTTGACATTTTTCCCCAGGTCACTAAAAGCCCAACAGGGCAAGACACAGAAATGGAAGATATGCCGACACTTTCTCCACAGATACCCCTTGGAACTGGAGAACAAGGTGCAGATTCTTCAGCAGAGCCCCCTATGCCATGGTTATGTGCCTGTGGTGCCGAATGGTACCACGAAGGAAATGTCAAAACAAGAGCAGGCAATCATGATAAAGAGTTCTGTGTCTTAAGTCACGAGGGACCTAAAACCAGAGTTCCCGACCCTAAAGAAGCTGCAGTCACGCCTTGTGGCAGAACAGAGAGTGGGTGTGCCCCCACATCAGGGGTGACCCAGACAAATGGAGACAACACAGGTGAGGCAGAAAACGAAGAGCTGGGCCTACTGATCAGTAAGGATATTTCCAAAAGAAAAAACCAAGAATCTTCCTTTGAAGCAGTTGAGGATCCATGCTTTCCTGCAAAAAGAAGAAAAACGTCCCCCGAATGTTCCCCAGATCAAGAGGAAACAGAAATAAACTTTACCCAGAAACTGATAGATCTGGAGCATCTGCTGTTTGAGAGACATAAACAAGAAGAACAGGACAGGTTATTGGCGTTACAACTTCAGAAGGAGGTGGATAAAGAGCAGATGGTGCCAAACCGACAGAAAGGATCCCCAGATGGGTATGACCTCCGCGCTCCGTCCTCCCCTCCAGACAGAGTGCCAAATGGACAGAGGAAGAATCCCCAAGACAGGAACTCCAAAAGGCAAACTCATACAGAGCATCCAAAACCGCAGAGAGGCTCCAGGGACGAAAATAGGCACCTGTCTTTAAAGATGCAGTTGAAGCATTCAGTGAATGGAAGAAAGATGCCAAATTCTTCTAGAGATCAGTGTAATGTATCCAAAAGTGCTCATTCCCTACAGCCTAGCATTTCACAGAAAAGTATTTTTCAGATGTTTCAGAGGTGCACAAAGTAATGCCTGGTAAAGGGAGTGCTTTGTGATCTAGTAAAGCTGGACTGTGAAGCTCTTTTCTATCATGGAATCTTTTTTTTTTTTTTTTTTTTTTTTTGAGACGGAGTCTCGCTCTGCCGCCCAGGCTGGAGTGCAGTGGCCGGATCTCAGCTCACTGCAAGCTCCGCCTCCCGGGTTCACGCCATTCTCCTGCCTCAGCCTCCCGAGTAGCTGGGACTACAGGCGCCCGCCACCTCGCCTGGCTAGTTTTTTGTATTTTTTTAGTAGAGACGAGGTTTCACCGTGTCAGCCAGGATGGTCTCGATCTCCTGACCTCGTGATCCGCCCGTCTCGGCCTCCCAAAGTGCTGGGATTACAGGCTTGAGCCACCGCGCCCGGCCTCTATCATGGAATCTTTATCCACATGTTACTCATGCTGCTCTCGGGGCACACTCGTTGTCCTTAATAAAGGTCTGTGTGGTTGTGAGGGCTGCATAGACACATGTGCTTCTGCACGGCTCAGCGGTAAGCAGGGGTCCCCTGTCGTTTCCTTAATAATGGATATGTATTAAGTTTTACAATTCTTATAGATAGCTTAAGCTTTGGCCAACTCCAATAAGTCTCCCAGTGCCACTGTCTTTCCAAAAAATGCATGTTTTATAGCCTTTGCTCACCTTTTCGTCATGACTGGTAATCAAAGCAATATTATACTATTCTAAGTAATTAAGGAACCCATTCAGGGTTTAAAATGTATTTTCTTGCTATTGTCCCATGTTTTACAGAGTACTCAAAAGGTATTTTCCTAAAGTAATCTAATTTCCATCTCCAGTTTAATTCAGTTTTCGGCATTGTAGCATTTCCTTTGGTGTTTTTTGTTGGTTTGTTTTGTTTGACGGAGTTTCAAAATTTGGATTCATACTCATATGTGGGAAATCCCAGATATTTCTTTTTTTTTTTTCCTTTTTTTTTCTTTTGAGATAGAGTCTTGCTCTGTGGCCCAGGCTGGAGTGCAGTGGCGTGATCTCAGCTTACTGCAACCTCTGCCTCCCGGGTTCAAGTGATTCGCCTATCTCAGCCTCCCTAGTAGCTGGGATCACAGGCATGTGCCACCCTGCCCAGCTTTTTTTTTTTTTTTTTTTTTTTTTTTTTTTTTTTTGTATTTTTGTATTTTTGTATTTTTAGTAGAGATGGGATTTCACCATGTTGGCCAGGCTGGTCTTGAACTCCTGACCTCAGGTGATTCGCCTGCTTCGGCCTCCCAGAGTGCTGGGATTATAGGCATGAGCCACCACGCCTGGCCTGTTTCCTTTGGTTGAAAGTGGATTCGAATCAGTGTTAAATCAGAAAATCACGGTTTTTGGGAATTAGTTGCCAGAAAGGAAACTGGACTACGCAGAAGGAGTTCAGAGCTGGGATGAGGCTGGAAGGGGTGACCGACAGTCCGGATCATTGAAACTGGGTGGTCAGAATCTGGTCCGGATGAGGATGAGGCTGGATGGGGTGACTGACAGTCCGGATCATTGAAACTGATTGGGTGGTCAGAGTCTGGTCCGGATAAGGATGAGGCTGGATGGGGTGACTGACAGTCCGGGTCATTGAAACTGGTCCAGAATGACGCAGCAGGGGCCGTTTGGCAGAGCATCCTCTTCCCCGTCCTTTGTGAAAGAACACAGGAAACATTTGGGTTTTGTAGCTTTTCACCCCCTACTATCAGGCATCAAAATCAAAATTAGTTACTAAATTGTGTGAATTTTTGGAAACCTGCATTTCTATTCATCTGCTATTCCAGAGAAAAATGGGAGTGTATTACAGGAGAGTTACCTCACAGTATCTTATGTTGTGGAGCCTGAAACAACCACGTGTTTTCTTATATGTTCATTTGTGTCGATGCTCCCTTTATTTGAGTTTATGAACAGAAATAGAAAGTATGGTGCTTGGGTTTTGACCTTTCTTAACTCGTGACAGTTAAATCAGAAGACACTAATTTCATTTTGTGAAATTTAGCTCAGAGATTATTGATCTTTTGTTTCATTAACGTGAACAACGATTAGTAAAAAAAACAGCTTTAACAGCATTTCTGCTGATATCTCGTAATCTATTCTTTAATGTGAAAATACCATAAAATGTCCTAGAGCTAATTCTAGCTTAAATTTGCTGATATTTTTGTATGTCATTAGGTTTTTTTCCCCTAAGTTTGGTAATAGAAATTTTGTTAATCTTTGCATACTTGATGGCATCTGTATCAATGTTGATTGGGTAATTATAAATTCTGTGCTAATTTAAAACTTCATTTGCCTCTTAAGGTGATTGCCCTCTGAGTAATGATTGTAGTCAAATGAAGTGTAGTTTGCAACTATTACTATCACATTGGTTGTTAAGTAAAAATAAATAAACCCAATTTGGCTAAGACAGACCAAGATCAATCTTCTCATCAAATCAATATTTCTCTAAGAGCAATTTCACTTTAAGTTTTAGGGTGGACATTCTTGGAATGCCTCAAATTAAAAGTTGTCTATTTAATAATCTTCCTGGAATAGTCTGTGACCAAAAAGGAGGTGTGGTATATTTAGGTGTAAATATATCACATACATGGTATGATATATTTAGTATTTATATATTCAGTTAATTCTCTGTGAAGAAGTTTTCCTGACTAAAATTGGTTTCAAGATAAACTGATTTTTCTGTTAGTATTTCTACTGTGCCTACCATGTATGACTTTTTGTTAGAAACTAATAAATGTATCAGTCACTAGCATGTACTGGTTCTTTTTACTCTCATTTTTGTGGAAAGGATATGCAAACGTTGAATTTCTCAGGGAGTACTAAGGCTGTGCAGAGGCTGAGAATCTGAAAAATAAAATATTAAAAATAAAAATGGATTATTATGTGTATTTTACCACAACTTAAAAATATATAAAAATCAGCTACATAAAAATTAAAAGTTCTGCATAACAAAAACTACCATCAAAGGAAATTGGAAGCTGTGGCAAACTTGGGAAGAAATAGTTGCAATTCATCACAAAGAGCTAATTTCCTTTATGTAAAGTATCTGCCAGTTCATTAAGAAAAGACCAATAACTCGGCCAGGTGCGGTGGCTCACACCTGTAATCCCAGCATTTTGGGAGGCCGAGGTGGGGAGATCACCTGAGGTCAGGAGTTTGAAACCAGCCTGGCCAACATGGTGAAACCCTGTCTCTACTAAAAATACAAAAATTAGCTGGGCATGGTGGCGCATGCCTGTAATCCCAGCTACTCGGGAGGCTGAGGCACGAGAATTGCTTGAACCCGGGAGGCGGAGGTTGCAGTGAGCCAAGATCGTGCCACTGCATTCCAGCCTGGGCCACAGAGCAAGACTCTGTCTCAAAAAGAAAAAAAAAAGAAAAAGTCCTCAATAGGAAAACTAGATATGCTTATGTTCCCAAGAAACATCATTCACAAGAAAGTAACTATAACTGGTTCTTAAATATTAGGTGAAAAGATGCATAATATTACACTAATACTCATAAGTTTGTTCATCCTTAAGATTAGCAAAGATAAGCCAGTTTTTTGTTTTTAATCTTGGCAAGAGTGCGAGGAACTAGGCATTCTTATACATTGCTTGGTATGAATAGATCATTGAAAATCCCTGTGGAGGTAAGTTTGACAATTCTAGGAATTTCTTAAGGCTGTCTTCACATGTATGCCAAATGACATGTACAAGAAATTTTTGGCTGGGTATGGTTGCTCATGCCTGTCTCAAAAAGCTGGGCATGGTGACATGTGCCTCAAAAAAAAAAAAGGTCGGGGGGCCAGGCACAGTGGCTCATGCCTTGTAATCCCAACAACTTTGGGAGGCTGAGGTGGGCAGATCAACTGAGGTCGGGAGTTCAAGACCAGCCTGGCCAACATGGAGAAATCCCATCTCTACTAAAAATACAAAAATTAGGTGGGTGTGGTGGTGGGTGCCTGTAGTCCCAGCTACTTGGGAGGCTGAGGCACGAAAATCACTTGAACCCAGGAGGTGGAGGTTGCAGTGAGCCGAGAGATATGCCACTGCACTCCAGCCTGGGCAACAGAGCAAGAATCCATCTCAAAAAAAAAAAAGAAAAAAAAGTCTTCATAGGAAGTCTGTGATGTTGTTTTACATAACTCCAACCCACCCCCAAAGTCAGGGGAGATACCCAGAAAACACCTTAAGAAAGCAGTAAGCGGCTGGACTTGGTGGCTCACACCTGTAATCCTAACACTTTGCGAGGCTGAGGTGGGCCAGTCACTTGAGGTCAGGAATTCGAGACCAGCCTGGCCAACAAGGTGAAACCCCGTCTCTCCTGAAAAAAAAAAAAAAAAAAAAAAAGGCCAAGTGTGTTACCAGGACCTGTAGTCCCAGCTGCTGGGAAGGCTGAGGCCGGAGAATCGCTTGAACCTGGGAGGCGGAAGTTGCAGTGAGCCAAGATCGCGCCACTGCACTCCAGCCTGGGCGACAGGGCAAGACTGCGTCTCAAAAAAAAGAAAAACTAAGTGTTCTTAGGATATTGCAAGATAAAGGAAGCTTATAAATCTCAATCTGCACCACTGTAAATGGCCCTTTTTGGCCTTTTAAGTTTTAAAAATTATAATTCAGGAAAGCTTTTTCAGCATTAAGAGAAAATAAGGGCTGGGCATGGTGGCTCAGGACTGTAATCCCAGCACTTTGGGAGACTGAGGCAGGCGGATCGCTTGAGCCCAGGAGTTCGAGATCAGCCTGGGCAACATGGTGAAACCTCATCTCTACAAAAAGCGGAAAAATTAACCAGTTGTGGTGGTGCGTGCCTGCCTGCGGTCCCAGCTGCTCAAGAGGCTGAGGTGGGAGGGTTACTTGAGTCCCGGAGGTCAAGGCTTCAGTGAACCAAGATTGCACCACTGCACTCCAGCCTGGGTCATAGAGCGAAACCCTGTCTCGAAAAAGATTTTATTTGTTTGAGGTTTTTTTTTTTTCTTTCTTTTTCTTTTTTTCTTTCTTTTTCTTTTTTTTTTTTTTTCTTTTTTTTTTTTTCTTTTTTTGAGACAGTGTGTCGTTCTGTCTCTCTGGCCCCCCCAAAATTTTAAAAGCAAAAATGTAGGGCTGGGCGCGGTGGCTCACGCCTGTAATCTCAGCACTTTGGGAGGCCGAGGCAGTTGGATCACCTGATCGCGATACTGCACTTCACACTGGGCGACAGAGCAAGACGCTGTCAAAAAAAAAAAAAAAAAAGGTAAAAGAAGCCAGGTGCGATGGCTTATGCCTGTAATCCCAGCACTTTGAGAGACTGCTGTGGGCAAACTGCTAGAGCTCAGGAGTTCGAGACCAGCCTGAGCAACATGGTGAAACCCCCTTCTCTACAAAAAACACCAAGTGTGGAGGCGCCTGTGGTCCCAGCTACACGGGAGGCTGAGGTGGAGGATCACTTGAGCCTGGGAGGCAGCAAAGATTGTACCACTGCACACCAGCCTGGGTGACAGTGAGACCCTGTCTCAAAAAAAAAAAAAGATAAATGGAAGGGAGGGAGGGAGGGAGGGAAAGAAGGAAGGAAAGAAGAAAAAAAGGATGGAAGGAAGGAAGAAAAGGGAAAAAAAGGAAGGAAAGAAGAAAAAAAGGATGGAAGGAAGGAGAAAAAGGAAGGAAAGAGAAGAAAAAAGGATGGAAGGAAGAAAAAAAGGAAAGAAAAAAGGAAGGATGGAAGGAAGGAGAAAAAAAGGAAAGAAAAGAAAAAGGAAGAAAGGAAAATAGCATTGTGAGGAATTTTTGACCTCTTTAGCTTTAGTGAACTATTTTAAAAATATTTGAAGGCCGGGCACGGTGGCTCAAGCCTGTAATCCCAGCACTTTGGGAGGCCGAGACGGGCGGATCACGAGGTCAGGAGATCGAGAACATCCTGGCTAACACAGTGAAACCCCGTCTCTACTCAAAAGAATACAAAAAAACTAGCCGGGTGAGGTGGCGGGCGCCTGTAGTCCCAGCTACTCGGGAGGCTGAGGCAGGAGAATGGCGTGAACCCGGGAGGCGGAGCTTGCAGTGAGCCCAGATCGTGCCACTGCACTCCAGCCTGGGCAACAGAGCGAGACTCCATCTCAAAAAAAAAAATAAAAATTTGAAAAGCGAAACTTATTCAGATTGGATGGCAGCACACTTAGAATCCTGTGAACAATGGGAGAAGCCAGATAAAAATATAAAATTATCTACTTAAAAGCATTAGTGAGCTACTGAAACAATGAGGGCCAAAGGGGCTAAGATTCTGGAGAGGGGAAACTAACAGGCAAACTGATGTTTGCAGCCACTTTTTTCCCTGCTAGTATGAGCTACTTTGTAAGATAAGGCTGGGCAACATGGCTCATGCCTTTACTCCCAGCACTTAGGGAGGCTGAGGCAGGAGGATCACTTGAGCCTAGGAGTTAAAGACCAACCTGAGCAACACAATGAGAATCCAACTCTACAAAAAATGTAAAAATTAGCCCAGTGTAGTGGTGCTCGCCTGGAGTTCCAGCTACTTGGAAGGCTGAGGTGGGAGGATTGCTCAAGCGCAGGGGTTTGAAAGCAGCTTGGGCAGCATAGTGAGACCTTGTCTCTACAGAAAGAAAAGGAAAAAAGACCAGCCGGGCATGGTGGCTTCAGCCTGTAGTTCCAGCCACGTGGGAGGCTGAAGCAGGAGGATCACCTGAGCCTGGGAGGTCAAGGCTGCACTTCAGCCTGGGCAACAGAGTGAGAGTATCTAAAAAAAAAAAAAAAAAAAAAAAAAAGGGAAATTGAACTATAGGATCAGTTAACTTTTTTTTTTTTTTTTTTTTTTTTTTTGAGAGACAGAGTCTTACTCTGCTCCCCAGGCTGGAGTGCAGTGGTGCGATCATAGCTCACTGCGACCTCCAATTCCTGGACTCTAGCAGTCCTTCTGCCTCAGCCTCCCAAGTAGAAGGGTCGCTGGGACTACAGGAACATCCCCCAACACCCTGCTAATTCAAACAATTTGTTCTGGTAGAGATGGGGGTCTCACTGTGTTGCCCAGGCTGGTCTTGAACTCCTGGCTGCAAGCAATCCTCCCACCTCGGCCTCCCAAAGCATTGGGATGACAGGTGTGAGCCACCATGCCTGGCAGGCCCAGTAACTTTGACGTGAGTTTGAGAATCAAACCAGAGTCATGTCATGCAGGAGGGAAAAAATAAAATAATTTTCTTTTTAACTTGATCTCTACTTGTGTGACCTTGCGGGAGCTAGTTAGCTTTCATTACATCACTTTTAAATTTGTGATGAGGCTGGGTGTGGTGGCTCACACCTGTAATCCCAGAACACTGGGAGGCCAAGGCAGGCGAATGATCACCTGAGGTCAGGAGTTCGAGACCAGCCTGACCAACATGCTGAAACCCCGTCTCTACTAAAAATACAAATACTAGCTGGGCGTGGTGGTGCATACCTGTAATCCCAGCTACTCAGGAGGCTAAGGCAGGAGAATCATTTGAACCTGGGAGGCAGAAGTTGCAGCAAGCAGAGATCGCACCACTGCACTCCAGCCTGGGCGACACAGCGAGAGTCTGTCTTAAAAAAAGAAGAAGAAGAAGAAGAAGAAGATTGTAATGGACATCATAATGTAACCACCAGAGTGACTAATGTGTAAAGCAGCTGGCACGGCCCTGAGAAAAATAGTCCTTAATAAGTGACAGTTCCTTCCTTCCAGCTCTTCTCCACCCCCATTGCTCTGCCAGTCCCACTTTTTTCTTGGAAGTCTCGCTTCTTGGAGTCATCCGTGACTTTGTGCCACCTTAAGTCCCCAGATATGGCATCCAATAAATTGCAGTGATCTGTCTTCTGATGAAGGCTCCACTTACCTCTTCCCTGCCAGATGTATCCTGGGTCACAAGACACCTTGGCTGCAGAAGAAACTGATTCTCAGAAATGCCTCTTGACTTTCTCAAGTTCTCCTACTAGCTCTGCATATGTGGTGTGGATCAAAGTTTGGGAAACAGACACCAAAAACTTGGAGGTATTAAAAAGGCAGGATCATGCAGGTGCAGAGTAATCCCACCTGTAATCACAACACTGTGGGAGGCCGAGCTGGGAGGATTAACGAAGCCCAGGAATTCCAGACCAGCTTGGGCAAAATATTGAAACCCCATCTCTATTATATTTTTAAAATTTTATTTATTTTTTTAAAGACAGGATCCATTTGGAAGGACATACAAGAAAAATAAAAAGACTGGAGAGTTGAGTGTGTATTGTGGGAGAGTTGAGTGTGTATTGTGGGAGAGTTGAGTGTGTATTGTAGGGGAGTTGAGTGTGTATTGTGGGAGAGTTGAGTCTGTATTGTAGGAGAGTTGAGTGTGTATTGTGGGGAGTTGAGACTGTATTGTAGGAGAGTTGAGTGTGCATTGTAGGGGAGTTGAGTGTGTATTGTGGGAGAGTTGAGTGTGTATTGTGGGAGAGTTGAGTCTATTGTAGGAGAGTTGAGTGTGTATTGTAGGGGAGTTGAGTGTGTATTGTAGGGGAGTTGAGTCTGTATTGTAGGGGAGTTGAGTCTGGATTGTAGGGGAGGTGAGTCTGTATTGTAGGAGAGTTGAGTCTGTATTGTAGGGGAGTTGAGTGTGTATTGTAGGAGAGTTGAGTGTGTATTGTAGGGGAGTTGAGTGTGTATTGTAGGAGAGTTGAGTGTGTATTGTAGGGGAGTTGAGTGTGTATTGTAGGGGAGGTGAGTCTGTATTGTAGGGGAGTTGAGTGTGTATTGTGGGAGAGTTGAGTGTGTATTGTGGGAGAGTTGAGTGTATATTGTAGGGGAGTTGAGTCTGTATTGTGGGAGAGGTGAGTCTGTATTGTGGGAGAGTTGAGTCTGTATTGTAGGGGAGTTGAGTCTGTATTGTAGGGGAGTTGAGTCTGTATTGTGGGAGAGTTGAGTCTGTATTGTGGGTTAGTTGAGTCTGTATTGTGGGTTAGTTGAGTCTGTATTGTAGGAGAGTTGAGTCTGGATTGTGGGAGAGTTGAGTGTGTATTGTAGGGGAGTTGAGTGTGTATTGTAGGGAAGTTGAGTGTGTATTGTGGGTTAGTTGAGTCTGTATTGTGGGAGAGTTGAGTGTGTATTGTGGGACAGGTGAGTCTGTATTGAGTGTGTATTGTGGGGAGTTGAGTGTGTATTGTGGGGAGTTGAGTCTGTATTGTAGGGGAGTTCAGTGTATTGTGGGAGAGTTGAGTGTGTATTGTGGGAGAGTTGAGTCTGGATTGTGGGAGAGTTGAGTGTGTATTGTAGGGAAGTTGAGTGTGTATTGTGGGTTAGTTGAGTCTGTATTGTGGGAGAGTTGAGTGTGTATTGTGGGACAGGTGAGTCTGTATTGAGTGTGTATTGTGGGGAGTTGAGTGTGTATTGTGGGGAGTTGAGTCTGTATTGTAGGGGAGTTGAGTGTGTATTGTAGGGGAGTTGAGTGTGTATTGTGGGAGAGTTGAGTGTGTATTGTGGGAGAGTTGAGTCTGTATAGTAGGGGAGTTGAGTCTGGATTGTAGGGGAGGTGAGTGTGTATTGTAGGGGAGTTGAGTGTGTATTGTAGGGGAGTTGAGTCTGGATTGTAGGAGAGTTGAGTCTGTATTGTAGGGGAGTTGAGTCTGTATTGTGGGAGAGTTGAGTCTGTATTGTAGGGGAGTTGAGTGTGTATTGTAGGGGAGTTGAGTGTGTATTGTAGGGGAGTTGAGTCTGTATTGTGGGAGAGTTGAGCCTGTATTGTATTTTTACCCATTTCTTCTTCCTATGTAAAGATCATCATAAACAATCATAACTTTAAATTTTCAGTCTGATTTTTTTCTAGAATATTTTGCCTGGTTTTGGCAGGATTTGTAACATGGACCCTGAGTTCAACGTGAGTTTGGGGCAACCTTGACTTTTGTGGTGTCAGGCTGCTACAATTAGGTTTCATCCCTACAGCTTGAATTCCGAACTCTCTCTCTCGGGGAGGGATCATAAACTGAGTCTGCCTGTCCATACTTTCTTTTTTCTTTTGTTTTCTTTCTTTTTTTTTTTTTTTTTTTGAGACAGACTCTTGCTCTGTCTCCCAGGCTGGAGTGCAGTGGCGCCATCTCGGGTCACTGCAACCTCCACCTCTTGGGTTCAAGTAATTCTTCTGCCTCAACCTCCCAAGTAGCTGGGACTACAGGTGCCTGCCACCACCAGGCCCGGCTAATTTTTGTATTTTTAGTAGAGATGGGATTTCACCCTCTTCGCCAGGCTGGTCTTGAACACCTGACCTCAGGTGAGCCACCTGCCTCGGCCTCCCAAAGTGCTGGGATTACAGGCGTGAGCCACCGCACCTGGCCCCTGTCCATGCTTTTCATCATTGCTTTCCATGTCTTAAGGCTCATGAAATGTTCAGTTGTCTCTTTTTACTTCAGGTCAGACTGACTCACCATGGACTTCCTGAGTTGTAGGATAAGAAGGAGAGCTCTGTTCATGCTGGTTATAACTGGGCATATTGTTCAGGGTCTGGTTGAGAAAACAGAAACAACGATAAGTATTTCAGCAGAGGGTATTCAGTAGAGGGAATTGGTTACACAGGTTTTGGAGGAAAAGGGAACACTGAGATCACCTAAGGACGGTAAGCGGAGGAAGCGACTCCCCACTTCAAAGGTGAGAAACAAAAGGGAAGGGTTTCGATGACTGGAAGGTAGGAGTTGAGGCCTGGGGTGAGTGGACTCTGCAGACCCTGAAGAAGTGTGCAGACCTCTGAGGAGGCACCTCCCAGCTGCTGCTGCTACCTCTGAAATGTCCCAGTGAGTCTACTTCTAGAAGGGCTGGAAGAATTTGGAGGCTGGAGTCAACTGGCACTGCCGGGCACCATGGACAAGAGGAACAAAGAAGAAGCCTCCTTGGCCGGGTGCGGGGGCTCACGCTGTAATCCCAGCGCGCTGGGAGGCCGAGGGGGGCAGATCACTAGACCAGGAGTTCAAGACCAGCCTGGCCAACATGGTGAAACCCCATCTCTACTAAAAATACAATAAATTAGCCAGTGTGGTGGCGGCGCCTGTAGTCCCAGCTATTCAAGAGGCTGAGGCAGGAGAATCGCTTGGACCTGGGAGATGGAGCTTGCAGTGAACCGAGACCGGGCCACTGCACACCAGTCTGGGTGACACAACAAGTCTCTGTCTCAAAAAAAAAAAGAAGAAGAAGAAGCCTCCTTTGCCCTTCCTCCTTCCTAGGACCGCTTAGTGATAGAACTTTACAGGAAGCCAACTGGCAAAGGAGTCTGGGCAAAAGGCTTTTATATCAGCAGAGTTTAGGATGGCAGGTTTGACGCTACAAGATAAGAGAGGGAAAGAAAACACACCAGAGATGTTTTCCCTTAATAGATTCTGGACTAAGGTGTCTTGAAATGTCTAAGGCACAAACCTATAAAGCTCCTATCTAGACAAGATGGATTAGTATGTGTGGAAAAATGATGCTTATTCACAAATTCCCGGGCGAGGTTAAGCCTCATTAAGGATCTATGGGAGAAAACTAAAGAACCTTTATTTTTATTTATTTTATTTTATGTTTTTGAGATGGAGTCTCGCTCTGTCACCCAGGCTGGAGTGCAGTGGTGTGATCTCGGCTCACTGCAAGCTCCGCCTCCTGGGTTCAAGCGATTCTCCTGCCTCAGCTTCCCGAGTAGCTGGGATTACAGGAGTCTGCCACCACGCCTAACTAATTTTTGTATTTTTGGTAGAGATGGGGTTTCACCATGTTGGCCAGGATGGTCTTGATTTATTGACCTCGTGATCTGCCTGTCTCGGCCTCCCAAAGTGCTGGGATTACAGGCATGAGCCACTGCGCCCAGCAAATGCCCTCCTTTTAATAGACAGATCAGGCTGGGCACAGTGGCTCAGGCCTGTAATCCCAGCACTTTGGGAGGCCAAGGTGGGTAGATCACCTAAGGTAAGGAGTTTAAGACCAACCTGGCCAACATGTCTACTAAAAATACAAAAATTAGCCAGGCATGGTGGCGGGCGCCTGTAGTCCCAGCTACTTGGGAGGCTGAGGCAGGAGACTCTCTTGAACCCGGGAGGTGGAGCTTGCAGTGAACCGACATTGCACTCCAGCCTGGGCAACAGAGCAAGACTCTGTCTCAAAAAAAAAAAAAAAAAAAAAAAAAAAAAGGAGGGCATTGGAATAATTAAAAATAGATCATAATGAAGTAACTCTCCAGGGTAAACCTACATTACAACAAATCAAGAGAGAGAAGTTGTGTAACAATTGTAGCAGGAGGCACTGACATGATACTAAATCAACTTGGTTTTAACATGCGAGAGAACCTTTCCACCCACAGAGAGCTCGAGAGAGGTGCTTTAATTTGTACAACACTATTATCAGTTTATTGACTGGAAAACTGCTTAAAATTCTCAGAATCTCAAGAATCTCCCAGCACTTTGGGAGGCCAATGTGGTAGGACTGCTTGAGGCAAGGAGTTGGAGAAGAATCTGGGCAACGTGGAAAAGAATCTTATAAACAGAAAAAATGAATGGATTCCTTCTATTGGCAAATGCTTAGAAAACTTATTTTAAATCTTTTATTTGGGTAAAGCTAAAAATGACATGAATTTAACTAGTTTGATTTTAGAAGAATTTAACTTTTTAAACAAATAGTACTTTTTATTTGTTTTTTACTTGCCACACGTTGGGCGCAAACCAGTAGTACTTTTTAAAGCATAATCTTAAAAACAAATGTTCCTTTGGGGCTGGGAAGAATAGGTCACAGTCTGAGAACACGATGAGAGCTAATTATCTCAGACTTAGGTCTTTAGAGGAGGAAGTGGCAATTTTAATGTTATGTAATAGCAAAAGCCTTAAGTTTCTACGGCAACCAAAAGGGTTCTGAACTAACCACTCCTCTTTTCTTTGGCTTTAAAAAAATCATTCATGGCCAGGCCCGGTGGCTCACAGCTGTAATCTCAGCACTTTGGGAGGCTGAGGCGGGCAGATCACCTGAGGTCGGGAATTCGAGACCAACCTGGCCAACATGGAGAAACCCCGTCTCTACTAAAAATACAAAATTAGCTGGGCATGGTGGCACATGCCTGTAATCCCAGCTACTTGGGAGACTGAGGCAGGAGAATTGCTTGAACCCGGGAGGCAGAGGTTGCAGTGAGCTGAGATCACACCACTGCACTCCAGCCTGGGTGACAGACCAAAACCTCCATTTCGAAAAAAAAAAAAAGAAGAAGAAAGTGAAAACATTTATTATGACTGAGGTTGAGGTTAGGCTTTTTTTTTCCCCCAGTGTTCTGAGCCATTTGTAATTATTTGAGCTCTTTTCCTATTTTTCTATTGGTTTGTTGGTCATTTTCTTCTCAATTTCTAGGAGATTTTTTTTTTTTTTTTGACAGGATGTTGCTGTTGCCAGGCTGGAGTGCAGTGGCGTGATCATAGCTCACTACAGCCTTGAACCCCTGGGCTCAAGCGATCCTTCTGGGTCAGCCTCCCTATTAGCTAGGACTACATGCGTGAGCAACAATAACTGGCTGAATTTTTTTTTTTTTTTTTTGGTGGGGTGGGTGGTAGAGACAGCGTCTCACTATGTTGCCCAGACTATTCTCCAACTCCTTGCCTCAAGCAGTCCTACCACACTGGCCTCCCAAAGTGCTGGAATTATGAGGGGGAGCCACTGCACCTGACCTTAGGTGGTCTTTGTATATTAGGAAGATTGACCCTTTCTATATAATGAGTTACAGAAACATTTCCAATGCAAATCAGAGTTCCCACACTCCTAGGAAAAGATAGATTGTTCTACAGCCAACAAGTAACCACTAGAACAGGTTATAAATCTATCAAATCAGTCAGGGACAACTTGGTTCATTGAATACACCTCAAAATCAACAGTCATTGACAGCCTCATATTTTGAAAGTCAGTGCATGGCTGGGCACGGTGGCTGTAATCCCAGCACTTTGGGAGGCCCAGGTGGGTGGGTCTCCCAGGTCAGGAGTTCAAGACCAGCCTGACCAACATGGAAAAACCCCATCTCCACTAAAATACAAAATTAGCCAGGTGTGGTGGCATGCACCTAAAATCCCAGCTACTTGGGAGGCTGAGGCAGAAGAATCACTTGAAACCGGGAGGTGGAGGTTGCAGTGAGCTGATATCATGCCACTGCACTCCAGCCTGGGCGACAAGAGTGAAACGCCATCTCAAAAAAAAAAAAAAGAAAAGAAAAGAAAGAAAGTCATCTCATATGTTATTTCAAACCAGAAAATGCAGTTCTTTTCTTTTCTTTTCTTTTTTTTGAGATGGAGTCTCACTCTGTCCCCCAGGCTGGAGTGCAGTGGCACAATCTTGACTCACTGCAACCTCTTCCTCCTAGGTTCAAGTGATTCTCCTGCGTCAGCCTCCCAAGTAGCTGGGACTACAGGTGTGTGCCACCATGCCTAGCTAATGTTTCTATTTTTAGTAGAGATGGAGTTTCACCGCCAGGCTGGTCTCGAACTCCTGGCCTCAGGTGATCTGCCTGCCTTGGCCTCCCAAAGTGCTGGGGTTACAGACTTGATTGAGCCGCCTCGCCCAGCCGTCACGGGAGCTCTTGCTTGAGAGCACTAGCTTCCCAGTCTCCGCTGACAGCAAGCAGGACAGTGGCTCATGAGATTTGCGGAGACAGTACAGACACCCCTTTGGATTCCTTTGTTTACCTTTCTCTTATGGCAGCCACTGCTATAGCAACCAGTTCTTTCTTCCAGTTTTTTTTTAGAGGAAAAGCGTCCCTCTGTTGCCCAGGCTGGAGTGCCATGACGTGATCACGTCTCACTGCAACCTCAAACTCCTGGCTCAAATGATCCGCCCACCTCAGCCTCCTAAGTGGCTGAGACCACAGCCATGCACTACCATGGCCAGCTAATTTAAAAAACAAAATTTATAGAGACAAGATCTCCCTGTATTGGTCGGGCGCAGTGGCTCATTCCTGTAATCCCAGCACTTTGGGAGACCAAGGCGGGTGGATTGCCTGAGCTCAGGAGTTCAAAAACACCCTGGGCAACATGATGAAACCCCATCTTTACTAAAATACAAAAAAATTAGCTGGGCGTGGCAGTGAGAGCCTGTAACCCCAGCTACTCGGGAGGCGGAGGTGGGAGAATCACTTGAGCCTGAGAGGCGGAGCTTGCAGTGAGCTGAGATCACGCCACTGCACTCCAGCTTGGGCAACAGAGTGAGACTCCATCTACAAAAAAAAAAAAAAAACAAAAAACCTCCCTGTATTGCTCAGGGTGATTTCAAACCCCTTGGGCTCAAGCAATCCTCCTGCCTCAGCCTCCCAAAGTGCTGGGATTACAGGCAGGAGCCACTGGGCCCAGTCTATAGCACTCAGTTCTCACTGGGCTCCGAACAGCTTCTTGTGGTTACCACCACATAGCACCTGACCTCAAGCCTGTGCCATGTGTCAGGTCTGGGATGATTTTACCCTACTAACAAGCTAGTAAGTTAGCCTATTACTGCTTCATGAATGTTGGCAGAGGACATTCAATTCCTGGTGTGAGAGAAAGGACTTTATTACTCATGGCACAGCAAGCAGCAAGAATATCATGTTTGTGTCAGTTCTCCTTGCCAAGGAGTACAGACGAGGGAGCAGCAGTACTTCATAAAGGAAACTCATTCTTGGATAGCTACAAGAATCTTTTGGGGAGGCGTTTTGAAGGAAGCTGAGGTTCTGTGTGAGCAAATGAGGGGTGAGCTGCCAGCAAAGTTGTGGGTAAGTGTTAATGTGACCTTATTTGCACCCCTGGGCTGATAAGAACTGGAACATTCAAGTTACACTTTTTTTTTTTTTGAGATGGAGTCTCGCTCTGTCGCCCAGACTGGAGTGTAGTGGCTGGATCTCAGCTCACTGCAAGCTCCGCCTCCCAGGTTCACGCCATTCTCCTGCCTCAGCCTCCCGAGTAGCTGGGACTACAGGTGCCCGTCACCTCGCCCGGCTAGTTTTTTGTATTTTTTAGTAGAGACGGGGTTTCACCGTGTTAGCCAGGATGGTCTCGATCTCCTGACCTCGTGATCCGCCCGTCTTGGCCTCCCAAAGTGCTGGGATTACAGGCTTGAGCCACCGCACCCGGCCGAAGTTACACTTTTAAATGCCTATATGTATTGTACGATGAGATGGCAAGGATAGGATCCTAGAATCAGATAGACATGGATTCAAATTCTGCTTCTATTTTTTGTTTTGTTTGTTTTTTGAGATGCAGTCTCGCTCTGTCACCTGGGCTGGAGTGCAATGGCACGATCTCAGCTCACTGTGACCTCCACCTCCCGGGTTCAGGCAATTCTCCTGCCTCAGCCTCAGTATCTGGGATTACAGGCGTGAGCCACTGCGCCTGGCCAAATTCTGCTTCTAGCTGTGTAGCCCTAACCTCTCTGAATGTTTCCTAAACTATACAATAGAGGTTATTTCTCATAAAATTGTTGAAAAGAGTCAGTGACATCGCATATGCATGATAGGATAAGTTTTTAAAATATTAACCAATATTTTACCCTATCCTTGGATTACGTGATCCTTCCGTCATTTCGTCATCTGGGCCATTCTCCATTTCTTCCTTCAGGAAAGGGTTCACCTGGGAGAAAAAGAAGTTAGTTTCATGCTTTTGCATTTCAAAAATCTACCTTTCAGAGAGAAACAGAACGAACTCAACACAAGAAAATAGATTTGTAAGTATACCTGATGTTGGCTGGGCGTGGTGGCTCACACCTGTCATCCCAGCAATGTGGGAGGCCAAGGCGGGTGGATCACGAGGTCAGGAGTTCAAGACCAGCCTGGCCAACGTGGTGAAACTCTGTCTCTGCTGAAAATACAAATAATTAGTCAGGCATGGTGGTGGGTGCCTATAAGCCCAGCTACTCGGGAGGGTGGGGCAGGAGAATCGCTTGAACTCAGGAGGCAGAGGTTGTGGTGAGCCGAGATCACGCCATTGCACTCTAGCCTGGGCAACAAGAGCAAAACTCCTTCTCAAAAAAAAAAAAAAAAAAAAAAAAGAAGCTGGGCGCAGTGGCTCACGCCTGTAATCCCAGCACTTTAGGAAGCTGAGGTGGGTGGATCACGAGGTCAGGAGATCGAGACCATCCTGGTTAACACGGAGAAACCCCGTCTCTACTAAAAATACAAAAAAAAATTAGCCGGGCATGGTGGTGGCACCTGTAGTCCCAGCTACTCGGGAGGCTGAGGCAGGAGAATGGCGTGAACCCGGGAGGCGGAGCTTGCAGTGAGCTGAGATGACGCCACTGCACTCCAGCCTGGGAGACAGAGCAAGACTCCGTCTCAAAAAAAAAAAAAAAGAATACCTGATGTTGAGTGAGACAGGGTTCCCCGACCTCAAACCAAATAAAGACTTCCTGGGTCGGAAGAGGTGGTGAAGAAGCAGCATTACAAGTTCATGGCCAGGCGCAGTGGCTCACACCTGTAATCCCAGCACTTTGGGAGGTTGAGGCAGGCTGATCACCTGAGGTCAGGAGTTCAAGACCAGCCTGACCAATATGGTGAAACCCCATCTCTACTAAAAATACAAAAATTAGCCGGGTGTGGTGGCAGGCACCTGTAATCCCAGCTACTCAGGGGGCTGAGGCAAAAGGATCACTTAAACCTGGGAGGCAGAGTTTGCCATGAGCCGAGATTGCACCACTGCACTCCATCCTGGGTGACAGAGTGAGACTCCATCTCAAAAAAAAGAAGCATTACAAGTTCAGGTGCAGTGTGAGCTCCTAGAGAACGACACCTTGAGCCCCAGACCCCTGCAAGCTCCAAAACAACATAGCAAGGGTGACAGCCTCAGATAAACTCCGAGTTTTCCTTGCCCCAACATTTCCTCTATGTTCAAGGGTGACACAGACTGGTAGGCCAGACAACCCTTAGGCATGAAGGCACCCTACAGATGAGAACGCGGGAGAACGCCCCCTGCTGTCTTGGAGGGGGCGAAGCAGCCCAGAGACCATAAGGATAATTCAAGGATCGTTGTGTGGGTAGATGACAAAGCTCACGTGCCTCCCAAGGCAGGATGTGTGTGTGCTAGAGTAAGTCCCCTTAGAATGTAGGCATCACTTAGTGCTTGAGGAAACCAATTTAACTGAAACTAGATTTTGCTACTGCAGATGAAACAGGCTAACAATAAAAATAACCTTGAATTATAGGATAGTAAAGCTACTGTACAACTATTTCTGGCTCAAGGTTAGTATCAGTTATTTGTGGAGTTCATCCAGGATGTCTTAGAATTCCAGGGGTCTCATATCTATTTGATATGACTCAAAAAAACAAATAGAAAAAAAAACCAAAACACTAACCCTAGACTAGAATTGGAACTGAGGGCCAGGCATGGTGGCTCACACCTGTAATCCCAGCAGTTTGGGAGGCTGAGGCGGGAGGATCACTTGAGGTCAGGAGTTTGAGACCAGCCTGGCCAACATGGTGAAACCCCGTCTCTACTAAAAATACAAAAATTAGCAGGGTATGGTGGCACTCACCCATAATCCCAGCTACTCGGGAGGCTGAGGCAGGAGAATCCCTTAAACCCAGGAGGCAGAGGTTGCAGTGAGCTGAGATTGCACCACTGCACTCCAGCCTGGGTGATAGAGCAAGACTGTGTCTCAGAAAAAAAAAAAAAAAAAAAGAATGGTGGCCATGCTTGCTTCAGCAGCACATATACTAAAATGGGAACAATACAAAGAAGATTAGCATGGCCCTTGCTCAAGGATGAACTAAAATTCGTAAAGTGTCCCATAAAGTTTTAAGATTTTTTTTTTTTTTTTTTTTTTTTTGAGACGGAGTCTCGCTCTGTAGCCCAGGCTGGAGTGCAGTGGCCGGATCTCAGCTCACTGCAAGCTCCGCCTCCCGGGTTCACGCCATTCTCCGGCCTCAGCCTCCCGAGTAGCTGGGACTACAGGCGCCCGCCACCTCGCCTGGCTATTTTTTGTATTTCTTAGTAGAGATGGGGTTTCACCGTGTTAGCCAGGATGGTCTCGATCTCCTGACCTCGTGATCCGCCCATCTCGGCCTCCCAAAGTGCTGGGATTACAGGCTTGAGCCACCGCGCCTGGCCAGTTTTAAGATTTTTAATTCTTTTTTTAAAAAAGAAAAGAGGCCGGGTGCAGTGGCTCACACCTGTAATCCCAGCACTTTGGGAGGCCAAGGCGGGTGGATCACAAGGTCAGGAGATCGAGACCATCCTGGCCAACATGGTGAAACCCCGTCTCTACTAAAAATACAAAAAACTAGCTGGGTGTGGTAGCGGGAGCCTGTAGTCCCAGCTACTCGGGAGGCTGAGGAAGGAGAATCGCTTGAACCTGGGAGGCGGAGCTTGCAGTGAGCTGAGATCCGGCCACTGCACTCCAGCCTGGGCGACAGAGCGAGACTCCGTCTCAAAAAAAAAAAAACAAAAAAAAAGCTGGGCGTGGTGGTTCACACCTGTAATCTCAGCACTTTGGGAGGCTAAGGTGGGAGGATTGCTTGAGCCCAGGAGTTTGAGACCAGCCTGGGCTACATAAGGAGACCCTGTCTCTATTGATGTTAAAGAAAAAAAAAGAGCCGTAGAGTCCCCAAAGAGCCTAGATCAGTTGGTGATCATCTTACCCCTTGGGTGGACAACCAACGCCCTGAAACTGGCCTATATCGTCTGAGAAGGAAGATGACAGATGGCATGGCTGGTTGTTAGGCTCCTGTTGCTTTTAAGCTGAGTTGGTGGCTCTGCCTTTTATTTATTTATTTATTTATTTAGAGACAGAGTTTCACTCTTGTTGCCCAGGCTGGAGTGCAATGGTGCGATCTCGGCTCACTGCAACATCCGCCTCCCGGGTTCAAGCGATTCTCCTGCCTCAGCCTCCTGAGTAGCTGGAACTACAGGTGCCCGCCACCACGCCCGGCTAATTTTTGTATTTTTAGTAGAGACAGGGTTTCAGCATATTGGCCAGGCTGGTCTTGAACTCCTGACCGTGTGATCTACCCGCCTCGGCCTACCAAAGTGCTGGGATTACAGGCATGAGCCACCGCGCCCAGCTGAATCTGCCCTTTTTTAAAGGCATACGAGACCCATCAGATGAGGCACCTAGCTCAACGGAAGTCATGTCCCTGGTGAGCAGAGGGAATGGAAATGTTATTCTAGCAGGAAAACTCTACAGGGGAGAAGAAAGAGGGACTCAGGCAAGTGGATGCAGGTGAGCACATCGCCTTGGATCCAGGCTTTTCGAAAGACTTGAGGAGCCGTAATGTGTTATCTATGGCTGTGTAACAAATTACTCCAAAATGACAATTACTCAAATGACAATAAACATGTATTATCTTACGTAATAAATTATCTCACATAGCTCCTGTGGGTGAGGAATTCGGGGGTAGCTTAGCTGGGTGGGTCCGGCAGGGCTCTCCTCAGGTTCTAGCGAAGGTGTCAGCTGCGGCTGCAGGATCTGAATGTTTGAACGGGGCTGGAAAGTCAGCACTGGCTGTGGGCAGGAGGCCTCAGTTCCTGAGCTGCTTCAGTGTTCTCATGACACGGCAGCTGCTTTTCCCCAGGACGAGTGATATGCGAGGAAACAAAATGAAAGCTGCCATGTTTTTGATGACCTCGTCTTGGAAGTCTCACACTTCTGCCACATTTTCATTAAAAGCAAGTCATTAAATATGGCCCCACGCAAAAGGGGAGAGAAAGTAGGTATCATTTTGTTTCCTTTTTTTTTTATCACGGCTGCAGTTAAGGGAAGGAATCATTTTTTGAAGAAAGGTATGTCAAACAATTCATACTGTATTTATTTATTATTTCTTGCTCTGTCACCCAGACTGGAGTGCAGTGGCGTATTCATAGCTCATTGCCAGCTCAACTCCTGGACTCAAGTGATTCTCCTGATGGCAGCAGGTGGCCCATCTGGAGCGGCTACTGCCATCACGCCGGCTGCAGCAGGGAGGCATAGCCAGGGCTGCACACTCCACAGGACCGGTGGGAGCCAGAGACAGGTAGGAGCCCAGCCCCTTTCGAGTTGGTGGGGCGGGAGCTCCCCAGGTGCAGCTGCCCAAATTGTGGCTGCAGATCTGGGCCTCCCGCTCCGCGTAGCAGGCAGGAGCCCCGCCCCTCCCCACCTTGGACACAGCTGCAGCCGCTCAAACCACAGCTGCAGACCAAGGCATCCCTGCACTCTTGGGGAAGCGAGAAGGCCCCGCCAGCCCTCACGGGGTCAGAAGTGCCTGCTCTTGCTGTCTGGCTTCTCCCTGCTGTTGGCACCTGCTCCAATCTCAGAGCAAAGTTGGGGCTGAGCCTGGGTGCTGTCACAGCCTGGCCAGGTGTGCACATACTCAAAGCAGTGCTGACACACCAGTCCCTGGCCGTCTCAGCCCCCTCCAGACTTTGGGTGCTGACAAGCATAAGAGGGAAGCCAATGGGAGACTGAGGGCAGCTCGCTGCCGGCCTGCAGGCACCTCTTGGCACCTACAGCCTGGGCACCATGAATGGGAACAGGAGGCAGACACATTCCTGGGTGGAAGGGGATAGGTCCCTGGTGAAGCCCCACCTTCAGGCCTGGGAGATCCTGAAGGTTGGGGGCCAGGCTGCCAGGCCCACAGACTGGAGTCGGAACTTGTGCTGCCTTTTCTGGGCCTGCCCATGCGCGTGGGGTCTGGCCATTGTGCACAGTCAGGCGTGCTGACTTCTTTTCAGTAGAGATTAGGTCTCACTATATGTGCCCAGGCTGGCCTTGAACTCCTGGCCTCAAGTGATCCTCTCACCTCAGCCTCCCAGGTGTGAGCCACCATGCCTGGTCAATAATATTTTTAAACCACCATAGCCCTGAATTGCTTTGTAAGAGGGAGTTCCTGGGGCCGGGGGCAGTGGCTCACGCCTGTAATCCCAGCACTTTGGGAGGCCGAGGCGGGCGGACCACGAAGTCAGGAGACCGAGACCATCCTGGATAACATGGTGAAACCCCGTCTCTACTAAAAATCCAAAAAATTAGCCGGGCGAGGTGACAGCACCTGTAGTCCCAGCTACTCGGGAAGCTGAGGCAGAATGGCGTGAACCCAGGAGATGGAGCTTGCAGTGAGCTGAGATCCGGCCACTGCACTCCAGCCTGGGCCACAGAGCGAGACTCCATCTCAGAAAAAAAAAAAAAGAGGGAGTTCTTTTTCTGTGGAATTAAATCTAGACAAATACCCAGATCCCATTATCATAAGGTGAGGGACTTGGATAAGAAGTAATTTCCTTTGCAATTATGCCCTATAACACAATCAGGGCCAAAGAGAAAAATGCAGGAATCCACTGGGGGGCTCTGGAAAAGCTCTTGCTTTGTCCTTCATATGTTCGTGACTTAAGCACTGGCTTGATGGCTGGAGCTGCAAAAGCTTTCCCGCAGACACGAGCAAAAGGCCAAGAGTTATCGCTCTGACCTCACTGGACCAGTACCAGCCTGCCTTCTTGTTATGTAACAGAAACAGGCTGGGCGCGGTGGCTCACCCCGTAATCCCAGCACTTTGGGAGGCCGAGGCGAGTGGATCATGAGGTCAAGAGATCGAGACCAGCCTGGCCAAGATGGTGAAACCCTGTCTCTACTAAAAATACAAAAATTAGCCGGGCGTGGTGGCGGGGGCCTGTAATCCCAGCTACTTGGGAGGCTGAGGCAGGAGAATCGCTTGAATCCGGGAGGCAGAGGTTACAGTGAGCTGAGATCGTACCACTGTACTTCAGCCTGGCGACAGAGTGAGGCTCCATCTCAATTAAAAAAAAACAAAAAACAAAAACCCCAGAGAAACAGTCTTCAATCACTAAAGCCTCTGGTATTCAAACGTTCTGTTATTCGCAGCCAAAAGCATTCCTGACTAATGCCATTGACATGGTAGCAGGTTAGGGGAATGAGGGAAGAAAGGAATAAGTTGTCAGCTTTTGATTTTTTTTTTTTTTTTTTTTGAGAGACAAGGTCTTCACTCTAGTTCCCTTCTGAAATAAATAAATGAAAATGTTAAAAAAAAAAAAAAAAAAAAGAAAGAGAGAGAGAGAGACAAAGCCTTGCTCTCTTGTCCAGGCTGGAGTACAGCAGTATGATCATAGTTCGCTGTAACCTCCAACTCCTGGGCTCAAGTGATCCTTCCACCTCAGCCTCCTGAGTAGCCAGGGCTACATATGTGTACCACCCCACCTAGTCATTCTTAAAACGTTTTTGTAGAGACAAGGTCTCCTATGTTGTCCAGGCTAGTCTTGAACTCTTGGTCTCAAGGCATCCTCCGGCCTTGGCCTCCCAGAGTGATGAGATTAGAGGCGTGAGCCACAGCCACAGCTTTTGCTTTTTTTCTTTTTTTGGAGACAGGGTCTCGCTCTGTTACCGAGGCTGGAGATTATGGCTCACTGCAACCTCAACCTCCCAAGGCTCAAGCGATCCTCCTGCCTCAGCCCCCTGAGTAGCTAGGACAAGAGGTGCACACCACCATACTGGGCTAATTTTTGTATTTTTAGTAGAAACAGAGTTTTGCCATGTCGGCCAGGCTGGTCTCAGACCCCTGAGTTCAGGCAATCCACTCACCTCAGCCTCCCAAGTGCAGGGATTACTGGCTTAAGCCACCATGCCTGGCCAGCTTTTGAATTTTAAAACCTAAGCCTCAGGTGGGTCCAACAAAACTCAGGCTATAGCCAGGTGCCATGGCTTATGTGTATCTCAGTGCTTCGGGAGGCTGGGGTGGGAGAATCCCTTGAGGACAGGAGCTTGAGGCTGCAGTGAGCTATGATCATGCTACCACACTCCGGTCCAGGTGACAGAGTGAGACCCTTGTCTCAAACAACAACAACAACAACAACAACAAAAAGGCTATGGCCGATAGATTTGGTAGAATTGATGACAAGTAAACAGGCTACCCCATCCTCAGACTACATAAAGATTCCCTGGTCTGGGAATAATAACAGGTTTTTTCGGCCGGGTGCGGTGGCTCAAGCCTGTAATCCCAGCACTTTGGGAGGCCGAGGCGGGTGGATCACGAGGTCAGGAGATCGAGACTATCCTGGCTAACATGGTGAAACCCCGTCTCTACTAAAAATACAAAAAAAAACTAGCCGGGCGTGGTGGCGGGCGCCTGTAGTCTCAGCTACTTGGGAGGCTGAGGCGGGAGAATGGCGTGAACCCGGGAGGCGGAGCTTGCAGTGAGCCGAGATCACGCCACTGCACTCTAGCCTGGGAGACACAGCGAGACTCCGTCTCAAAAAAAAAAAAAAAAAAAAAAAATAACAGGTTTTTTCGTTGTTACTTTTCCTATGGTGCTGATGGGAATAATAAAAATTAAATTGTTAAACTGAGTTATAGAAAAATACAATTATATTTCCTGTCACATGAGTTTGTGTATGAAGATACACACTTCCAATATAGCAATTCTCATTTGATTGAAAATGTTATTCCTTTCTTACCTTTTGATGTCTTACTATTACAATTTTCTCTGCATGTCCATGGGGAATTGGTTCCAGGACCTCACTTGGATATCAAAATTTGAGGATTAGCCAGGCGCGGTGGCTCACGTTTGTAATCCCAGCACTTTGGGAAGCTGAGGCGGGCGGATCACTTGATGTCAGGCGTTCGAGACCAGCCTGGCCAACATGGTGAAAACCCATCTCTACTAAAAACCCCAAGAAATTAGCTGGGGCCTGGTGCGGTGGCTCATGCCTGTAATCCCAGCACTTTGGGAGGCCAAGGTGGGCCTGAGGTGGGCTGAGGATTACCTGAGGTCAGGAGTTCGAGACCAGCCTGGCCAACATGGTGAAACTCCATCTCTAATAAAAATACAAAAATTAGCCGGCATGGTGGCGGGTGCCTGTAATCCCAGCTACTCGGGAGGCTGAGGCAGAAGAATCACTTGAACCTGGGAGGCGGAGGTTGCAGTGAGCTGAGATCATGGCACAGCACTCCAGCCTGGTTGAAACAGGGCAAGACTCTATCTAAAAAAAAAAAAAAAAAAATTAGCCAGGCTTGGTGGCAATCACCTCTAATCCCAGCTACTCAGGAGGCTGAGGCAGGAGAATCGCTTGAACCCGGGAGGCAGAGGTTGCAGTGAGCAGAGATTGCGCCAGGGCACTCCAGCCTGGGACACAGAGTGAGATTCTGTCTTACAAAACACACACACACACAGACACACACACAAACACACACCCCAAAATCTGAGGATGTTCAAACCCCTGATATAAAATGTGTACTATTTGCATATAACCTACATACACCTTCCTGTGTACTTTAAGTCATGGGTACCTAATAACAACATGCACACTGGCCGTGTGTGGTGGCTCATGCCTGTAATCCCAGCACTTTCAGAGGCCGAGATGGGTAGATCACTCGAGGTTAGAAATTCGAGACCAGCTTGGGCAACCTGGCAAAACCCTGTCTCTACAAAAAATACAAAAATCAGACCAGGTGCAGTGGCTCATGCCTGTAATCCCAACACTTTGGGAGGCCCACGTGGGCAGATCACCTAAGGTCAGGAGTTTGAGACCAGCCTGGCCAACATGGTGAAACCCCATCTCTACTAAAAATACAAAAATTAACCAAATGTGGTGGCACATGCCTGTAATCCCAGCTACTCAGAAGGCTGAGGCAGGAGAATCGCTTGAACCCAGGTGGAGGTTGCAGTGAGCTGAGATTGCACCACAGCCCTTCAGTCTGGGCGACAGAGTGAGACTCTGTCTCAAAGAAGCAAAACAAAACAAAAAACATATAAATGCTATATAATAGTTGTTATACTGTATTGTTTAGTGAACAAATGACCAAAAAAAAAAAAGCTTATACATGTCCAGTACAGATAAAAACCAAAGTCGGTTGTTGTCTGAAAATTTGCTTTTCTTTCTGACCTCTTGCTAGAAACAAACTTTTTATCATTTTTTTGTTTGTTTTAATTTGTTTTTTACTTTTATTTTTTTGAAATCTTTTTTTAATCTCCTCCCAGGTTTAAAACCTTGAAGTTGCCCTTCACTTTTTCCTCTTCCTTAGCTCCTCGGTCCCTCTGCTGTCATTTCTTGACTTCTCTACCTTTTAGCTGATCTGTGGGGGAAGGTATTTGAATAGACAATGAGAATAACTGAAAAGCTGGATATTGTTTTAAAACAAACAAATATCCCTCTTAAAGTCATCACAGAGGTGGCAAGATAGTAAGGAATGAGTGGGACAAATCAAATCTTAGAAAAGAAAAGGAAGGCCGGACGCGGTGGCTCACACCTGTAATCCCAGCACTTTGGGAGGCCAAGGCAGGCGGATCACCTGAGGTCAGGAGTTTGAGACCAGCCTGGCCAACATGGTGAAACCCTGTCTGTACAAAAATTAGCAGGGCGTGGTGGCTCACGTCTGTAATCCCAGCTACTCAGGAGGTTGAAGCGGGAGAATCGCTTGAACTCGGGAGGTGGAGGTTGCAGTGAGCTGAGATCGTGCCATTGCACTCCAGCCTGGGCAAATGAGCGAGACTCCATCTCAAAAAAAAAAAAAAAAAAAAAAGGAAAGAAAAGAAAAGGAAGTGGTGGCTGGGCACGGTGGCTCATGCCTGCAATCCCAGCACTTTGAGAGGCTGAGACGGGCGGATCACCTGAGGTCAGGAGTTTGAGACCAGCCTGGTCAACATGGTGAAACCCTGTCTCTACTAAAAATACAAAAAAATTAACCGGGCATGGTGGTGGTTGCCTGTAATCCCAGCTACTCAGGAGGCTGAGGCAGGAGAATCGCTTGAACCTGACAGGCGGAGGTTGCAGTGAACTAAGAATGCACCATTACACTCCAGCCTGGACGACCCAGAGTGAAACCCCAAGGGGCTGTGAAATAAAAAAGTCCAAGTCCGGCCGGGCGCGGTGGCTCAAGCCTGTAATCTCAGCACTTTGGGAGGCCGAGACGGGTGGATCACGAGGTCAGGAGATCGAGACCAT
Source organism: Macaca mulatta (assembly GCF_049350105.2). Lineage (NCBI taxonomy): Eukaryota > Metazoa > Chordata > Mammalia > Primates > Cercopithecidae > Macaca > Macaca mulatta. The sequence goes on along the minus strand of NC_133407.1, from coordinate 1,987,926 downwards.
CCTGGCTAACCTGGTGAAACCTCTTCTCTACTAAAAAAAAATACAAAAAACCAGCCGGGCGAGGTGGCGGGCGCCTGTAGTCCCAGCTACTCGGGAGGCTGAGGCAGGAGAATGGCGTAAACCCGGGAGGCGGAGCTTGCAGTGAGCTGAGATCTGGCCACTGCACTCCAGCCTGGGGGACAGAGCGAGACTCCGTCTTAAAAAAAAAAAAAAAAAAAAAAAAAAAAAAGTCCAAGTCCAAGGCCAGCAAAGGTGGGGAATTGCATTAGTTTGCTAGGGCTGCCATAATAAAATACCATAGACTGGGGGCGCAAATAACAGAAATTTGTTTTCCCACAGTCCTAAGGCTGGAGGTCCAAGATCATGGCTGGTAGGTTTGGTTTCACCCGAAGGACCCTGTGCTTGGCTTGTGGAGGGCGAGGGCTGCCTTCTTGCTACGTGTCCCTGTGGTCTCTCCTCTGTGTGTGCTTGCTTGCCCCTGGTGTCTCTCTATGTGTCCTAATTTCCTCTTTTTTTTTTTTTTTAGACCGAGTTTACCTCTTGTTGCCCAGGCTGGAGTGCTATGGCGTGATCTTGGCTCACTGCAACCTCTGCCTCCCGGGTTCAAGCGATTCTCCTGCCTCAGCCTCCTGAGTAGCTGGGATTACAGGCACCCACTGCCACGCCCAGCTAATTTTTTTGTATTTTTAGTAGAGACGGGGTTTCACCATGTTGGCCAGGCTGGTCTCGAATTCCTGACCTCAGGTGATCCGCCCGCCTCAGCCTCCCAAAGTGCTGGGATTACAGGCATGAGCCACTGCGCCCGGCCACATAGTTATTATATAATCCATGTCTGAAATTCCAGTATTGAAGTATTTACAAGTCTGTTCATTCTATCTGTTGTTCATACTGCTTCTACTACATGGTACTTGGATTTTTTGTGTGTGTACTTAGGCATTTTCTCTTTTTCTGTGAGCTGCTTATTATTATTATTGTTTTTTACAAAATTATGTGGGCCGGGCGCGGTAGCTCACGCCTGTAATCCCAGCACTTTGGGAGGCCGAGGCGGCGGATCACCTGAGGTCAGGAGTTCGAGAACAGCCTGACCAACATGGTGAAACCCCGTCTCTACCAAAAATACAAAAAAAATTTAGCCAGGCGTGGTGGCGCCTCCCTGTAATCCCAGCTACTTGGGAGGCTGAGGCAGGAGAATCACTTGAACCTGGGAGGTGGAGATTGCAGTGAGCCGAAATTGTGCCATTGCACTCCAGCCTGGGCAACAGAGTGAAACTCCGTCTAGGAAAAAAAAAAAAAAGTAAGCTGCAGACATCATCTTTTACCCAAGTATGTTAGAGTGCATCTCTTAGAAATGAGAACACTCGGGCTGGGCGCGGTGGCTCACGCTTGTAATTCCAGCACTTTGGGACGCCGAGGCGGGCGGATCATCTGAGGTAGGGAGTTTGAGACCAGCCTGACTAACATGGAGAAACACCCTGTCTCTACTAAAAATAGAAAATTAGCCAGGCATGGTGGCGCATGCCTGTAATCCCAGCTATTTGGGAGGCTGAGGAAGGAGAATCGCTTGAACCTGGGAGGTGGAGGTTGTGGTGAGCCGAGATCGCACCATTGTACTCCAACCTGGGCAACAAGAGTGAAACTCTCTCTCAAAAAAAAAAAAAAAAGAAATAAGAACACTCTTTTCTATAACTATGATGTAATTAAAACATCTAAGAAAATTCTAACTTTGTAATGTTATCTCATAATATTGAGTCCCTTTAGAATTGTATTTCCCCAAAAAAGTCTTCCATAGATTTTTTTTTTTAATGACCAGGATTCAATCAAAGTTTTGCATCTGCTTGTAATGTCTTTTTACTCTCTTTTCATTCATAGCAGTTCCCCTGTTTCCCTCTCTCCCCGTCTGTTTTCCACCTGTGACATTGACTTTTTGTTGCTTTGGTTTTTATTTGTTGACTTTCACTTTTTTTTTTTTTTTCTTGAGGCAGAGTCTTGCTCTGCTGCCCAGGCTGGAGTGCAGTTGCAACCACCACATCGCAGGTGCAAGCAACTGTTATGCCTCAGCCTCCCGGGTAGCTGGGATTACAGGTGCCCGCCACCATGCCTGGCTAATTTTTGTATTTTTTGTAAAGATGGGGTTTCACCATGTTGGCCAGGCTGGTCTCCAACTCCTGACCTCAGGTGATCCTCCCACCTTGGCCTCCCAAAGTGCTGCGATTATAGGCATAAGCCATTGTGCCTGGCCTTTTAAATTAAGTTAAAAATTTTTTTTTTTTTTGAGATGGAGTCTTGGTCTGTGGCCCAGGCTGGACGTCAGTGGCACAATCTCAATCTCAGCTCACTGCAACCTCTGCCTCCCAGGTTCAAGCGATTCTCCTGCCTCAGCCTCCCTAGTGACTGGGATTACAGGCGCCCCCCCTCCACGCCAGGCTAATTTTTGTATTTTTGCTAGTGATTGGGGTTTCGCCATGTTGGTCAGGCTGGTCTCGAATTCCTGACCTCAGGCGATCTGCTTGCCTTGGCCTCCCAAGGTGCTGGATGGACAGGCTGAGCCACTGAGCCCGGCTGACATTCACTTTTTGAAGGGACCAGGACAGTTATCTTATGAATGCCCGTAGCCTAGATTTGCCTGAGTGCTTCCTCGTGGCCTCCTTTAATTTGTATCTTGATCTTCCTATACATTTTGTAGTCTGGAAACTAGGCCTAGAGGCTTGATTGGTACAATTTTGCCAAGAATACGTCATACTGCACATTTCCTAACACATCACATCAAAATTATCAGGTTGTCCCACTCTTATTAATGTTAAGTGGGATCACTTGGTTAAAGTCATGGTTGCCAGATAGCTTCCCCAAATTGACATTTAAGAATCACAGGCCAGGCTGGGTGCGGTGGCTCACACCTGTAATCCCAGCACTTTGGGAGGCTGAGGTGGGTGGATCACCTGAGGTCAGGAGTTCGAGACCAGCCTGGCCAACATGGAGACACTCCATCTGTATTAAAAATACAAAACTTAGCCAGGAGTGGTGGCTCACACCTGTAATCCCAGCTACTTGGGAGGCTGAGGCAGGAGAATATGCTTGAACCCGGGAGACGGAGGTTGCAGTGAGCCAAGATTGTGCCATTGCACTCAAGCCTGGGTGACACAGTGAGACTCTGTCTAAAAAAGAATAAAATTAAATTAAAAATAAGGAATCACAGGACAGTTTTTCAGCTTCTTATAATGTCAAACATACACTCACAGCCCGGTGGGATGGCTCACGCCTGTAATCCCAGCACTTTGGGAGGCTGAAGCGGGCAGATCACCTGAGGTCGGGAGTTAAAGACCAGCCTGGCCAACATGGCGAAACCCCATCTCTACTAAAAATACAAAAATTAGCCGGGCGTGGTGGCGGGTGACTCTAATCCCAGCTACTCGGGAGGCTGAGGCCGGAGAATGGTGTGAACCTGGGAGGCGGAGGTTGCGTGAATTGAAATTGCGTCACTGCACTCCAGCCTGGGCGACAGAAGCGAGATTCCGTCTCAAAAAAAAAAAAAAAAATACACTCACTATATGAGCCAGCAATTCCTCATGTAGGTGTTTTTCGAAGAGGAATAAAAACCTATGTTCATACAGAATCTTGTACATGAGTTTATAGTAGCTTTATTCATAATTGCCCCTAACTGTAGATAACCCAAATGCTCTTCAACTGGGGAATGGATAAACAGACTGGGATGCATCCTTATGATGGAATGATACTCAGCAATGAAAAGGAAAAAAATACAGACGCAGACACCACCATGATGAATTTTAACTGCATTGTACTAAGTGTAAGAAGCCAGACTCGAAAGACTACTGCATTCTGTTTGATTCCATTTATATAACATTCTAGAAATAGCAAAAATCAGAGGAACAGAAAACCCTAACCCTAAACCAAAATAGAAATTTTTAAGTTTAATATTGAGAGAGATGTTTTCAGTGACTGACATACTCATTCAGTACTTTCCTAGTATCAAGAAATCTGGAAAAGTTAAGTGTCAATCAGAAAGACTCTAGGCAAAGGTGGAATCAGAACGAAGGGAAGTGCAGGAATGTTCCACGGTGCTCCTAGTGAAGCTTCGTGAATGGAGCGGATTTTGTTAATTGCCTAATTAACATTCATTCCCCTCCTTCTTTCTCCTTAAAAGCACCAAACTTTGGGGAGGTATCCACCTTCCTCCACAAAGCCATATGCTTTACTACACCAGTTATGTTTATCTCACATCCTTTGGCAGAGACTGGTTTAGGAACAGAATTGTGACTCAATTCAGACTCGATTCAGATGAATTTTGAAGGAATGTCTCTCCCAAGAGACTTCTAGGAACTATGTCCTTTCTCACAGAAGAGACGAGATGATGCTTCTTCCTTTGCATGTCACTGTACCTGGATGTGATGCTTCAAACTACTGCAGCTGTCTTGCTACCAGCCTAGAACAAAGCTCAGGCAGACCTGGGAAAGTCAGGAGAATCAGAGGCAGAGCTGGAGCCCTGTGGTGCCAGACATAGGCCCTACCCTATGTCCTATATTTAAGCTAGCTAAATTGGGTTTTCCCGATATAATACCCAATACCCTAAACAACTTAATGTCCATCCCACAATATGATATGTGTTTTTGGTGGTAGCAAGATTGGCCCACCTGAGAGGTGCTGAAAAAATAACTGAAATGTTTTTATTCTTTGAACTTTCTTTTTATATAATAATTGCTATGCACATCACGTCCCCAAACTTTTCGTCAATTCATTTTGTCTGGGTTCAAATCCCAGTTTCACCTCTTACATTACACATGTTTCTTTCTGTCTGTCTGTCTTTTTTTTTTTTTTTTGACAGTCTCACTCTGTTGCCCAGGCTGGAGTGCAGCGGCGAGATCTCAGTTCACTGCAACCTCTGCCTCCAAGGTTCTAGCGATCTTATGCCTCAGCCTCCTGAGTAGCTGGGATTACAGGTGTGTGCTACCACGCTCAGCTAGTTTTTGTATTTTTAGTAGAGATGGGGTTTCACCATGTTGGCCAGGCTGGTCTCGAACTCTGGGCCTCAAGGGATCCACCTGTCTCAGCCTCCCAAAGTGCTGGGATAACAGGAGTGAACCACCGTACCTGACCAACAGATGTTTCTAATTTTAATGAAGTCAACTTTATTAGTCATTGCCATTATGGTTTCTGATTTTATGTCTTTGTTATAAAATCTTCCCCTTCCTCAATCTGGACTTTCATGATCCACAACTTCAAGGCTGTGCAGTTTTGTCATGTTGTGTGCAGGGCATTTCCTGGGACACAGAGTGGATGACATCCCCTTTAACTTGTGCAAAGCAATTCTATTTGAAATCACTAGAATAAGCCCCTATATTTTCTTGTGAAAGTTGTCAAGTTTTGGCCAGGTGCAGTGGCTCACACCTGTAATCCCAGCGCTTTGGGAGGCCAAGGCGGGCAGATCACCTGAGGTCCGGAGTTTGAGACCAGCCTGCCCAACATGGAGAAAACAGTCTCTACTAAAAATACAAAATTAGCCAGGCGTAGTGCTGCATGCCTGTAATCCCAGCTACTCAGGAGGCTGAGGCAGGAGAATCACTTGAACCCGGGAGGCAGAGGTTGTGGTGAGCCGAGACTGCGCCACTGCACTCCAGCCTGGGCGACAAGAGCGAAATTCTGTCCCCCAACGCCCCCCCCAAAAGAGAAAGTTTTACATTTTGTTATTCTCATTTAAATCTTTCAGAAACATATAATTTATTTTTGTATCTGATTTGGGATTGGAATCCAATTTTACCTGGTCCCAGGGTCCTAGTGCATCCTAACCTCCACTGGTTAGGATTGCCACTTCTGCCAGTGTCTGTATATATTTGTGTCTGTTTTTGGACTCTCTATTCTGTACTCTATTTGTTTACTCCCTACCAATACCACACAGTGTGAGCAGTCTTAGTTACTACACCTTTATTTTATATATATATATATATATATATTTTTTTTTTTTTTTTTTGAGGCAGAGTCTTGTTTCTGTCACCCAGGTTAGAGTACAGTGGCATGATCTCGGCTCACTGCAACTTCTGCCCCCAGGCTCGAGCGATTCTCCTGCCTCTGCCTCCCAAGTAGCTGGCATTACAGGCATGTGCCACCACCCCCAGCTAATTTTTGTATTTTTAGTAGTGACGGGGTTTCACCATGTTGGCCAGGCTGGTCTTGAGCTCCTGACCTCAAGTGATCTGCCTGCCTCGGCCTCCCAAAGTGCTGGGATTACAGGTGTGAGCCACTCCGCCCGGACTATAAAAATTCTTGATATGAGGTAGGGCAAGACTTCCACATGTCCTTTTACTTCAAAAGTGTTTTGATTATTGTTGACTCTTTACTTATGAATTTAAAAATAACCTTACAAAAATGCTTGAGAAACTCTGTGGGATTTTGAGTGAAATTAAATTGAATTTGCTGACTAATATATGGAAAACTGGCATCTTTATAATATTGAGTCTTTCCATACACGAATATAGCTTTTCTTTTCTTTTTTTTTTGAGATAGGGTCGCACTCCATCCCCCAGGCTGGAGTGCAGTGGTGCAGTCATGGCTCACTGTAGCTTCAACCTCCTGGGCTCAATCGATCCTCCCATCTTAGCCTTCCAGGGAGCTGGGACCACAGGCATGTGCCACCATGCCCGAATAATTTAAAAAAAAAAATTTTTTTTTGTAGTAATGAGGTCTCACTATGTTGCCTGGGCTGGTCTCGAACACCTGCGCTCCAGGCGATGCTCCCACTTAGGCCTCCCAAAGTGTTGGGAGTATAGGCGTGAATCAAGGCGCCTGGCCCTGAATATAGGTTTTCACTTTACTGCCTATTCTTGTCTTACTGCCATGGTTAGGCCCTCTAGAATAATACTGAGTAGACGTAATGATAGAACACATTCTTCTTAGTGACGTTAAATGTCTAATTATTAATTAGACATTTATGATGCTGTTTACTCTGCATTTTTGGTAGATACATTTTATTAGATTAAGGAAGTTTCTTTATCTAGTTTGTTAAGGTTTTTTAAAAATTTTGTGAATGGGTAGGCATTATATCAATGGTTTTCCTGTGTCTGATCAAATGAATCAAATAATTTCTCTTATTTGTTTTACTATGGTGAATTACATTGACAGAGTTTTTTCTTCTTCTTCTTTTTTTTAAATCTGGAGTCTCTGTTGTCCAGGCTGGAGTGCACAGGGTGCAATTATAGCTCATTCAGCTTCAAACTCCTAGACAGTTGGGATCCAGCGGTCCTCCTACCTCAGCCTCCTGAGTAGCTGGGATTACAGAGGTGAGCAACTGTGCCCAGTTTGAAAGAGCTTTTTACTGTAAAATTATGCTGGCATTCCTGAAGTAAACCCAATAAGAACATATGTACATGTATGTGTGAATATGTGGATTTCTAAATTCTGGTTTAATTTAAGGTATCTGTTTGAGTAGTCATGAGTGCGGATGAGTTCTCATTTATTATTTTGTTTGATTTGATATCAGGGTTATGCTACCCTTATAGAAGGAGCTATTTGTTCCCACTGTTCTTTATCTGGAAGCATTTGTATAAGTTTGGGATAATCTGTTTCTTAACTTTTTTGGTAGTGATCTCCTGTAAAATTACTGGGGTGTGGTTATTTGTGTGGCAGATTTCATTTTGTTAATGGTCGTAAGTCTACGCATAGTTGAGTCCCATTTTGTTAATTATTTCTTCTAGGAAACTGTAATTTATTTTTTAATTCATCAGCATAAAATTATTCATAATATTCTCTTATTTTTCAAGCCACGGCTCTATCTGCCATGTCTTTTTTTCATAATACTGTTTGTGTCTCTTTTTTCTTAATCTGTCAAAGGTTTTATTTTTATTTTTATTTTTTGTTTATTTTTTGAGATGGAGTCTCACTCTGTCATCCAGGGTGGAGTGCAATGGTGTAATCTCGGCTCACCGCAACCTCCACCTCCTGGGTTCAAGTGATTCTCCTGCCTCAGCCTCCTGAGTAACTGCGAATACAGGCACCTGCCACCACGCCCAGCTAATTTTTGTATTTTTAGTAGAGACGAAGTTTCACCATGTCGGCCAGGCTGGGCTGGAACTCTTGACCTCAGGTGATCTGCCCACCTCGGCCTCCCAAAGTGCTAGGCCTACAGGCATGAGCTATCACGCCTGGCCTATCAAAGGTTTTCAATATTGTTATTTCAGAGAACCAGCTTTTGGTTTTAAGAGTCCTCTCTTCTGTATTTTGTATTCTATATTATCAGTTTCTGCTCTTTATTGTATTTTCTTCATATTTTTCCTGTCACATTTCCCTGTTTGCTGAGTTGTTGTTCCTTCATTAACTTCTTGATTAAATGCTGCGCTACTTATTTTCCAGTCTTCTTCTCTAATATAACCAGTTAAGGTTATATATTTTCCTTTAGCTTCTGTTAAAACTCCACAAGTTTTGGGCCAGGTTCTGTGGCTCACCCCTGCTGTAATCCCAGCACTTTGGGAGGCCGAGACAGGTGGATCACTTGATGTCAGGAGTTCGAGACTAGCCTGGCCAACATGGTGAAACCCCTTCTCTACTAAAAATACAAAAATTAGCCGCTGTGGTGGCGCAGGCACCTGTAATCCCAGCTACTTGGGAGGCTGAGGCAGGAGAATCGCTTGAACCCAGGAGGCAGAGGCTGCAGTGAGCCAAGATCTTGCCACTGTACTCCAGCCTGGGTGACAGAGAGAGACTCTGTCTCAAAAAACAAAACAGGATGAAACAAAAAAGACCCAAACAAACCAGAAAGCTCCACAAGTTTTGAAATGTATTTCCATGACCATTCCGTTTTAAATCTATGCCCATAAATTTCCTCTTTTCCATCCTGCTCTCTGCCCATGGGGCTGTCTGTGGGAACTACCAGGGGCTCCTCGCTGTGCCTTCTGTCTTCCATTTGGGTTCAGCCATTGAGGATTCCCGGCAGGAGACAGAAGAGGAGATCGAGGTCAGGGTATTTATTTCCCTGGGCTATTCTCTGAGATTGCCTAAGCTGCTCATGTCCCTTGACAGAAGGTCATTGCTTCTTGCATGGTGGTTTGCTCTACAAAAAAATCTCATTTGGGATTTCTCTAACTTCTGTCTGTTCTCATCTCTTTGGACGTATGGGTTGTGACAGTTCTACTGTTACTAGATCCTCCACTGTTTCTTGTGATTTCCACATATCTTACCCAGGCTGGAGTGCAGTGGTGCCATCACGGTTCACTGCAGCCTGGACCACCTGGGCCCAAGTGATCCTCCCACCTCAGCCTCCAGAGTAGGTGGGACTACACGCTTGCACCACCATGCCTGGATAATTAAAATTTGTTTTTCTTTTTTCAGAGATAGGGTGGTCTCGAGCTCCTGGGCTCAAGTGATCCTCCTGCCTTGGCCTCCCAAAGTGCTGGGATTACAGGCATGAGCCACTGCACCCATCCTTCATATTCATATTCTCTTTTTCTTTTTTTGAGATGGAGTCTCACTCTGTTGCCCAGGCTGGAGTGCAGTAGTGCAATCCTGGCTCACCGCAATCTTCACCTCCTGGGCTCAAGTGATTCTCCCGCTTCAGCCACACGAGTAGCTGGGATTACAGGCGTGCGCCATCATGCCCAGCTAATTTTGTATTTTTAGTAGAGACGGTGTTTCACCATGTTGGTCAGGCCAGTTTGGAGCTCCTGACCTCAGGTGATCCCCAGCTTCGGCCTCCCAAAATGCTGGGATTACAGGTGTGAGCCACTGCACCCGGTCAGTCCTTCATATTCTTTAATAATCCAAAAAAGCTTTTCTTTTCTTTTTTTTTTTTTTTTGAGACTGAGTCTCGCTCTGTTGCCCAGGCTGGAGTGTGCAGTGGCGAGATCTCAGCTCACTGCAAGCTCTGCCTCCCGGGTTCACGCCATTCTCCTGCCTCAGCCTCCCGAGTGGCTCGGACTACAGGCGCCGCCACCACGCCCGGCTAGTTTTTTTTTGTATTTTTTAGTAGAAATGAGGTTTCACCGTGTTAGCCAGGATGGTTTCGATCTCCTGACCTCGTGATCCACCCACCTCGGCCTCCCAAAGTGCTGGGATTACAGGCTTGAGCCACCGCGCCCGGCCCAAAAAAGCTTTTCAAGGTTGTATTATTCATCAATTCGTTATTTATTTTTCCCTATTCCCTGGTTATCCATGGAAACTGTCTCATTTTCTTCCCTTCCTTCCCTCCCACCCCACACCGTGGAATCTTTTTGGCCCCCTGTCTCATTTTCTTTTATCTTATTTTTTAATTTCTAAAAAAATGCCTTCTGGAGTTGTGGATGCCACAGCCTTTATCACCTTTTCTTGCACTGTTAATCTAAATCATATCATTAAATCTGAATTATAAGACTCTGGAAATAAACCTGGTAAACCTGCAGAGCTCATTGCTAGCTTCTCCATCTGATGGAGGTACAGTAATCACTGTGTTAGTTTTTGTAGTTAATGGTGTTATACCATTTTATGTGGAGCTTGATTTTGCATGGCTGGCTAGTGACTCAGCCTTTAGGATGAAGGGTTAGGGAGACAGAGGTAACACTTTCTTGATTTGACTTTCTTCCCTTGTGTGTTTTTGCACCTCTGCATCAAATGTGAAGGAATCACCTTCTGAAATTCATGACTGGTCCAGGTCCTTCCTCGGCCCATCTAGAGAATGGCAGCAACCTGGAAGGCAGTGCCAGGACCAATCTGTCATTGAACTTAAAATACTTTTTTTTTTTTTGAGATGGAGTCTTGCTCTGTCACCCAGGCTGGAGTGCAGTGGCATGATCTAGGCTCACTGCAACCTCCACTTCCCGGGTTCAAGTGATTCTCCTGCCTCAGCCTCCCAAGTAGCTGGGATTACAGGTGCCTGCGCCACCACAGCAGCTAATTTTTGTAATTTCAGTAGAGATGGGGTTTCGCCATGTTGGCCAGGCTGGTTTCCAACTCCTGACTTCAGGTGATCCGCCCGCCTCGGCTTCCCAAAGTGCTGGGATTACTGGAGTCTGCTTTCTTTTACAGTAATCATATCTTCCTGAAACTATAGCCCGGCCGGGCGCGATGGTTCATGCCTGTAATCCCAACACTTTGGGAGGCTGAGGCAGGCGGATCACTTGAGGTCAGCAGTTTGAGACTAGCCTGGTCAACATCGTCTCTACTAAAAATAGAAAAATTAGTCTGGCGTGGTGGTTCGTGCCTGTAATCCCAGTTACTTGGGAGGCTGAGGCAGGAGAATCGCTTGAACTGGGGAGATGGAGGTTGCAGTGAGCTGAGATTGCGCCACTGCACTCCAGCCTGGGCAACAGAGTGAGACTCCCTGTCAAACAAAACAAAACAAAACAAAAAACTATACCCCTTGATTTGACATGGCTATTTAAATTCTCCCCAATAGCATATTTACTCTTAAGATGTGTCAATTCTTCAGATAGCTCATCCCATCTTTTATTGGGCCATTTTCCTCTGAAGATGCAAAATATGTGGGTGGAGGCTGGAAGGTAGGAGGCTAAAACAAACAGAATCGCATGGAATCTCCTTTTTTTTTTTTTGAGACGGAGTCTTGCTCAGTCGCCCAGGCTGGAGTGCAGTGGTGCAATCTCGGCTCACTGCAAGCTCCACCTCCCGGGTTGACGTCATTCTCCTGCCTCAGCCTCCCCAGCAGCTGGGACTACAGGTGCCCGCCACCTCGCCCGGCTAATTTTTTTGTATTTTTAGTAGAGACGGGGTTTCACCGTGTTAGCCAGGATGGTCTCGATCTACTGACCTCATGATCCGCCCACCTCGGCCTCCCAAAGTGCTGGGATTACAGGCGTGAGCCACGGCACCCGGCCGCACGGAATCTCTTTTAACTTTATGGGGGCCGGGCGCGGTGGCTCAAGCCTGTAATCCCAGCACTTTGGGAGGCCGAGACGGGTGGATCACGAGGTCAGGAGATCGAGACCATCCTGGCTAACACGGTGAAACCCCGTCTCTACTAAAAAAAATACAAAAACATAGCCGGGCGAGGTGGCGCGCGCCTGTAGTCCCAGCTACTCGGGAGGCTGAGGCAGGAGAATGGCGTGAACCCGGGAGGCGGAGCTTGCAGTGAGCTGAGATCCGGCCACTGCACTCCAGCATGGGCGACAGAGCGAGACTCCGTCTCAAAAAAAAACAAAAAAAAAACAACAAAAAAAAACACAAAACTTTATGGGCAAGGTGGGGAATCATTAGATTTGAGCGCACCCCACTCATGTAACTGTTTTACAAAATAAAATTATTCAAGTAACACACGAATTTTTTTTTTTGAGATGGATTCTTGATATATTTCCCAGTCTGGTCTCGAACTCCTTGCCTCAAGCGATTCTCCCACCTCGGCCTTCTAAAGTGCTGGGATTACAGTTATGAGCCACCGCGCCCGGCCAGTAATGTTTGTTTAAAAATAAAAAGATAAATAAGAAACTCGAAGTAAAGTCTGCTTTGACCATCGTGCCCATCGTTCTCCCCTCTGAAGGTAACCATTACCAGCGTTTTGAGCACACTTTTCCAGTCTCCTTTCTATATGTCTTCTCAACTCTATTGCATATACAGAGTTTCTTTTTATACACATGACACCTCTTGGGGTCTCACTAAGACGCTAACGGGAGACGTGATGGCCGATTTATTTAAGGAAAGCAGACTAAATAATCGCTGATGAAAACCCACTGGGTGTCAACCCTGCGCTAGGTGCTTTCTTTGGCATGAAGGGTTCTGGAATTTCACTCGCCACAGTCGGTGAGCTGAGCCATTAGTCTAGAGGCTGGGGGGCGGGGTCGGGGAGAGTCGCTTCAAAGCGAGGAGGCAGGGTTTGTATTTTGATGGGACCTAACAGAGCGCGGAGCAACTGCGAAGCAGAAAAAATACCGTTACCGGAGTTGGCCCTGTCAATAAAGCTCGCGAAGCTGAAATGCGAAATATCTGCCAAGACGGAAGCTTCCTTCGGAATGTAGGAATCGACACTGCGCCTGCGAGACTAGCCTTGGAGCCCGGAGAGGAAAGCACCAGCAGTGGCAAAAACGATGCACCGGGCAGGCAGCAACCGAGCAGCCAACCGGAGAGCGGGTAGCGCTCCGGCCCGGTGGGCAAGTGCGCCTGCGCAGACCACTGGAGGGGGCCGGGAGGGGCGGGGCTTGGGGGCGGGGCTTGAGGGGCGGTCAATGCGCCTGCGCACACCGCGCGGCGAGGTGGGGGAGGGCGGTCCGTGTGTGTCTGTGTTGTTGTTCGGCGGCGGCGGCGGCGGCGGTAAGATGGCTGCCCACGGGGGCTCCGCGGCGTCCTCGGCGCTGAAGGGGTTAATTCAACAGTTCACCGCCATCACCGGTAAGAGACGCGGTTACCGGAAGGTGGAGGGGGGGGTCCGGAGCGGGCGGCGGGTCTGCCCCGGGCTGCCCCTCACCTTCAGGCATTCCTCCTTCGGGCTTTACCCACAGCTCCCGTCCTCCCTCCTGAGGAAGAGGCGACGACGGCGTCGGGGTCTCCGGGTTCAGGCGGGAGACAGCCCCCGCGCTCCCGAGACCCTCGTTCTCTGTCTCCTAGTAGTGTGGAGGGAGATCCCCCAGCCCCCCGCCAGCCCAGACCTGGGAATGGGCCGAGTCCGCCGCCCCCGCCGGCCCGGGGACCCGGGGGCGGGAGGAGTGGGGGGCCGCACCCGGGCCACCGCCCTCCTCCTCCTCCTTCATCATCTCCCTTCTCGGTGCAGCCCTGCGGGGCGGTGCGTCTCCTCACCTCCGTTTTCCTTTCTTCCCCGGCCAGGTCATCCTGCCCCGGTCCCCGGCCTGCCCTTCCCCTTTCCGGGCCCCTCGGAGCCATCGCCGTGGCCCTGGCGGGTTCGGGCCCTCCCGCCTTCACGGCGAGGCCGGTGGGTTCGGCCGTGCCCGTACACTTCCCGGGGGATAGGCCGCCAGAAGCGGGGGTGCCGAGGAGGACCCGGGGACTGCGGCTTAGAGGGAAGAATGAGGGGGACCCCGAAGCTGAATCGGGGAGGCCTGGAGGAATCCTGGGTGGCGTTTCCCACCTCCCCATAATAAAATCATAAAGACGGAGACGATGGCGCCGGGGCCTCCTGCTGATAAGATAGGGATGGCGGCAGAAACTTCTTTGAGAGAAAATCTGTTTCTGGGTGTCAGTATCCCCGAAACCCTAGGCCTAGGTTGTTCTCTCCCTTTGGACCCCTGCGAAGGGCACACGCAGATCCTCTTACCGCCTGGAGGAAAGGCCCTAAAGCCATTCTCTGAATTCTGTCTTGTTTCTCTCTGATGGTGCTGAACTTTTCTTGCATGAGTTATTAGAGGGCGGAGCAAATGATGAAGTGCTCTGTGGAGGGATTTGAGGGAAGAGTACTCCAGTGTGCCTGAGTGTAATTTTGCCGTTCTAGTTTGTCATTTTGGAAGGAGGTCAGAATGTTAGTTCCCTTTCTCAACGGATCTGTACTTTATCTCGGAATGTGTTAGATGCGGAGAATGTTTCCATGTTAATGTTCCTAGAGTTTAACGTGGAGTATCTGGTTAAGTAAAATTTTATATTGTTTTAACTACTACAGGCTGTATACTAGTTAAAGTTTTATATTAAAGCTAGCTTTATTTTTTTGCTTTGCAGTGATAACGAGATATTTGACGCATTGTTATCTAGCTTGTGGGCATGGAACATCAGGTCAAAGTTAGTAAAGTAAAATTTGTAATGAAATTGGGGTGAGGAGTTACATGATAACTTCTCTTAATATTTTTAAACTTTGTGATTGGATTATTGAAGATATAAAGGATTGAATTATTAAATATATAAAGGATTTCGTAATGTCTAACAAATCATTGCTGTGGAGAAGATTATTGTGTATATAAGTTAGTGTTGATGCGTTATGCTTATATAGAAAAATTTTCGCAGTGAATCTGATAGAGAAGTGAATATCACTATTAATCCTTTCTTTAGATTTCCTAGAGATAGTTTATGATGCCACTTGGGCCTGGCGCGGTGTCTCACACCTGTAATCCCGGCAGTTTGGGAGACGGAGGCTGGAGATTCACGTGAGGCAAGGAGTTAGAAACCATCCTGGGCAAAACATAGTGAGGCCCCATCTATACAGAAAAAAAAAGTGAGCTGGATGTAGTGGCACCGACATGTAGTCCCAGCTACTGGGGAGGCTGAGGTGGGAGGATTGCTTGAGCCTAGGAGTTAAAGGCTGCAGTGAGTTGATCATGCCACTGCACTCCATCCCTGGCAGGAGAGCAAGACCATTTCTCAAAAAACAAAAAGAAGGAAAAAAAGCCACATTATTATTATTATTTTGAGACAGAGTCTCGCTCTGTTGCCCAGGCTGGAGTGCAGTGGTACGATCTCGGCTCACTGCAACCTCTACCTCCCGGGTTCAAGCGATTCTCCTGTCTCAGCCTCCCTAGTAGCTGGGACTACAGGCGCCTGCCACGAGGCCCGGCTAATTTTTGTATTTTTAGTAAAGACGGGGTTTCATCATGTTGGCCTGGCTGGTCTTGAACTCCTGTCCTCAAATGATCCACTCACCTCAGCCTCCCAAAGTGCTAGGATTACAGGCGTAAGCCACCGTGCCTGGCCCTAAAAGCCACTTAATTAATTTTCAGTTTCTTATGCTAATTACTAGTCTTCCCAAACTCTGATTGGTTTAACGCCACTTTACTACTTCTGTTGCAACATTTTTATTAGGTGCACAAAAAAACCAAAGTGTGATGAGGTGAATTGACTCACTTAATTGCTTTAATTCTGTTTCTGTTAGTCTACACAGCTTGATTTCTGGATCAAGTTGGAGGCCCTCCATCAGTAGACAATGATGTCTGAAAATCTACAGAGGGAAGATACCTCAGAGTGTTCCTGAAATACTGTGAATTTCTATTGATAATTTTTGGGATTCTTCTTACAAGTTAGTGATTAACCATTAGAAACACATGATTGGTTTCTTTTTGCCTTTTTTACATGCCTTAAAAAGAATTTTTTTGGAGTTCTCTCCACATATGTTTAAATCATAGTGTTTATGATTAAAAGGTATTTTACATTTATTAATTGCTGGATGAATTATAGTGACCTTAATCACTTATGCTCTGATTTCACAGAGGTTTTACTTGGAAGCTCAACATTCTTGTAAAAACAAATGCATCATCAAAAATGTGAGTCCTTATTCCTTAGGCAGGAGGGAAAAAAAGAAAAAGAAAAAAATTAAAATAAATGTGAGTCTTATCTTTTCTTTGGCATTTAGAAATAGAACGGAAAATTGAAAGATTTTAGAAAAGTCTTATTTCTTACTGAATAGAACAGATCTCTCTCTGATTCAGTGAGTATGACATAATGACTGAGTTTTGATTTTTTTTTTTTTTTTTTTTTTTAAGAGATGGAGGTCTCCTCTCTTTGTTGCCCAGGCTGTTTTCCAACTTCTGGGCTCAGCCATCCTCTTGCCTCAGCCCTCCCAGTAACTGGGGCTACAGGTGCACATCAGTGTGCCTGGTTCAGTAATGGCTGATTAAAAAAAGAGATTATTAAAAAGACAATATCATAATAACTTTTTTTGTTGTTGTTGTTTTGAGATGAATTGGGTCTTACACTGCCACACAGACTGAAGTGCAGTGGTCTGATCATGGCTCACTGCAGTCTCCTCCTCTTGGGTTCAGGCGATCCTCCCCCCTCAGCCTCCAGGGTAACTTTCTATATTTTTTGTGGAGACGGGTCTCACTTTGTTGCGCAGGCTGGTCTTGAACTCCTAGGCTCAAGCAGTCCACCCACCTTGGCCTCCCAAAGGGCTGGGATTACAGGCGTGGGCCACTGCACCTGGCTGAAATAATTTTGATAAAAGGGAAAAGAACTAATCCTCCTTCTCACAACAGCAATATTTGTTTTACATATTCCACTTCTTGTTTATATACTTATTTTTACATTGTAGATCATAGTATATACAATTTCTGAGATTTTTTTTTCTTTTCTTTTCTTTTTTTTTTTTTTTTTAAAGATGGTCTTGTTCTGTCACCCAGGCTGGAGTACTGGAGTACAGTGGCACAGTCATAGCTTGCTGCATCCTTTACTGAATGGGCTCAAGTGATCTCCTGCCTCAGCCTTCAGAGCAAGTTAGGACTACAAGCGTGTGCTGCCATGCCCAACTAAAAGACACAGTTCTGGAATTCTCACTAACATTATGCCATAAACAGTTTTTGCATGGTCAGACTGATAAGCAGGTGGCCAAGAGAAGTTACGACCTTTGTAGTAACCATACTGAGAAGCTATATACAGCATGGTTTGCCATTTATGCTTGCTTTTTGGGTCCCCCCCACAGAATTTCACTAAGTCACCCAGTCTGGAGTGCAGTGGCGTGATTTCAGCTCACTGCTGCCTAAGAAAACCAGTCTTGTTACTTTTATAGTCATTCCACATTTTACAATGCTACTGTTTGATCTCCTCTGATTTATCATACATGGCTTTGAATTACTGTTGAACACTTTCAGAAGTCATATCAATTCTCAAAACATGAAGGAAAAATATGCGGCTGGATCTATTCTGAAATAGCAATTTTTAAAGAATGTTTTGAAGCTGGGTGTGGTGGCTCACACCTGTAATGCCAAGCACTTTGGGAGGCCAATGCGGGTGGATCACCGGAGTTCAGGAGCTTGAGACCAGCCTGGCCAACATGGTGAAACCCTGTATCTGCTAAAAATATAAAAATTAGCTGGGCATGGTGGTGCGCGCCTGTAATCCCAGCTACTCAGGAGGCTGAGGCAGGAGAATCTCGTGAACCCAGGAGACAGAGGTTGCAGTGAGCCGAGATCGGGCCACTGCACTCCAGCCTGGGCAACAGAGCGAGACTCTCTCAAAAAAATAAAATAAAATAAAATAAAATAAAATAAAAGTATTTTGAGCCATGCAGTATTCCATTAGCACCAACTTTGGGCTGACATGTACCACACATATAACTAGTGCACATGTATAATCAGAATAATTCATGGAGTGAAGGTGAGGGATACATAGACACTATAGAACAGGTGCAAAATAAACTAGAAGGTAAGGACAGATGTGAGGGCATAGAAAGTAAAGGCTAAGAAGAGTACAAGAGGTTACTGGTAGAGAAATTCATAGAGCTTTGTGCATAGTGGCAATCACATACTTCAGAAAATTATAGAACCTCAGTTGTAGAAGAGGCCTTAATCTTTCAAATTGTTGAGTGAGTACATATTTATTATAAAAATTAGGAACTGTCATGTTTATAGTATTTAGCTTGATGGCCAATTTCCATTCATATTCCTTTTTTTTTTTTTTTGAGACGGAGTCTCACTCTGTGGCCCACGCTGGAGTGCAAAGGCATGATCTTAGCTCACTGCAGCCTCTGCCTCCTGGGTTCAAGCAATTCTCCTGTCTCAGCCTCCTGAGTAGCTGGGATTACAGGCATGCGCCACCGTGCCCGGCTCATTTTGTATTTTTGGTAGAGACTGGGTTTCTCCATTTTGGTCAGGTTGGTCTTGAACTCCCGAACTCAGGTGATCCTCCCGCCTTGGCCTCCCAAAGTGCTGGGATTATAGGTGTGAACCACTGTGCCCAGCCTCATTCATATTCTTTCATACGGAACATTTCCTTTCTCTTGGGTTAATATTAAAATGTGAGGCCGGGCACGGTGGCTCAAGCCTGTAATCCCAGCACTTTGGGAGGCCGAGACGGGTGGATCACGAGGTTAGGAGATCAAGACCATCCTGGCGAACACGGTGAAACCCCGTCTCTACTAAAAAATACAAAAAACTAGCCGGGCGATGTGGTGGGCGCCTGTAGTCCCAGCTCCTCGGGAGGCTGAGGCAGGAGAATGGCGTAAACCCGGGAGGCGGAGCTCGCAGTGAGCTGAGATCCGGCCACTGCACTCCAGCCTGGGCGGCAGAGCGAGACTCTGTCTCTAAATAAATAAATTAAAAAATATTAAAATGTGATTAAGTTCTCTGTGTCTGGAAAGGTGGTCACAGTATT
This sequence comes from Macaca mulatta, assembly GCF_049350105.2. NCBI lineage: Eukaryota > Metazoa > Chordata > Mammalia > Primates > Cercopithecidae > Macaca > Macaca mulatta. Next base: position 1,968,987 of record NC_133407.1, on the reverse strand, counting down.
ATAGATGTTAAGATAAAACTTCAGGAATTTTAACAATAGTTTCAATAGGTGATAATTAAGTTTCAGAATTTCTTTTTTTTTTTTTGAGACCAAGTCTCACCCTGTCACCCAGGCTGGAGTACAGTGGTGCGATCTTGGCTCACTGCAGTCTCTGCCTCCCCAGTTCAAGTGATTCTCCTGCCTCAGCCTCCGTAGTGACTGGGACCACAGACACGAATGCCCGGCTAAATTTTTTGTATTTTTAATGGAGATGGGGTTTCATCTTGTTGGCCAGGCTGGTCTCAAACTCTTGACCTGAGGTGATCCACCGACCTCAGCCTCCCAAAGTGCTGGGATTACAGGTGGGAGCCACCACGCCTGGCTGAAGTTTCAGAAATTTAAGGGAGGTAATTTTGAGTTGCGAATGGAATCTTATTAGTAAATTCATTATTTATTGTTAGACTGCTATGTGCCAGGCGTGGTTCATATCTTAAGGATACAATTGTGAGCAAGCCATGGCGTCTGTCCTCAGAAAGCTTAAAGGTTAACAGGAATAGAGACACATGAATAGGTATTAGAATCCAGTGAGAGAATGGTAGGGAGCTAATACGGGAGCACTAAAGAGGGAGGTCAAGAAAGGCTTCCCAGAAGAAATAATTTTTTATCTAAAATCTGGAAGATGGGCCGGGCGCGGTGGCTCAAGCCTGTAATCCCAGCACTTTGGGAGGCCGAGACGGGTGGATCACGAGGTCAGGAGATCGAGACCATCCTGGCTAACACGGTGAAACCCCATCTCTACTAAAAAATACAAAAAACTAGCCGGGCGAGGTGGCGGGCGCCTGTAGTCCCAGCTACTCAGGAGGCTGAGGCAGGAGAATGGCGTAAACCCGGGAGGTGGAGCTTGCAGTGAGCTGAGATCCGGCCACTGCACCCCAGCCTGGGCGACAGAGCAAGACTCCGTCTCAAAAAAAAAAAAAAAAAAATCTGGAAGATGTTTCTGGTAGGAGGAACGTGCAGAGACTTGGAAGAGAATTGGGCAGACATATATACAGACAGAGATGAGAGAGGTGAGACAATAGGTTTAGGGAATTGATAATTCCAAATGAGTAAAGCACAGCTAGTGCAATAAATGGACTTCAGGAGATAAATGGGAGATTGGATTGGGCCTTGTAAGCCATGTTAAAAAAAATCTTGGCTTTATTCTGAGAATAGTGGGGAGTCAAGGGTTTTATTTAGAAGAGTGAGACTGGGCAGTGTGACTTACACCTATAATTCCTGCACTTTGGGAGGCTGAGGTGGGAGGATCCCTTAAGGCCAGGAACTTGAGATCAGCCTGGGCAGCATAGTGAGACCCCATCTCTACAAAATATATTAAAAATGTATTTATTAAAAAGGAGTTACATCTGATTTGGCCTTTTTTTTTTTTTTTTAAAGAGTTACTTGGCTGTAGTGGAGAAGAGATAGGTTCAGAGATCAGTATTGTATAATCAGTATAATAAATACTGTTGTATTAACCCAGGAAAGATAGATAGTGGTGTCCTGAAAAAAGTTAGTGGCAGAGAAGTGGACTCCAAAAGATAAGGGAAGAAATCAGAGTTCAAATGAAGTTTAGGATTCTGTTTTGGACACCTAGGTATGTAACAGTGCTATTTATGAAGGTATGGAATAGCAGAAAGGTGTGGGGAGAAGGTGGTTAGCTCAGTTTTGGATAAGTTAAGGTGCTGCTGATAAGACTTCCAAATGGAGCTGTTCAAGCAGGTGAATATTTGGATCTAGAAAGAAGTGTGAGAAATCTGTCATATCGATGGCAGTTAAAGTTATAAAAATGGGGCCGGGCGCGGTGGCTCACACCTGTAATCCCAGCACTTTGGGAGGCCAAGGTGGGTGGATCACCTGAGGTCAGGAGTTTGAGACTAGCCTGACCAACATGGTGAAACCCCATCTCTGCTAAAAATACAAAATTAGCCGGGCATGGTGGCGTGTGCCTGTAATCCCAGCCAATCAGGACATTGAGGCAGGAGAATTGCTTGAACCTGGGAGGCGGAGGTTGTAGTGAGCCAAGATCGCTCCATTGCTCTCCAACCTGGGCGACAGAGCGAGACTCTGTCTTTTTTTTTTTTTTTTTTTTTTGAGACGGAGTCTCGCTCTGTCGCCCAGGCTGGAGTGCAGTGGCCAGATCTCAGCTCACTACAAGCTCCGCCTCCCGGGTTTACGCCATTCTCCTGCCTCAGCCTCCCGAGGAGCTGGGACTACAGGCGCCCGCCACCTCCCCCGGCTAGTTTTTTGTACTTTTTAGTAGAGACGGGGTTTCACCGGGTTAGCCAGGATGGTCTCGATCTCCTGACCTTGTGATTCGCCCGTCTCGGCCTCCCAAAGTGCTGGGATTACAGGCTTGAGCCACCGCGCCCGGCCAAGAGACTCTGTCTTAAAAAAAAAAAAAAGTTGTAAAAATGGCTGAGGCAAGGCCTAGTGGCTCACACCTGTAATCCTAGCACTTTGGGATGCCAAGGTGGAAGGATTACTTGAGGTCAGAAATTCAAGAGCAGCTTGGACAACATAGCAAAGAGCCTGTCTCTACAAAAAGTAAAAAAAAAATTAACTGGGCCTGGTGGTGTGTGCCTGTAATCCTGGTTGACTTGGGAAGATTGCTTGAGCCCAGAACTTTGAGAGTACAGTGAGCTATGCTCCTGCTGCTACCCTCCAGCCTGGGTGACAAGAGAGAGACCTTGTCTCTAAAAAAAAAAAAAATTAGGAAAAGAGAAAGGATGGCATCTTGCAGGAGAGAGTGTAGTGTGGGAAATAGTAGACTCCAGGACACAATGCTGAAGGGACACCAACATCTGGGGGACTGCAAAGAGGAAAGTGCAGAGAAGACTCAGGAAAAACCAAAGATGTAGGAGGAAAACCAGGAGAATATCATGGCACTTAAAACATCAGGAGTGGCCACGCATGGTGGCTCACACCTGTAATCCCAGCACTTTGGGAGGCTGAGGCGGGTGGATCACACGAGGTTAGGAGTTTGAGACCAGCCTGGCCAATATGGTGAAACACTGTCTCCACTAAATATACAAAAAATGAGCTGGGCATGGTGGTGAGTTCCTGTAATCCCAGCTACTCGGGAGGCTGAGGCAGGAGAATCGCTGGAATCTGAGAGGTGGAGCTTGCAGTGAGCCGAGATCGTGCCACTGCGTTCCAGCCTGGGCAAGATGAGAGTGTGACTCTGTCTCAAAAGAAAAAGAAAAGTGAAAAATTATTTTGTAAATGGAATAATGATTACTCTCTAATTTGTCCTTTGTTTAGCTAACACAATTAGCTTCAAGGTGGCTCTCTTCTGTCCCTGTGGTACTTCAGAATCTTAGTGTTGGTACAATTCACGTAAGTGCTCCAAGGTACTTTGGGTTTATCCACTCAGCCTGTCAGGTGGATAAGTCAGATGGGGGTTGAAGGCCAGGCAGGTAAGCAACTGGTCTCCAAGACTGGGATTGTCCTGCTATGCCCCACCTTATGTTCCCTGAGGCTCTGAGCCGAGTTTCAGGCCTCTGCCATGTCCCTACTCTTCCATGCCCCAGCTCCACAGTTTCCCAAGGATACAGTGAAGCCAGCTGGCACCTGATGGTCAGGCAGGAGGGGAACAAGTACCCCAATGCCCATCACAGCCAAGAAAAGAGGCACAGTGGCCAGGCCACAATCTGGAGCGGGTGAGGGGGCCAGCTCCACCCATCCCAGTGGGATGCCTGGCCCTGAAGCTCCAGAGAGGGTCCGCTGGCCCACACAGGCACTATCCACACGCTCCTCTCAGGGACCGGCTTGTTGGAGGGCTTGTTGCCAATGTTCTTATACATGATAGATGCTCAGTAAATGTTTGCTGGCGTGGAAACATTTACGCGTTGCGGCGGCCTGCCAGTTTAGCCCACGTGCCTGGCCTTCTGCCCTCCCTCCCCAGGGCAGCTGTACCTCAGCCCCTTGTGGTAGAGATGATCCCCAGACCAGGTGGTGACGGGCCCCGTTAGGTTGGGCTGTTGTGTCCTCTGGCTGTGGCTTGGTCAGGCTGGCGTGCAGCCAGGCGAGGACTTGGCGGGCTGGGCTGCCTATAGCCTAATCTGTTTTTAGTCTCCTGTTTTCCAGAATGTCATGTAAGTGGAATCACAATATGTAGCCTTTTGAGTCTGGCTTCTTGCTCTTAAGCTTTTGCATTTGAGATTCATTCATGTTGTCGTGGTTCGTAGTTCCTTCCTATTTATTGGGGAATAGTATACCATTGTATAGTTATACTGTGGTTTGTGTATGCATTTATCAGATGAAGGATACTTTCCAGTTTGGGGATATTATAAATAAAGCCAGAAACAGTAGTGTACAGCTGTGTGAGTATCTTTTGAAAAATACCTAGGAGTGTGTTTATTGGATCGTATAATAATAGTTATATTAACTTTCTAAGAAGCTGACGAATTTGTGGCTTTCTGGTATAGTGGCTTTCTAAAGTCGCTTTGGAAAGTGTAGTGGCTTTGAGAGGCTGTGGGAGGATTGCTGGAGGCCAGGAGTTTGACGCCAGCCTGGACAACAAAGGAGACCCCTCCCCATCTCTATTAAAAAAATAAGAATAGGCCGGGCGCGGTGGCTCACGCCTGTAATCCCAGCACTTTGGGAGGCCGAGGCGGGCGGATCACGAGGTCAGGAGATCGAGACCATCCTGGCTAACACGGTGGAACCCTGTCCCTACTGAAAAATAGAAAAAACTAGCCGGGCGTAGCGTCAGGCGCCTGTAGTCCCAGCTACTCAGGAGGCTGAGGCAGGAGAATGGCGTGAACCCGGGAGGCGGAGCTTGCAGTGAGCCGAGATGGCGCCACCGCACTCCAGCCTGGGCGACAGCGAGACTATGTCTCAAAAAAAAAATTAAAAAATAAAAATAATAGTAATAATAAAAGAGAGTTCCAGTTGTTCTGCATTCTTGCCATCATTTGGTATTTTTAGTTGTCTTTGTTTTTTTCTTTTGGTACAAGATCTCACTCTCTTGCCCAGGGTGGAGTGCAGCCGTGTTGTCGTAGCTTTCTGCAGCCTCAAGCTCGTGGGGTCAAGTGATCCTCCTGCCTCAGCCTCCTATGTAGTTGGGACTACAGGCACACACCACCATGCCCAGCTAATGTTTTATTTTCTGTATAGATGAGGTCTTCCTGTGTTGCCCAGGCTGGTCTCAAACTCCTGCCTTGGTCTCCCACAGTGCTGGGGTTACCGGTGTGAGCCTCCACGCCTGGGGTTGTTTTGTTTGTTTGTTTTTTGTTTTTGAGATGGAGTCTCACCCTGTCATCCAGGCTGGAGTGCAGTGGCGTGATCTCGGTTTATTGCAACCTCTGCCTCTTGGGTTCAAGCGATTCTCCTGCCTCACCCTCCCAAGTAACTGGGACTACAGGCGCACACCACCATGCCTGGATAATTTTTGTATTTTTATTAGAGACAGGGTTTCACCATGTTGGCCAATCTGGTCTTGAACTCCTGGCCTCAAGTGATCTGCCCGCCTCAACCTCTCAAAGTGTTGGGATTACTATGAGCTACCATGCCTGGCCATTTTTTTTTTAAAGCTATTTCAATAAGTGTGTAATGGTATGTCATTGTGGTCTTAATTTGCATTTCTCAGATGACTAATGATACGGGGCATTTTTCATGTAATAACGTACCATCTATAAATCTTTTTTTTTTTTTTTTTTTTGAGATGGAGTCTCGCTCTGTTGCCAGGCTGGAGTGCAGTGGTGCGATCTCGGCTCACTGCAGCTTCCACCTCCCAAGTTCAAGCTGTTCTCCTGCCTCAGCCTCCCAAGTAGCTGGGATTACAGGCGCCCGCCACCACACCCAGCTAATTTTTTGTATTTTTAGTAGAGATGGGGCTTTCATCATGTTGGCCAGGATGGTCTTGATCTCCTGACCTTGTGATCCTCCTGCCTTGGCCTCCCAAAGTGCTGGGATTACGGGTGTGAGCCAACGCGCCTGGCCACCATCCATAAATCTTTCACGCCCCAACTTTTAATTATTAGATTCAACAGACATAAAATTACTCTATCAAATTGCTGTAAATGTTTCTGAATGCTTCCACTGGAATTTGTATTTTTATCTTGTCACAGACTAGTAAGAGATAGCTGGTCTAAGGACTACCGTTTGGGTAGCACTGGCCTAGGTGATGGCAGAACAGGAACTGGAACTCGGGCATCTTGGCTTCTAGGCGCATGCATTTCCCACCATTAGCACTAGTTCCCGCACCACTGGTTCCTTTTGTGAACTGATGAATGTTTGCCTTATCTATCCCCTAACTTAATAATTCGATTTATCTGTACTCACTTCGTGTTTTTTGGTATGCATTTAAAAATGTTTTCAATATTTGAAAACTTAAAAACTCCAAGATTAGAGGCTGAGGTTAAAATTTCAGCTTATTTCTCACAACTATCATCCACTCCCATATCCTTGGCAAGTAGTTTAGCTTACTTTGGTATCGTTGCTGGGGAAAATGTGGAACAGAAAAGTAACCTCTTATCCCTGTCATTTCTGTACAGGGATGAGGATGATTGTTTTAAAAGTCTCTGTGACTGCTGTACTTTGGTTTCTGGATGGTAGTGAAGAGATGATCACTGTCCTTCTTTTGGCACTGAGAGTAGTGGACAGTGTGCGTAAGAATATAAACTAGAAGATAGCAGCATGAAAATGGCCATCATAAATTGTGTGCCACGGCTGGGTTAAGTAATGCCCTTTGGTGCCATTCATTAGCAAGTGTAAGACAGATGGAGAGAAGGACAGATAAAGGAAGTTTCAGAAGGGGGTTCATGTGGTGAGAAACAAAGTAGGACTCCTGTCATAGGGTATAGATGACTGGATTAGATTAAGCTACCCTGCCGCTGCCTACAATATTGGAGCCTCAAAATAAGCCCGTTTTTAATTTGTTTTTTCTTTTTTTGTTTTTGAGATGGAGTCTTGCTCTGTCACTAAGACTGGAGTCAATGGCGCAATCTTGGCTCACTGCAACCTCCACCTCCCAGGGTCAAACGGTTCTCTTGCCTCAGACTCCTGAGTAGCTGGGATTACAGGCGCGCATCACCACGACTGGCTAATTTTTTTGGTACTTACAGTAGAGATGGGGTATCACCATGTTGGCTGGTTTCTCCTGACTTCAGGTAATCTGTCCACCTTGGCCTCCCAAAGTGCTGGGATTACAGACATGAGACACCGTGCCCAGTCCCAATAAGCCCATTTTTAACAAGTTTGCAAATAGTTTAAATCTGTAAACTTGTCAAACTTGTTTTATTAGCCCCCGCCTAAAAAAAAAAAAAAAAAGTTATGTTCTTCTAACTGCAGTAAGATAGAAGTCCAAATTCTTTACAGCTGATCCATCAGTAATTGTTAAATACCTCTCGGGTATATAGGTAAAATGTAGGTAAAATGTGTAACTTCACTAAACTTGTTTATCACTGTTCCTTGCCTTACATCATTTAGCCCTCCTTACTTTTCAGCCTCTTCCCTTTCAGTTAACCTTCACTTCTTCATATTCCTCTGTGTAGCTCAGTGATAGTGTTATTGGCAATTGCAGTAGGACAGTTCTATCCATTCCAGAAGTTGAACACTTTTAGTTGCCTTGCTGACAAATTACAGCAAATTGAGTGGTTTAACACACATTTATTCTGTCATGGTTCTGGAGGCTGGAAGTCTGAAATAAAGGTTCGAGTAGTCTTTTGGGGGACATTTTTCAGTCCACCACATCACCCCTGGCTTCTCTCCACGAAATTCCAGTAGTGTCCCCAACTCCGCAGGCATGAAACACCAAAAATGGTCTCTCATGTTACTGAATGCCTCCAGGGCTTCGACACTGAGAACCACCGGGACCTTTAATTCTCTTTCAGTTAGCTCCTGTTTCTAAAATGATTCACTAAGTGTTACGCTAAGAACAACTGATGATACAGGAACAGATGGCTTAGTTTGGCTTTATTTAAGAAAGTGAATGGTATACTTTGCTTCATGGACTTCTTTCTAGCACTACCTTTGTTCAGACTTACCAAGATTTAGCATGTGCTTCCTTTTTAAAAAATCTGCGTATGTAGTGGCACTTTTTTTGGAAAGCTCTTGCAGGTCACTGTCCTGACAGAATCCAAAGATGGAAGTCATCCTGTCACATTATTTATTTATTTATTTATTTAGAGATAGGGTCTTGCTCTGTTGCCCAGGCTGGAGTGCAGTGGCGTGATCTTGGCTCACTGCAACCTACGCCTTCTGGGTTCAAGTGATTCTCCCACCTCGGCCTCCCTAGTAGCTGGGACTACCGACGCCCACCACCAGGCCTGGCTAATTTTGGTTATTTTTAGTAGAGATGGGGTTTCGCCATGTGGGCCAGGTTGGTCTCCAACTCCTGGCCTCAAGTGATCCGCCCACCTCGGCCTCCCAAAGTGCTGGGATTACAGGCATGAGCCACCACGCCTGACCTCAGATTGTTACCAGTGGTATGGTAGCACCATCTCGGGAATATGCTCCCTAAAGGTTAGGTTCCCACGTTAAATGGTTGTGTGAAGACTGTAGAAAGGATGGCAAAATAGTCTTTCCCCATCCTCTAACTCTGGACCCTGAGTGTTGACATCATCTGCCCCAAAATATTACAGTTGTTATTTCCTTTACTATAGTTTTATTTGTTGTGCGTTGTAATGCCATTCGCTGTAGAATCCTTTTAATAAATTCTCTTGTAATGTTTAACTCTATAGACCTATGAATCTTAGAAATTTTAGAATACATACTGTACTTCTCTTTATATCAGCTTCTATATCAGCTCTCAATGCTTCTCAGTCACACTGGAGTGCTGTTACAGATTTCTTTGAAGCAGATCCCTTGCATGTATCATTTTGTTCTCTATGCATACCATTCACTTTCTAGTGTAACAGTTTTTTGCTGTCTTCATTGTACTGCTCTTAAAAAAAATGAGTGTTTAACTTGAATGAGACACATGTTCATAGCATCAGATGAGTGAGAAAAAGAAAAATGAGATGTCTTTCTCTGCCTGTTTACTGTCAAAAATGTATTTCTCCATAAGCTATATATATTCACACTTTATACGTCCATGTCATTTACATATAGAGTACTGTAAACTTGGGACTGTCTGTCCATCTCCCTCCCTCCCTCCCTCCCTCTCTCCCTTCCTTCCTTCCTTCCTTCTTTGTCTTGTCTTCTTTTCTTTCTTGAGACGGAGTCTTGCTCTGTCACCCAGGCTGGAGTGCAGTGGCGTGATCTCGGCTCACAGCAACCTCTGCCTCCTGGGTTCCAGCGATTCTCCCACCCCAGCCTCCTGAGTAGCTGGGATTACAGACTCCTACCATCATGCCCAGCTAATTTTGTGTTTTTAGTAGAGACAGGGTTTCACATGTTGGTCAGGCTGGTCTTGAACTCCTGACTTCAAGGGAGCCACCGTGCCTGGCCAGTCTATTAATAGCTAACTGCTAATTGAGAGGTATCCCAAGTTCTTTAATGTGAATTTTTTTTTTTCTTTAAGAGACAGGATTTTACTCTGTCACCCAGGTTGGAGTGGTATGATCATAGCTCACAGCAGCCTCAAAACTCCTGGACATAAGCAATCCTTCCACCTCAGCCTCCCGAGTAGCTGGGACTATAGGCACTTGCCACCACGCCTGGCTAATCTTTTTATTTTTTGTAGAGATGGGAGTTTTTTACCATGTTGCCCAGACTGGTCTCAAACTTGTGACCATGTTGCCCAGACTGGTCTCAAACTTGTGAGCTCAAGCAATCTGTCTGCCTCCGCCTTCCAAAGTGTTGGGATTACAGTGTGAGCCACCACGCCCAGCTGAATTCTCTTTTTTTTTTTTTTTTTTTGAGACGGAGTCTCGCTCTGTTGACCAGGCTGGAGTGCAGTGGCCGGATCTCAGCTCACTGCAAGCTCCGCCTCCCGGGTTTACGCCATTCTCCTGCCTCAGCCTCCCGAGTAGCTGGGATTACAGGCGCCCGCCACCTCGCCCAGCTAATTTTTTGTATTTTTTTGGTAGAGACAGGGTTTCACCGTATTAGCCAGGATGGTCTCGATCTCCTGACCTCGTGATCCACCTGTCTCGGCCTCCCAAAGTGCTGGGATTACAGGCTTGAGCCACCGCGCCCGGCCTGAATTCTCTTAATTCACAGTGGCGCTTCATGAAGTTGATAAATCCTCATTTTATAACTGAGGAAACTGATGCCTAGAGAAATTAGTAACTTACTCAGAGTCACACTAGTGAATGACAGAAGTAGGAGTCAAACCCAGGTTTATCTGAGTAGTTTCCGGGCTCTTACTAACTCCTGTCTATTCTGTACTCCTTAGCATGAGTACAGAAGGGAATTTGAAGAATATTTTCTCTTTGTTACTGGGCGTAAGACAGGTCAGAGGCAGGCCGGGCGCGGTGGCTCACGCCTGTAATCCCAGCACTTTGGGAGGCCAAGGCGGGCGGATCATGAGGTCAGGAGATCGAGACCATGCTGGCTAACACAGTGAAACCCCGTCTCTACTAAAAATATGAAAAAATTAGCCAGGTGTGGTGGCGGGCGCCTATAGTCCCAGTTACTCCGGAGGCTGAGGCAGGAGAATGGCGCAAACCCGGGAGGTGGAGCTGGCAGTGAGCCGAGATCGCGCCACTGCATTCCAGTCTGGGGGACAGAGCGAGACTCCGTCTCAAAAAAAAAAAAAAAAAAAGGCAGGGCAGAGGCAAAGGTTTTTATACATTAATTTTAACTTCTTGCTGTGTCTGTGGCTCCAGGTGCTTAATGTCTTTTCATGCCCTAAGTTGCCCTCACGTGGTACTGCAGGCCTTTCTGACCTCGTCCCTGAAAGGCACTTGTGACACTAAAGCTACTTACATCCCTCCTCTTCTAAATCAACACCCTTTTCCTCTATGTATCAACTCTAAATTCATTGTTACTAGCTTCTAAGAGAAGGCAATGTGATTGAATTAATTTAGATTATGAAATGATTGATACATCCTTAACTCTAGTAAGTCTTCATATTTTTAAATAGGATGTTTGTTTACCCAAATTAATCTCTGAATTGGAAGTATTTTAGGCAGCATAATAACATGAAAAAAAAAAGGCACTTAGGAAAAGACTTTTGGGCTCGGCAGACTAAAATGTTGACAGGCCTGCTGCTTGAGGATTGACTTCACAAGTTCTGATTCTCATCAGAACCCACAAATTCTCTAAATGGTTCCCCTGGCAGTGGCATTGGAGTTCTGGTAGGTGAAGGGTGGTGGAAAGGGTGGCAACAATATTTGTATGCAGTGGCATTTTTAAGTTGAATTTCCTTTTTTTTTTTTTTTGAGACAGTCTTGCTCAGTCGCCCAGGCTGGAGTGCAATGGTGCGATCTCAGCTCACTGCAACCTCTGCCTCCTGGGTTCAAGTGATTCTCCCGCCTCAGCCTCCCGAGTAGCTGGGATTATACGCTCCTACCATCGTGCCTGGCCAATTTTTGCAGAGACGGAGTTTCACCATGTTGGCCAGGCTGGTCTCGAACTCCTGACCTCAGGTGATCTGCCCCCCTCAGCCTCCCGAAGTGCTGGGATTACAGGCGTGAGCCACCATGCCTGGTATAAGTTGAATTTCCTATGACCAGATAAGTTTGTGAGTGAAAGTAGCCAGCATTGGTTGCTGTTACGGCAGAAGTGAGTTTAACTTCACCATCAACATGTTCTTTCTGCTTTTTTGTGGTGCTGTGGTGCAGTATGAGCACTTAGACAAGAGCCACAATAGTGTAAACTTGGCCACTGAGTTCTCTGAAAAGAAAGTTTGGTCCATACCTTGAGAAGCTAGTTTTAGGGTTCATTGGGAGGCAGATGTTAACAGATTGTGCATCTCTGCTAGAACAAGCAGCCAACAGTAGTCTTCCTGTAAGAAACCTTTAATTTTCAGCTGCTGTCTAAATTAAAATGGTAGAGTACAGTAGTCACTGAACTTTTTTTTTTTTTTTCCCGAGACGGAATCTCGTACTGTCTCCCAGGCTGGAGTGCAGTGGCACGATATGGGCCCACTGAAAGCTCCGCCTCCTGAGTTCACGCCATTCTCCTGCCCCAGCCTCCCGAGTAGCTGGGACTGCAGGTGCCCGCCACCATGCCTGGCTAATTTTTTGTATTTTTTTAGTGGAGACGGGGTTTCACTGTTAGCCAGGAGAGTGTCCATCTCCTGACCTCGTGATCTGCCCGCCTCGGCCTCCCAAAGTGCTGGGATTACAGATGTGAGCCACCACGCCCAGCCTTTTTTTTTTTTTTTTTTTGAGATGGGTGTCTCGTTCTGTTGCCAGGCTGGAGTGCAGTGGCGCAATCTCAGCTCACCGCAACCTCTGACTCCCTGGTTCAAGCGATTTTCCCACTTCAGACTCCCAAGTACCCGGGATTACAGGCACACGCCACCACACCCAGCTATTTTTTTTTGTATCTTTTTAGTAGAGATGGGGTTTCACCATGTTGGCCAGGATGGTCTTGATCTCCTGACCTCGTGATCCACCCGTCTTGGCCTCCCAAAGTGCTAGGATTACAGGCGTGAGCCACTGTGCCCAGCCCACTGAACTTTTATAGAGTAGCATTTAAGAAGTATGATAATATGGCCGGGCGTGGTGGCTCACGCCTGTAATCCCAGCACTTTGGGAGGCTGAGGTGGGCAGATCACAAGGTCAGGAGATCGAGACCATCCTGGCCAACACAGTGAAACCCCATCTCTACTAAAAATACAAAAATTAGTTGAGCATGGTGGTGGCGCCTGTAATCCCAGCTACTCGGGAGGCTGAGGCAGGAGAACCGCTTGAACCTGGGAGACGGAGGTTGCAGTGAGGCAAGATGGCGCCACTGCACTCCAGCCTGGGCAACAGAGCGAGACTCTGTCTCAAAAAAAAAAAAAAAAAAAAGAAGAAGTATGATAATACAACACAATGTAACTGGAGACAGTGTACAAATATTAGGGAAACACTGAAAGCCTCAGGTTTTATGAATAAGAATATGGTAGCGGCCGGGTGCGGTGGCTCAAGCCTGTAATCCCAGCACTTTGGGAGGCCGAGGCGGGTGGATCACGAGGTCAGGAGATCAAGACCATCCTGGCTAACATGGTAAAACCCCGTCTCTACTAAAAGTACAAAAAAAACTAGCCGGGCGTGGTGGCGGGCGCCTGTGATCCCAGCTACTTGGAGGCTGAGGCAGGAGAATGGCATGAACCTGGGAGGCAGAGTTTGCAGTGAGCCAAGATCACGCCACTGCACTCCAGCCTGGGCGATACAGCGAGACTCCGTCTCAAAAAAAAAAAAAAAAAAAAAAAGAATATGGTAGCATATGTGTCTTGAAATTGTTTATCAAATTTGTGCTGTTTTTGCCCGAAGAATCTGTATTTAGTTGCATAACATAAGGTTGGCTGTGGGGCTATTAGAACTTTTCCTTTCCTTCAAAAAGTTGCATTTGTGTTTTTGTTTTGATATTTCATTTTTTAAAGTGTTTTGTGATATTTAGAATGTTAAATTTGTATATACTACAATTTAACTTTTGGTTCAGCTCCACTGAGAACTTAGGAAGAAGTAACTGGGATGACAAAAGTGAGATCTGGGCTAGTTGAGTGAGCTTTTAAAGTTTGAGAGACAGAAGAGCTAGCAGAGACAAGGGTAGAAATTATGACTCGCTGGAAAAGTATATATTTGTTCCTGCTTCAGAGTGAGGAGGGAGGAGAAATGTTCAGAACGTAACAGAAAGGTGGGTGTTTGGTTTGTTGTCCCAACTGCTATCCAAATCATGCAAAGATAGGGCTTTATAAAGTCCTACCAAGGGAACTGCCTAGATGATGCCGGTAGGTCCATGTGGCTGAGGGGATGGTACAGAGGTGAGATGAGAGTAGAGGGATATAAAATGGGAGGGGTAAGGAACAAATCTTGTATGCAGCTTGAGAGGGATTAAAACTTTTCCAATCAGTAAGACAGAACCGTTGAAATAGGAAGATAGACAATTGAACTTACATTATTTTGCTGTGTTGGAGGTACACCTGGCCCTCCATATCCGTGGGTTCTGTATTGGTGAATTTAGCCTGTGTATTGAAAATATTCAGGGAAAAGACCAGGTGCAGTGCAGTGGCGCATGCCTCGTAATCCCAACACTTTGGGAGGCCGAGGTGGGCAGATCACCTGAGGTCAGGAGTTCAGGACCAGCCTGGCCAACATGGCGAAACCCTGTCTCTACTAAACATACAAAATTAGCTGGGTGTGTTGGCAGACACCTGTAATCCCAGCTACCTGGGAGGCTGAGGCAGGAGAATTGCTTGAACCTGGGAGACAGAGGTTGCAGTGAGCAGAGATGGTACCACTGCACTCCAGCAAAAAGAAACAAAATATTCAGGGAAAAAGAAAACATTGTTGCATCTCTACCGAACACTTACAGACTTTTCTGTTTGTTATTATTTTCTACAGTATAACAACTGTTTACATTGTATTAGGTACAGTGTAATAGTATTTACATTGTATTAGATGCTATAAGTAATCTAGAGATGATTTAAAGTATAGATTGTTTGCAAATCCTGTACCATTTTGTATGAAGAACTTGAACATTCTCAAATTTTGGTATTTGGGCGGTAATGGAACCAATGCCCCATGGATACCGGAGGGATGACATATTATATATCAAAGGGGGCCAAGAGGTGTGAGATACAGTAATTCATGTAAGAGATGTTGAGGGCTTGAGCTAAGACGGTGGCAGTGGACATAGGAAAGGCTGGATAGGAGTGGTATTAACTAGAAGGAACTATAGGCCTCTTTGGTTAACTGATGGGATGTTCACTTGGGGGAGTAAGAAGTCTAAGAATGTTTCTCAAATTTGAGTAATGTATGAAGCTCTTTGGAAAAACGTCCCTGGTCCTGTGTAACTTAAATTACCATATATGCCCCGATAAAAGGCAGACTCCAAATGAAAGGCAATTGTTTTTCTCTAATTTCCCAAAAGGGTGTTTGTTTTTTCAATTTTTAAAATTGTATTAACATATACATAACAAAATTTATCATTTTAACCTTTTTTTGAGACTGAGTTTCGCTCTTGTTGCCCAGGCTGGAGTGCAACGGAGTGACCTCAGCTCACTGCAACCTTTGCCTCCTGGGTTCAAGCGCTTCTCCTCCCTCAGCCTCCCTAGTAGCTAGAATTACAGGTGCCCACCACACCCGGCTAATTTTTGTATTTTTTAGTAGAGACGGGGTTTTACCATGTTGGCCAGGCTGGTCTCAAACTCCTGACCTCAAGTGATCTGCCCACATCAGCCTCCTAAAGTGCTAGGATTACAGCTGCGAGCTACCGTGCTTGGCCCATTTTAACCATTTTTAAGGATACAGTTCAGTGGTATTAAATACATTAATAATGTGTAACCATTACCAACGACCCTCTCTATAACTCTTTGTCTTGTAAAACTAAAACTGTATACCCATTAAACAATAACTCCCTATTCCTCATTCTACCTTCCTCCAGCCCCTGGCAACCATCATTCTACTTTCTGACTGTGATTTTTAGTGCTCTAAATATCTCACATAAGTGGAATCATACGGCATTTGTATTTTTGTGACTGGCTTATTTCACTTAGCATAATGTCCTCAAGGTTCATTCATGTCAGAATTTCTTTCCTTTTTAAGGCTCTATGATATTCCATTGTATGAATATACTACTTTAGTTTATCCATTCATGTGTTGGTGGGTACTTGGGTGGCTTCCATGTTTTACCTACTGTGAATAATGCTGTTATGAAAATGGGCATGTAAATACCTTTTTGAGACCCTGCTTTCAGTTCTCTGGGTATATCGCCAGAAGTGAAATTACTGGATCATATGGTAATTCTGTTGTTAGTTTTTTGAGGAATCACCATAGTTTTCCACCCTAGTTGTACCATTTTATATTCCCATCAAGAGTGCATAGTGGTTCCAGTTTCTCCACATCCTCACCCACACTTGTTATTTTTTGTTTTTTACTAGTAGCCTTTTTAATGGGTATAACCTGGTACTAAAAAAACAGTTGACTGTCAACTATGTGCGTTTCTAGAGATTTAAGTGAAATGATCAGGTGCTTTCTTGGGTAATTTTTATTGATTTAACATTATTACACACATTGTATATTCATGCTTTTTTTTTTTTTTTTTTTTTGAGATGAAGTCTCGTTCTGTCACCCAGACTGAAGTGCAGTGGTGTGATCTCAGCTTGCTGTAACCTCCGCCTGTTGGATTCAAGAGATTTTCCTGCCTCAGCCTCCCTAGTAGCTGAGATTTCAGATGCCTGCCACCATGCCTGGCTGATTTTTGTATTTCTAGTAGAAGACGGGGTTTCACCCTGTTGGCCAGGCTGGTCTGGAACTCCTGAGCTCAACTGATGCGCCTGCCTCAACCTCCCAAAGTGCCAGGTTTACAGGCACGAGCCACTGCACCTGGCTGCCTTTTTTCAGTCATATTTTATGAAATGAGTTTATTCAGTTGTTTTCATTTGCACCTTAAAATATATCTTTATCAGTTTTCAGAAAAGGCTATAGCTACTCCATGTCATCTGCTAGTTTATTTGTTTTTGAGATGAAATCTTACTCTTGTGCCCCAGGCTGGAGTGCAGCGGCTCACTGCAACCTCTGCTCCCAGGCTAAGTGATTCTCCTGCCTCAGCCTCCCGAGTAGCTGGAATTACAAGCGCCTGCCACCACGTCTGGCTAATTTTTGCATTTTTAGTAGAGAAGGGGTTTCACCATGTTGGTCAGGCTGGTCTTGAACTCCTGACCTCAGCTAATCTGCCTGCCTCGGCCTCCCAAAGTGCTGGGATTACAGGTGTGAGCCACTGTGCTCGGCCATCCGCTAGTTTTTTGAAGCATGTTATTTTCACTTCTTTTTAAATCTATCTTAAATCCATTAATCCAGCGTATCCATTTGCTATTTATTTCCACAATGTAACCATACTGCTTTATAAATTAATTTTAAAACATAAGTATATGCACAAAGTACAAAATTAAATTGTTATGAAAGGGTTGCCAGTGGTTTTGACTAAGGCCTGCTCCCTCTCTCTCTAGTGTATAGCTAATGAGTTAAAGTACTATGAGATATCACTAAGTTTATCAGACATTGATCACATGCAAGCAAGCCTGATGCCAGGTGCTGGGAGATACCGAGGCAAGAAAACCAGTTCCTCTGTTCAAGAACCGTCTATTCTTTTAGGGGAGCCAGAAAATAAACCAGCATTTACTAGTAGTATATCCATGGATATAATAGAACGTTATCTCGGGGATGGGAATGGGCAGGTAGGCTAGTATACAAATGAACAAAGTAACATTTCTGTTGATTTCAGCATGCATGAACTAGATGAGGGGATGATGGGGAGGATAAGGGCATTCCAAGCAGGTAATGAATTTGACTATAGTAAACTATGTAGGATGAGGAAGAAGAAAGGCAAAGCCAGAGAAATAAGCTGAGGCCTGATCCAACAAAGGGCTTTCCAGATCATAAAGACTTGAATTTATGCTGCAGGCATCAGAAGAAAGCCGTTAAGGGATTTTTTTTGTTTTTGTTTTTGTTTTTGTTTTTTTGAAACGAGTTCTCGCTCTCTTGACCAAGCTGGAGTGAAGTGACACAATCTCAGGTTCAAGTGATTCTCTTGCCTCAGCTTCCTGAGTAGCTGGGATTGCAGATGTGTGCCAACACACCTGGCTAATTTTTGTATTTTTAGTAGAGACAGGGTTTCACCATGTTGGTCAGGCTGGTCTCGAACTCCTAACCTCCTAACTGCCTACTTTGGCCTCCAAAAGTGCTGGGATTACAGGTGTGAGCCACCATGCCTGGTCGCCATTAAGGGATTTTAAACAGGAGGATGATACAATGAGACTTATATTTTGGAACACACCCTCTGCAGCAAGGTGGAAGATGGAATAATGATCAGTTAGGAGCCTGTTGAAGTAATTGAGGTAAGTATTAAGGATTTGCCTTAGAGACAGTAGTAGTACAGAAGAGAAAACAAATGAGAGACAGTAAGAGTAGAGTTAGCACTTCCATTTCTTGCAGTAAGGATAATGTAGAGTGATAACATGAATAACCCTGCTGCTGAGAAAAACAGTGCTGAAGAATGTATGTATTCAAAAAAATTTTTAAGGCCTAGTGTGGTGATTCACTCCTGTAATCCCTGCACTTTGGGAGGCCGAGGCGGGCGGATCACCTGATGGGCAGATCACCTGAGGTCAGGAGGTCAAGACCAGCCTGGCCAACATGGTGAAACCTTGTCTCTACTAAAAATACAAAAATTAGCCCGGCGTGGTGGCAGGCACCTGTAATCTCAGCCACTTGGGAGGCTGAGACAGGATTGTTACAGTCACATTTCCCATGTGGTCTTGAAAAACTTCCAAGTCAGAAATGTGTTTGAAGTGATCTCTGCTGGTGCCCGTGGGTGCCTTGAAAAGTCTGTCAAATCATATCCTCTTAGGATGAAATGTACCTTCAACACAAGCTTCAGAATTCTGCAGATTAAAATGTCAAGGCACATGACATCACAGTTAAAAAAACACAAATCAGACAAAAACTGTGGCATAGTGAGCAAGATCCAGCAGGAACATGAGATAGTGACCTATAGAAACTGTAGAAATTTTATATTTTCCCTTAGTGATTCCAATAAGTTTGGTTAATATGCTTGAAGAAATGAAAGATTGAAATAGGAGTATGAATTAAGGATCTCCAAAACATGATCAAGCAGATGAGGAAGTAAACAAAAACAGAACTTCCAGTTATAAAAAATTAGCTGAAATCAAAAGCTCAGTGAGCAAGGGAAGAAACAGATTGGCACAGCTGAAGGGAAAATGTGTGAACTCGAAATAGCATTGAAGAGATTAGCCACAATGCACATAGAGAGCTAAAGAGACAATACGCATGTGAAAGAAAGGTTGAGACATAAAGGTTAGAGTGAAGAGTTGTAACGTACATCTAATTGGAGTTACAGAGGAAATAAGTGTGAATGGAGGGTGAGGCAGCGATCAAATAGAAATTGCTGCGACTTTTTCAGAATTGATAAAAGAAAATCTTCAAGTGGTAAAAGTCCACTGAATCCCAGAGAGGATAAATAAAATCAGCCCTGACAAATCAGAGTGAAATTGCAGAAGGCTAAAGACAGAGGGTCTTAAAAGCAACTAGAAACAACAGATTGCTATAAAAACATTTTTCTGTAGTCTGGCAACTGATTTCCCAGCAGCAACAACAGAAGCCAGAGGACATTGGAATGCTGTCTTCAATATTCTGAGAGAAAATAGCTGTCAGCTTTGAAATGGAATACCCAGTAAAACTGTCAGGAATGACAGCGAAATAAAGACATTTTCAGGCAAAAACTTAAGAGCATTTACCATCAAGAGAAGGAGATTCTAAGGGACGTAATTCAGATAGAAGAAAAATCATCCCAAATGGAAAGCTTGAGGTGCTTTTTCGTGGCCCTAAAATGTTCAATTTACATTCTATCATTAGACATTTTTGTTGTTTCCAACTTTTCAATATAAACTGAAGCTATGCTGGACATGTGTATGAACATGTTTATGCATATAGTATTTTATGTAGATTTTATTTTATTTTGACTAGAAGCCGAAATTACTGAGTCAAAAAAGGAATGAGTATTTTTGTTTCTGGAATACATGTTGTAAAATTGTTTTCTTAAAGGACCTTACCAATTTACATTTCGTTTAGCAGAGTCCGTTAGCTTTACTTTATTTACAAATGAGTTAGTTTGTAATAGGGACATTTTTAAATGATGAAGATTGACATTTCTTACCAGATTTTGACTTAGTTATGTCTTAGACAAAAAAATGTTCCTTCTCACTTGTTTGTCATTGGTATTAAAGATGCCTTTTTTTTTTTTTTTTGAGACAGAGTCTCGCTTTGTTGCCCAGGCTGGAGTGCAGTGGCATGACCTTGGCTCACTGCAAGCTCTGCCTCCTGGGTTCAAGCGATTCTCCTACCTCAGCCTCCCGAGTAACTGGGATTACAGGTGCATGCCACCATGCTTGGCACATTTTTGTTTTTAGTAGAGACGGGGCTTCACCATGTTAGTTGGGCTGGTCTCCAACTCCTGACCTCGTGATCCGGAGGCCGAGGCGGCTGGATTATAGGTGTGAGCCACTGTGCCCAGCCTGACGCTTTCTTTTTAACAGAAACAGAAATGCTAACTGAAATGTATTCTTTCTAACAAAGCATTTCTAACTTTCTAGAACGTAGTCTTTCATTTTTCTTTATCTTTTTTCAGCTTATTCCCAAATATATACTTTGGCCATTTAAAATAAATGGCCAAAAAAAAAAAAACCCAGAAGTGGCCAAAAAATGCTTTAATATTTAGTTTTTGTTTTATTATGAAGGATGATTACTCTTTAATGCTTCTACATTCTTTTCTAGCTCTGTGTATTTCACTTCAAGAATGTGTGCATTTTTTTTCTAGCTCGGTGTATTTCACAAGAAATTCATTCTAAAAGGGAAAATACTATTGATTTACTTGGGAATTCTAATACGAGCTGAAAAAAGAGGCTGTCTTTTTTTTTTTTTTTTAACGTTTTTCCTGTCTTTTTACTGTTTCAGGTGCAAGTGAAAGTGTAGGAAAACATATGCTTGAAGCGTGCAACAATAATCTGGAAATGGCAGTCACTATGTTTTTGGATGGTGGAGGAATCGCTGAAGAGCCCAGTACCAGTTCAGCAAGTGTCTCTGCTGTCAGACCACACACAGAGTACGAATCTAATGTGTATTGTCAGGAGCTATCCATTGCCTACATTAAGTAGTTGCGTTTTTATCAAAGCTAGGTCAATTCTCTGGTTTTGAAATAAATGAAAGGCTGAAAGCCTCTGAAAAAGTATGAAGTAGAAATTTTTGTAGTAACATACGTTCGATTCTTTAGATACTGTCTTGCCTTATTGAATCCTCAAAGGAACCATGTAGGCTCTGTGAAGTCGGGGAGGTGGGGTTGGTGGGAGTGTGTGGTGCTGCTCTGCTGGGATTGGCCCGTGGCCAGCAGGGCCTGTGTGCCTCATGGCAGCAACAAATAAACAAACAGAAACCTTATTGGATGGCATTATCAACATTTTACCAATAAGGAAGCAGAGGCATAGCCATTTCCCCAAACTACACAGCATTAAGTAGCAGTAAAGCTCAGATTTCCCAATTATAGATTTTTCTACATTCACAGAAATGTTTTGAGTTGCCATGAAAAATGTTTGAAACTAGGCTGGGCATGGTGGCTCACACCTATAATCTCGGCACTTTGGGAGGCCGAGGCAGGCTGATCATGAGGTCAGGAGTTCGAGACCAGCGTGACCAACATGGTGAAACCGTGTCTCTACTAAAAAAAATACAAAAATTAGCCAGGCGTGGTGGCGGGTGCCTGTAATCCCAACTACTCGGGAGGCTGAGGCACAAGAATTGCTTCAGCCCAGGAGGCAGAGGTTGCAGTGACCAGAGATCATGCCGCTACACTCCAGCCTGGGTGACAGAGCAAGACTCTGTCTCAAAAAATAAATAAATAAATAAATAAAAATAATATCGTGTAGAGTTTTTTCTGTTAATGTTGGCCATGTATTTCACTCCCAATATAGCTCAGACTTTTAACAGAAATCAGTATGAGAACCTAATACTTAAAAAAAAAGTCCAGGTGTGGTAGTTCATGCCTGTAATTCTAGTACTTTGGGAGGCCAAGGCAGGAGGATGGCTTGAGCCCAAGAGTTTGAGACCAGCTTGGGCAATATAGCAAAAACCTGTCTCTACAAAAAATAGAAAAATTAGCCGGGTGTGGTGGTGCGCAGCTGTAGTCCCAGCTACTTGGGAGGCTGAGATGGGAGGATCACATGAGCCTGGGAGGTTGAGGTTGCAATGAGCCATGATTGTGCCACTGCACTCCAACCTGGTTGACACAGAGTGACCCCCTGTCTCAAAAAAAAAAAAAAAAAAAAAAAAAAAGATTAAAAACAAAATGGCAAATATTCATAGTTGATTTGGGAGAGCATATTTATCCTCATTGTATAAAACATGTTTTCTCAATTGTGTTGAAAAATAGGTTTGGTAAATGAATATCTTTTCCTAATGAATTCCCCTATATATATTTTGGCTTAGATAGTTTGTATTGCTAGTTGCTCAACATTCGATAATGGCTCCTAATTCCTAAAGTATGATTTTCTTTATTCACTTTTTTCTATTCCATCCTTCCATTCTTGGTAGCTGACAATCTTGGTACAGATACCCTCAGATAATGTGGTAATCAAGTCTTTTCATGTAAGGACAACTGTACTGCTTAATCCACCCCTCTAATTGATGCATTTAGTCAGATTAAAGTTTGTTTATAGAACAATTCAGTTGTCTGAGATTGAGACAATTGTGTGTGGTGTGTGTGTGTATATATATATATATATATGCTGTAAAGCGAGGTATAACAATAATGGAAGGTTTTGTTTAGGTAGAAGTTTTCTTTCTTTTTTTTTTGTTTTTTGAGACAGAGTCTCTATCGCTAGGCTGGAGTGCAGTGTGGTGATCTCGGCTCACTGCAACTTCCACCTTCTAGGTTCCAGTGATTCTCCTGCCTCAGCCTCCTAAGTAGCTGGGACTACCGGCACACACCACCATGCCTGGCTAATTTTTGTATTTTTAGTAGAGACGGGGTTGCACCATGTTGACCAGGATGGTCCCGATCTCCTGACCTCGTGATCTGCCCATCTCGGCCTCCCAAGGTGCTGGGTTTACAGGCATGAGCCACTGTGTGCGGCCAGTTTTCTTTTTTTTTTTTTTTTCAGGCTGGAGTGCAGTGGTGCAATCTCGGCTCACTGCAAGCTCCGCTTCCCGGGTTCACACCGTTCTCCTGCCTCAGCCTCCGGAGCAGCTGGGACTACAGGTGCCGCCACCGCACCCGGCTAATTTTTTGTATTTTTTTTTTAGTAGAGACCGGGTTTCAGCATGTTAGCCAAGATGGTCTTGATCTCCTGACCTCGTGATCCACCGGCCTCGGCCTCCCAAAGTGCTGGGATTACAGGCGTGAGCCGCCGCGCCCAGCCAATGGCCAGTTTTCTTTTCTTTTTTTTTTTTTTTGAGACGGAGTCTCGCTCTGTGCCCCAGGCTGGAGTGCAGTAGTGAGATCTCGGCTCACTGCAAGCTCCGCCCCCCTGGGTTCCCGCCATTCTCCTGCCTCAGCCTCCCGAGTAGCTGGGACTACAGGCGCCGCCACCTCGCCCGGCTAATTTTCTTGTATTTTTAGTAGAGACGGGGTTTCACTGTGTTAGCCAGGATGGTCTCAATCTCCTGACCTCGTGATCCGCCCGTCTCGGCCTCCCAAAGTGCTGGGATTACAGGCTTGAGCCACCGCGCCCGGCCGGCCAGTTTTCTTAAGATAATTAGCTCTTTTTTAAAAAACACAGTCTTCCTCTGTCACTCAGGCTGGAATGTAGGGGTGTGATCTCTGCTCACTGCTCTCAATTCACTGCAACCTCTGCCTCCCAGGTTCAAGCAACCTCAGCTCCTCAAGTAGCTGGGACTATAGGCACATGCCACCACACTTGGCTGATTTTTGTATTTTTTGAAAGATGGGGTTTTGCCTTGTTGCCCAGGCTGGTCTTGAACTCCTGAGCTCAAGCAATCCACCTGCCTTGGCCTCTCAAAATGCTAGGATTGCCGGTGTGAGCCACCATGGCTGGCCGGCCTGTTTCCTTTTGATGAAAGGATTGACAGAGCTTCCTCTTATAGATGTATTGTCTGTTTCTTCAGATGATTGACATTTTGTGTGTGAGCACCAGGAAAGAGTACTTAACATAATTTTGAATTATCCTTTAGTCACGTGGTTTGTTGGAAATTTCTTTAACTGGTTGTTCTTTGATTACAGGATGTTATTGTTGACAAATGAGTATTCCTACTTCGTTTCATAAAGGATGTTTTGGAGTTCCAACGCTTAAATATCAAAAACAAGGTCTTTAGTTGTTACTATTCAGAACACCTGAATGAAAACCATTAGGGCTAACATAAGTTTATATGGAATTTACATGCTTATATAATACTTATTATAAGCAGGAAGATAATGAAAATTAGGAAGTTACTATTTGCTGTGAACATTAATCAGCAAAGTTCAATACTTGAGTTACAACTATAAAACTATTTCTTTTTCTTTTTTTTAGAGATGGAGTCTTGCTATGTTGCCAAGGTTGGTCTCAAACTCCTGGGCTCAAGTGAGCCTCCCGCCTCCTCTCCCAAAGCACTGAGATTACAGGCATGAGCCACCGTGCCCAACCTAAAATAAAGTGTTCTTTAAAGGCACACACCATTTTTACAGTGTATCTGAATGAGTTTTTTGTTACTGGAAGAGATGGATTATCAGTAAACCCTGTGAATGTAAACTTTGAAGAAAATAGGCTTTTAAAAGATGAGTAATTACTTTTTTTGTTCTGTATATTAGGATCTTTTTAGTAAATAATCCAAGATCATACCTGTTAGCCTCTTTCATAATTAGCATGAAATTCACTGCCTTTTAAAGTTTATTTTAATATGTCCTTATGATTTAATTATTCTTTGATGTAGTAGTAATATGATATTGCTTCTATTAAGCCTATATTTTTCTATTCATTTCTGCCTGATTTTTTGGGGGAAAATTTTTTTCTTTTTTTCTGACAGAATTTAAGGTAGGAAACTTGAGAGGGAAAGGGAAATTGTTTTTATTTCTAAACCATTTGAGCTATATATTCCAGGTACTCATTTCCACTTGAGCTTTATGTGGAAACCATCTAAAACTCACTTATCAGCTGGATGCAGTAGCTCACGCCTGTAATCCTAGCACTTTGGGAGGCTGAGGTGGGTGGACTGCCTGAGCTCAGGAGTTCAAGACTGGCCTGGCCAACATGGCGCAACCCTGTCACTACTAAAAATACGAAAAAAAATTAGCCAGGTGTGATGGTGCATGCCTGTAGTCCCAGCTACTAGGGAGGCCGAGGCACGAGATTTGCTTTAACTCAGGAGGTGGAGGTTGCAGTGAGTCAAGATCGTGTCAGTCCACTCCAGCCTGGGCGACAGAGTGAGACACTGTCTCCCCTGCCAAAAAAAAAAAAACCAACAAAATAACTTAAATTTATCATTATTACTGTACTTCTAAAAGTCACTAAGTTAATTTGAATATATTCACAGTAATTACAGAAAGCAAACAGGTAGCAGAAATATTCACAGTAATTACAGGAAGCAAACAGGTAGCAGAAAATAGTTTTCATTTTTTATTTTCCCATTTTTTTTTAATAGAGAAGAAGTTCGTGCCCCAATTCCTCAAAAGCAGGAAATACTGGTGGAACCAGAACCATTATTTGGTGGTAAGTTCACTTTTTTCCCTTAGCTTTATTTGATTTTGTTCTTTAGGATTTTAATCAAACCATCAAAAGATGTGAAGGCTTCCTAGGAGACTGTTAGAAGTGTAGTGTCAATTCTTACCTTGTTTTTCTATAGTCCTGTCAAGAAAGTTGCACAGTTGACTCATAAAGAGTGAAGCAGATGTTTCAAATTGATATTTGTTGGAAAAGGCCAAAAGGAGGAACGTTAGCAAGAAGAATTGCTGCCTTGTAATGGGAATGCATAATGATAAAAGTTCTGATTATTTCCTTTTCTGGATACCTGCTTGACTGCCAAGTCCCTCCTCTCTAGACAGGCCATACCTTCTCTCTCAGTTTCTAGAAGTGCTAATCCTAATTTGAATGAAGGGCACTGTAACCCCTAATTCATGTAAAAAATTGGGATATTAGTCTGGATAGAGAATGGTGATAGAGAATGGGACATTTAATCAGATTAATTTATAGTTAAATAAGCACGTATTTCCCTTTTGTAAACCAAAGAGTTTATGTGTTATTCATGAGTTTATATAGAAAAAATACAAGATGGAATTATAATCTGGTTGGTCAGACCAAGACAGAAAACTGTATATAGTATATATTGAGAATAATTATGCAGAGAAATACTTTGTGTTGAGGTGGCTCACACCTTTAATCCCAGCACTTCGGGAGGCTGAGGTGGGCAGATCACTCAAGGCCAGGAGTTCGAGACCAGTCTGGCCAACATGTCAAAATCCCATCTCTACTAAAAGTACAAAAATTAGGCATGGTAGCACATGCCTGTAATCCCAGCTACTTGGGAGACTGAGGCAATGAGAATCACTTAAACCGGAAGGCTGAGGTTGCAGTGAGCCGAGATCATGCTACTGCACTGTAGTCTGGGCAGTAGAGTAAGACTCTGTCTCAAATAAATAAATACAATTGAGTACAAGAGACATAAACTTTTTTCCCTCCAACTTTTTTTTAGGTTCGGGGTACATGTGCAGGTTTGTTACATGGGTAAATTGCATGTTGCGTGGGTTTGGTGTACAGATTACCACCCAGGTAATGAGCATAGTAGCCAATAGGTAGCTTTTCTGTTTTCTTTCTTTTCTTTTCTTTTCTTTTCTCTTTTCTTTTCTTCCCCTCCCCTTTTCTTTTCTTTTATAGACACAGAGTCTTGCTATGTTGCTCAGGCTGGTCCCAAACTCCTGGGCTCAAGCAATCCTCTGGCTTCAACCTCCCAAAGTGCTAGGATTACAGGAGCGAGCCACCATGCCTGGCTTATAGGTATTTTTTCCAATCCTCGCCCTCCATCCTCAAGTAGGCCCTGGTGTCTGTTCCCTTCTTTGTGTCCATGTACGCTCAGTGTTTAGCTCTCTCTTGTGAGAACATGCGATATTTGGCTTTCTGTTCCTGCATTAATTTACTTAGGATGGTACATATGTAGCCTTCATGGGTAGACTAAGACAGAGGAGGAAATACACGTTGTAACAAAAGAATGAATAAAATTATATGTATGTCTTTTGATTTGATAAAGTACTTTAGTTGAGAGTTTTTATGAGATAAACGTTTTTAACTTGGCAGCTTTGGTGTTTATTATAGAAAGAAACAAAAGAATATACTGTCTAGATTCAGAAATAAAAGGCAAGAGGAAAGCTGTAAAGTCTGAGTACTGTAGTGTAATGAAGTGCTTTCTGGCTGTTCAATGCGGATAGTCATTATGCTGTTGATATACCAGATTGCTCATAATTTTACAAATATAAATGCTAGGAATAGATTTGGAGCAAAAGAGTAATGCCCTTGGAAGCTTTATCTTCTCTTTATTGCAAGGAATAATACAGGATCTTTGAGCAAGTGGAACTATAGGAAGTAAATTCTGTGCTATATTGCTTTTGAACAGAGGCAAAAGAATTCCATTTGAAAGTCCCACTTTACTCTTTTTTTTTTTCTTTTGTATTACAGAGATGGAGTCTCTGTTGCCCAGGCTGGAGTGCGGTGATGCAATCCTAGCTTACTGCAGTCTCAAACTCCTGGGCTCAAGAATTCCTCCCACCTCAGCCTTCTATAGGTGTGTGCCACCACGCCTGGCTAATTGTTTTGTTTTGTTTTGTTTTGTTTTGTTTTGTTCGTGGAGACAGGGCATTGCTGTGTTGCCCTGGCTGCTGTGGAACTGATCTGAAGCAATCCTGCCACCTTGGCCTTGGCCTACCAAAGTACTGGAGTTACGGGCGTGAGCCACAGCACCTGGCCACTTTCTTCCTTTTTTATCTCTGAATTGATGTACAGTAAGGAGGATGCTAAGAATGACTTTTTACAGTTAGGAAGTCATTCTTACCTTTTGTTATTAGATGTTATAACTTGAAATGGGTCTTTAGAAACTATTTTCTTAAGGCAGTATTGATTTAAATCACCGTTCAGGTGTGGTCTCAGGTCCCTAATACCCTTTCAGGTTGGCTATAACGTTAAAACAATTTACAATAATAGTACTAAGGGTTTGTTTGTTTGTTTGTTTTTGAGATGTGGTCTTGCTGTGTTGCGCCAGGCTAGAGTGCAGTGGTTGCTCACAGGCGTGATCCCACTAATGATCGGCACGGGAGTTTTGACCTCTGTTTCCAACCTGGGCTAGTTAACCCCTCCTTAGGCAACCTGGTGGTCCCACTACTCCCTGGAGATAATTATATTGATGCTGAGCTTAGTGTAGACACCTGACTGGCATAGCACACTACAGGCCAGAACTCTTAGGCTCAGGTGATCTTTTTTTTTTTTTTTTTTTTTGAGACGGAGTCTCGCTCTGTCGCCCAGGCTGGAGTGCAGTGGCCGGATCTCAGCTCACTGCAAGCTCCGCCTCCTGGGTTCACGCCATTTTCCTGCCTCAGCCTCCCGAGTAGCTGGGACTACAGGCGCCCGCCACCTCGCCCGGCTAGTTTTTTGTATTTTTAGTAGAGACGGGGTTTCACCGTGTTAGCCAGGATGGTCTCGATCTCCTGACCTCGTGATCCACCCGTCTCGGCCTCCCAAAGTGCTGGGATTACAGGCTTGAGCCACCGCGCCCGGCCCTGGCTCAGGTGATCTTATCTCAGCCTCCTGAGTAGCTGGGATTATAGGCATGCACCATGGTACTGGACATCAAATTATTTTCGTTGTGGTGACATTCAGACTGATAGTTGTCAGACTGTTGGCTTCTTGGTTGAATTCATGCAGTGGCTTCAGACTGTACCACTAGATAGTGAATTCTTCACTGCTACATGAAGTTTACAAAAAAATTTAAAAGGCAGGGCCAGGTGCAGTGACTCATGCCTGTAATCCCAGTCCTTTGGGAGGCAACAGTTGAAAAGATCACTTGAAACCAGGAGTTGGAGAGTAGCCCAGACAACATAAGAAGACTCTTATCTCTAAAAAAATAAAAATAAATTTGTTAGGCGTGGTGGCATGTGCCTGTAGTCCTAGTTGGGAGTCTGAGGTGGGAGGATGGCTTGAGCTTAGGAGTTCTAGGCTGCCGTGAACTATGCACTGCAGCCTGTGTGACAGAGTGAGACCCTGTCTCTAAAAGAGAAATAGGACAGGTGCAGTGGCATACACCTGTAATCTCAACACTTTGGGAGGCTGAGGCAGGAGGATTGCTTGAGCCCAGGAGTTTGAGACCAGCCTGGGCAACATATTGAGACCCCAGCTCAAAAAAAAAAAAAAAAAGTTAACTGATTTAAAAGCAGTTTTCTTTAATGATGTTCTTGATGAAGCAGTAAAAATGATTAATTTCATTAAATCTTGACCCTTGAGTACACAGTTTTAAAATATAGTTTGAAATAGTATGTATGCACAAAGCACTTTGGTATAATGAAGTACTATGATTACCTTAAGGAAAAGCACTTGTGTGATTGTTAGAGTAGGGAGTTTTTTTTCATGGAACATTCTTTTTACTTGAAAAATCACTGACAAACTATCAGTTTACACTTTGACAGTTGGCATTTTCTTAAAAATGTGAGCTTGTTACTTCAATACAACTGAGAGTGTTTGTTATCAGTGATTTTAAAAAAGAGGTTTGGCTGGATGTGGAGACTCACACCTGTAGTCCCAACACTTTGGGATTACTTTGGGAGGCCGAGGCGGGAGATTTCTTGAGCCTGGGAGTTCCAGACCAGCTTGTGCTACATAGGGAGACCCCCATCTCTACAAAAAAATTAACAAAAAAATTAGCTGGGCGTGGTGGCACATGCCTGTAGTCCCAGCTATGCAGGAGGCCGAGGGGTGAGAAGATGGCTTGGGCCTTTGAGGTCAAGGCTGCAGTGAGCCATTATTGCCCCACTGCACTCCAGCCTACTGGTGACAGGGAGACCTCGTCTCAAAAAAAATGATAAAATACATTAAAAAAGAACTTTCAGGCAAAAAACAGGATTTTAGAAAAATTTTTGTACCTACCTTTGTGAGCTTGATACTTTCCCAATACTTGAAGGCTTTCTGATAAGATCAGTGGTGACATGAAACAGATCTTTTAACATGATTTTTAAAATACTGTATAATGAAACCATTAATATTTGAAATGTTTCCATTACTCAGTAAACAAGTATTTTTGAATAACCAGTGCATGATACTACAGAGTTGTGCATAGGTAAAAGATCCATTCAGACTGTGAGATGAATTGTATTATCAGGAGGCTGAGGCAGGAGAATGGCGTGAACCCAGGAGGCGGAGCTTGCAGTGAGCCGAGATCGCGCCACTGCACTCCAGCCTGGGCAACAGCGTGAGACTCCGTCTCAAAAAAAAAAAAAAAAAAAAAAAAAAGAATTGTATTAGATATTTATTGCTGAGTAAAAAGTTGTTCCAAAATTAAACTGCCTGAAAAAAAACAAAAAACAAAGGAAACAATCTCAGTTTCTTTGAGTCAGTAATCTGGGTGTGGCCTTTGGTTAGGGACTCCTACAAGGGTGTGGTCAATATGTCAGCTAGGCTACCATTCATCTCAAAGCCTGAATGGAGGAGGATCTCCTAAACTCATTCTTGTGTCTATTGCCTGGGGGCATCCATTTTACACCGAGCAAATGAGAGCCTGAGAGGGCAGCCCAAGATGGAAGCCATTCTCTTCTTGTAATGTAATCTGGAAGTGAAATCCCATCAGTCTGCTACATTCTGTTCAATCCTGCCTGTACTCAAGGTATTCACACACAGGGTACGAATACTGGGAGACAGGGAAAATTGGGGGCTGTCTTAGAGACTGCCTACCACATAGTACAGTGGGTTATAATGAAACAGTATGAAAAGCTCATTGATAAGATTTCAGATTCCACTTTGCAGCTGTCCTCTAAGAAACTACCATTGGTTAAGTATTGGTGTACTATTAAAGAAGAATATCCACAATCATCTAAGACTTTAAAATACTCCTCGCTGCTGGGTATGGTGGCACAGGCATGTAGTCTCAGCTACTGTGGAGGCTGAGGTGGGAGTATGGCTTGAGCCCAGGAGTTCTTGGCTGTATGGCCCTATGTTGATTGGGTGTCTGCACTGAGTTCGGAATCAATATGGTGACCTGCTGGCAGTGGAGGACCACCAGATGACCTGAGGAAGAGGAAACGGAGCAGGTGCAGATCAGTAGTGGAATTGTGCCTTTGAATAGCCACTGCCCTTCAGCTTGGGCAACATAGTGAGACCCCCATCTTTTAAAACAAAAAGCCCACTCCTCCCTTTTACAGCTGCATGTCTGCATGAGAGTACATTTTAATTTTCTTTCTGTACTTGAGCTGAAAGAATAGCAGCAGATCTAAAGGAATGTAGAAGCAGATCTGAAGATCCAGATGTCTTCTCTGAAGCCAGATACGAACAGCTGTGTGGATATGTAAAACAGTGCCACTCTTCTCACGACGTTTTTTCTCCAGCTGTCCCTCCCCTATGCTGACTTTGAAGCTCCTTCTGAATCTCTTTTAGCTCTTTATAGCTTAGTCTCTTTGACTTCAGTGACCAGTACTTCTTTTTTTTTTTTTTTTTTTTTTTTGAGGCGGAGTCTCGCTCTGTCGCCCAGGCTGGAGTGCAGTGGCGCGATCTCGGCTCACTGCAAGCTCCGCCTCCCGGGTTCCCGCCATTCTCCTGCCTCAGCCTCCCGAGTAGCTGGGACTACAGGCGCCGCCACCACGCCCGGCTAATTTTTTTGTATTTTTAGTGGAGACGGGGTTTCATTGTGTTAGCCAGGATGGTCTCGATCTCCTGACCTCGTGATCCGCCCGTCTCGGCCTCCCAAAGTGCTGGGATTACAGGCTTGAGCCACCGCGCCCGGCCACCAGTACTTCTATTATGTGGGCAGTAGAGTGAGGACAGAGGACTGATGTTTGCTTGTGGCAGATGGCTTGGAAGAGCCAGGAGACCACATTGAAAAGGCAGGTAACAGTAATAGGCCTAGGGCTAGAGGTGGTGTGGTCTGAGGAGAGGTTTTTGCTTACAATAGGGTAAATGAATGGAAGACAAATGGGAAGAGGGATATTAGCCCAAGAAGTAAAAGAAATTGGGTAGAAGGATAGCAATAAGAGGAACTAGTGAGTATACCCAGATTGGTGCCTTATAGAGAAGGGGGAGGTTGGAAAGGTGATGTGAAATAATGTGGAATATTGACTCACCTACCTTTGGCAGTTTAAAGGTAGAAGAAAATTACCTTTTGTGTGCTACCTTCCTAAAATAATATACTTTCTTAGGCAACTATTCTTATTCTAAGATATCCTTGGTTTCTTTCTTTCTTTCTTTCTTTTTTTTTTTTTTTTGAGACGGAGTCTTGCTCTGTGGCCCAGGCTGGAGTGCCGTGACGTGATCTTGGCTCACTGCAAGCTCTGCCTCCCAGATTCACGCCATTCTCCTGTGTCAGCCTCCCCAGTACCTGGAACTACAGGCGCCGCCACCACGCCCAGCTAATTTTTTCTATTTTTTTAATAGAGACGGAGTTTCACTGTCTCAAACTCCCTACCTGGTGATCTGCCCGCCTCGGCCTCCCAAAGTGCTGGAATTACAGGCGTGAGCCACAGCGCCGCCAAGCCTCCAGCCAGTTTCTTAATTGTTAGAGTTAAAAGGTATCAGATATCTAGTTTTTTTTTTAAATTAATTAATTAATTTTTTTTTTTTTAAAGAGACAGGGCCTCAGTATGTTGCACAGACTGCACTCGAACTCCTTGGCTCAGGCGATCCTCTCACATCAGCCACCTGGGCAGCTGGGACTATAGGTGCATGTCTCTGCACCAGGGCCAGATAACTAGTTTTAGAGGCATTCTTTGGCAGGTTCTATTATTCCTGCTAGAAGCCATATACATTTGAAATAGGAGCTCTTGATCAAAAATAGTTCCAAGATTGAAAAGTGTGGCATTTCTTGCTTTTCCTTGAATAGAAATGAAGAAAGGAGGGAGAGAGGAAGGTAGAGAGGGACGCAGAGTGCAATATTTAAATTAAAAATAAAATTCAGGCCAGGCTCGGTGGCTCACTTCTGTAATTCCAGCACTTTTAGTGCTGAGGCAGGTGGATCACTTGCGATCAGGAGTTGGAGACCAGCCTGGCCAACATGGTGATGAAACCCCCTCTCTACTGAAAATACAAAAATTAGCCTGGCGTGGTGGCACACACCTGTTGTCCCAGCTACTAGGGAGGCTGAGGCAGGAGAATCCCTTGAACCTGGGAGGAGAATCCCATGAACCTGAGCTGAGATCATGCCACTGCACTCCAGCCTGGGCAACGGAGTGAGACTCTGTCACAATAAATTAATTAATTAACTAATTAATTAATTCAGGCTAGGCGTGGTAGCTCATGCTTGTAATCCCAGCACTTTGGGAGGCTGAGGTGGGAGGATTACTTGAGCCCAGGAGTTCCAAACTAGCCTGGGCAACATAGTGACATGCCTGTCTCTTAAAAAACAAAACAAAACAAAACTGAATGTAGTGCTGCACACTTGTAGTCCCATCTACTTGGGAGGCTAAGGTAGGAGGATGGCTTGAGCCTAGGAGGTTGGAGTCTGCAGTGAGCCATGATCACACCACTGCAATCCAGCCTGGGCAACAGAGCGAGACACTGTCTCAAAAAGTAAAAAATAAAACATGATAGTGTATTACAAAATCTCTTTTCCCAGAGATGATAATGTGATTGTTTAACATAAATACTGATACACATATACACAGGAATCATATGCATATGAATATGTTTTAAAGAAAAATGAAGTTTTTAATATGTTCGGCATTTTTTTGTTGCTCTGTTTTGCCTTTTACTCGGTAGTGCTGGATGTGAATAATTATCCTGTGTAATCACAAACACGAGTTATTGGGAAGTATGTTTTGACACGGGTTAGGGGATTCTATAGTCTCTGTCTAATCTTGATACTAATCATTTCTCAACAGAGAATTATTCTGGTTACGTGCTGGCCAGCCTTGTCATAAGCCAACTTAATAACTTACCCATATTGAGGGAATCATGAAAAGCCTTTATTTAAAGACTGGGTAATAGACACTCTACAGGGGTAGTAGAATACCTTAGGTGGATCTGTTTACTTTTCTGTCATTAAACCATTGTGTACCTGTGAAAAAAAGTTTCCAAAATTAAAAATGTTTTTTGTCTTGACGGTTCTGCGCGTGTGTCCAGTCCCTAAAACGCAGTCCTTAAGTCTTATGGTTTAGAGTGTAGAGTTACTATATCCAATCCCTAAGAAACAGTCCTTCAGTCTTATGGTTTAGAGTGTCGAGTTACTGCATACAGCAGGGCAGTCAGAGATCGAAGGCTGTAACCTGAACAACAGGGCAGTCGGATCCTGAAGGCTGTAACCTGAATTAGATATCTGCAGCGTGTGTGTGGCTTCATCTCTACGTGGCGGTGTCCTCAAAATCTTCTTTCTTTCTGACGTCACCACTTGGATATTGAGATAGTAAACTTTTTTGTTTTTGAGACGGAGTTTCACTGTTCTTGCCCAGGCTGGAGTACAGCGGCGTGATCTCGGCTCGCTGCAACCTCCGCCTCTCAGATTCAAGTGATTCTCCTGCTTCAGTCTCCCAAGTAGCTGGGATTACAGGTGCACGCCATAATACCCGGCTAGTTTTTTTGTATTTTTAGTAGAGACAGAATTTCACCATGTTGGTTAGGCTGGTCTCGAACTCGACTTCAGGTGATGCACCCGCCTTGGCTTCCCAAAGTGCTAGGATTACAGGAGGCATGAGCTACAGTGCCTGGCCAGGATAGTAAAGTTTTTTTTTTTTTGAGATGGAGTTTCGTTCTTGTTGCCCAGGCTGGAGTGCAGTGGCACAGTGTTGACTTACTGCAACCTCTGTCTCCCAGGTTCCAGTGATTCTCCTGCCTCAGCCTGGGATTATAGGCAGGCGCTGGGATTACAGGCATGTGCCACCACGCCTGGCTAATTTTTTGTATTTAGTAGAGGTGGGCTCACCATGTTGGTCAGGCTGGTCTCAAACTCCTGACCTTAGGTGATCCACCCGCCTTGGCCTCCCAAAGTACTGGGATTACAGGCATGAGCCCCCATGCCCAGCCGATAGTAAACTTTTTACACAAGTTTGATCAAGTCTCTTTTAACTGGGCCTGAATTTTTTCATTTGTAATACAAGGTGGCTGAATGGAAGATGTTCAGATTAATTATACGTGAATGATTTGAAAGTTTTTAAACTTTTTTATTTTTTGAGGGAAGACACCATTATGAATCTGAGTGTTTTAAAGCAAGAAATACTGCCGCTTCGGCAGCACATGTACTAAAATTGTACATGTACGAGACAGAGATTAGCATGATACAGAGATTAGCATGGCCCCTGTGCAAGGGTGACATGCAGTTCGTGAAGGGTTTCATATTTTTTATTTAAAAAAAATACTTTTAGATGAGGAAATTTTTAGAATTAAGTTTCAAAATTAATTTTAAAATTTTTCAATTCTGTTTTTTCTCCCCTAAAGCTCCTAAAAGACGACGGCCTGCACGTTCAATTTTTGATGGTTTCCGGGATTTTCAGACTGAAACTAGTAGGTATCTATGGACCAGTTTATCATCTCCCTCTTCTCTTCCTATTAAAAAGAAAAAGATGATTGCTGTTAGGCCCAATTACTTTAAGTTTTCACCTTATTTAAAAAGTGAAATTATGGATCCAGGATGTGATTAACTCTCCCCTGAGCTGAACTGTTCCAAATTCTAACCTATTTGGTTATAGAAAAATAGTAAAGGGAGATGGAGATAGTGTAGGAAATCTGGTAACTGATAAACTTAATTCGTTTGTGAATAAATACTTAAAATGCTTACTATAATAAAATAAACTGATTTCCCTCAGGATCCTGATTTCTGTCAATGAAAGGAATATATAATGAAAATGATTATTGTAAGAGATTGAAACATAGGAGAAAAAGCCATACCACCCAGAGCAGCCTATTAATATTTTGGCTACAGTTGTTTGAAATATTTTTGTGTGTAAGTTAGAATGAGAATCTTGGTCTTACAGTTTTAGAGGATCTAGTATTGATTTAGCAATGGAATCCTAGAGAAAGGACAGTTATGTTAAAAGGATATATGAGAAACCCTTGGACCATGCTTGATTTTGTGGTTTATTTATAATGAGTTCATTGAGGCACAAATAGGTCTTGTAACTTTGGAGAGAATTAATGGGGAACCTGAACTGACTCAAGTCATCTGGGGAATTCTTTGTCCTCCCAGTGGAAGGTGACAACAGTGGTCATCATCTCTACTGTTAGAATCTTTTTATTATTATTTTTATTTATTTTTAAGATGGAGGCTCACTGTATCACCCAGGCTGGAGTGTAGTAGTGCAATCTCAGCTCACTGCAACCTTTACCTCCCAGGTTCAAACGATTATCTGCCCTCAGTCTCCCGAGTAGCTGGGACTACAGGCTTGTGCCACCACGCCTGGCTAATTTTTGTATTTTTAGTAGAGACGAGGTTTCACCATGTTGCTCAGGCTGGTCTTGCACTCCTGACCTCAGGTGATCCACACGTCTCAGCCTCCCATAGTGTTGGGATTACAGGCGTTAGCCACTGTGCCTGGCCCAGAGTCTTTAAAGATTGAGAACATAGCTAAAAACAGCAGATGAGGCTGGGCGCGGTGGCTCAAGCCTGTAATCCCAGCACTTTGGGAGGCTGAGACAGGTGGATCACGAGGTCGGGAGATGAGACCATCCTGGCGAACACGGTGAAACCCCGTCTCTACTAAAAAAATACAAAAAACTAGCTGGGCGAGGTGGCGGGCGCCTGTAATCCCAGCTACTCAGGAGGCTGAGGCAGGAGAATGGCGTGAACCCGAGAGGCGGAGCTTGCAGTGAGCTGAGATCGCGCCACTGCACTCCAGCCTGGGCGACAGAGCGAGACTCCATCTCAAAAAAAAAAAAAAAAACAAAACAAAACAGCAGATGAATTTACATTGCTTTCAGAACTAGATAAATGAGGATGAAAGTTTTCCCCTATGCTTTTTGTTTTGTTTTGTGTTTTTGAGATGGAGTCTCGCTCTGTTGCCCAGGCTGGAGTGCAGTGGCACGATCTCTGCTCACTGCAACCTCTGCCTCCAGGGTTCAGGCCATTCTCCTGCCTCAGCCTCCTGAGTAGCTGGGACTACAGGTGTGCTCCACCTTGCATGACTATTTTTTGTTTGTTTGTTTGTTTGTTTTTGTACTTTTAGTTGAGACGGGGTTTCACCGTGTTAGCCAGGCTGATCTCAAACTCCTGACCTCAGGTGATCCGCCCACCCTGGCCACCCCTAGAATTATAGGCGTGAGCCACCGCACTCAGCCTCTCCCATGTTAATTAGTTTCTGAATATGTGAAGAAGTTACTTTGATTATGTGACTATTTTCAGTTAATTTTCTTTGTATCCTTGGAATAGGGAATTCCACCAAGTCTTAAGATTCCTCTTGTCTCCCTTTGCATTTTTTTTTTCAGAGTCAACATTAGATCTTTGTATTTGAGGTCAAGCCTGTTGACAGCAGTTCCTTCAATTGACAGAAGTTTTTTTTTTTTTTAATGTGATTCATGATTATTTTATGGCTAACTGAAACTTTTTCATCCTTCTGTGTTATAGTTCGGCAAGAACAAGAATTAAGAAATGGAGGAGCTATTGATAAGAAATTAACTACCCTTGCAGATCTATTCCGGCCACCCATTGATTTGATGCATAAAGGCAGCTTTGAAACAGTAAGTTGTTGGAGAGTCAGTGCCTTAACTAGGAATGCTTTTGCATTTTCAATGCCTTTTTAAAAAAATTACTTGGTTTAGAGCCAGGGTCTTGCTCTGTCATCCAGGCTGGACTGCAGTGACACAATCATAGCTCACTTTAGCCTTGAACTCTTGGACTCAAGGGATCCTCCCACCTCAGCCTCCTGAGTAGCTAGGGCTACAGGCATGTGCCACCACACTCAGCTAATTAAAAAAAAATATTTTTAGTAGAGACAGGGTCTCACTGTGTTGCCCATGCTGGTCTCGAATGCCTGGGTTCAAGCAATCTTCCCGCCTCGGCCTCCCAAAGTGTTTGGATTATAGGTGTGAGCCACTGCACCTGGCCTTCAGTGACATTTTTTATTTTTATAAGAGCAAAAAAACATGGTCAGTGTATAGGGAATTGGCATCATAATAAGTATATCTACATGATATGCCTAAAGGTTACATTGATTTACATTTCTACCAGCAATATATGAAATATATTTCTACCAGCAAGATATGAAATATGTTTCTACCAGCAGTATATGAGATTGTTTGATGAAATCCTTTTATTACCCTTGTGTGGTGTCATTTTAGAATCTTTGCCGTTTTGATAGCTTTTTAAAATATCTCACTTGTTCGTATATCTTTGACTACTACTGAGAATAGTGTGTGTGGTTTGTTAGCCATTTGTAAATTGTTGATAGGTATCTTTTGCCTAAATATTTCTGTGTGGATCCTAGTGTGTTTGAAAAGAGTGTCTCTAATTGGAGAACACATTCACCCTCAGTTCTTCTTGGTTTTATCATGACTAAACCCAAAGAAACACTTTCCAAAGTAAGTTTACTTGGTTGTCCGCTAACTTACAGACTTACTGAGGGCAGAGGCAAGATAATTTTTTTTTTTTTTTTTTTTGAGACGGAGTCTTGCTCTGTAGCCCAGGCTGGAGTACAGTGGCCGGATCTCAGCTCACTGCAAGCTCCGCCTCCCGGGTTCACGCCATTCTCCTGCCTCAGCCTCCCGAGTAGCTGGGACTACAGGCGCCTGCCCCCTCGCCCGGCTAAGTTTTTGTATTTTTAGTAGAGACGGGGTTTCACCGTGTTAGCCAGGATGGTCTCGATCTCCTGACCTCGTGATCCACCCGTCTCGGCCTCCCAAAGTGCTGGGATTACAGGCTTGAGCCACCGCGCCCGGCAAGATAATTTTTTTTAATAATCCTTGGAACCCGTTCTCGTGCATTAGGGGGAACACATTATATGTTAAATGAAGGAGTTTAGTAAAGATTTTAGATACTCTTCTGTTGTGGTGTTCACACAGCTTGCCTTTTCGTATTGAATAGCATGTTAATGCTCTTTTGAGTTACAATAGCATTTTCATAGATGTAAATCACTTAAATTTCAGTTAAGTCTTTTTTTTTTTCCTTGAGATGGAGTCTCGCCGGAGTGCAGTGGCACGATCTCAGCTCACTGCAACTTCCGCCTCCCGGGTTCAAGTAATTTTCCTGCCTCAGCCTCCTGAGTAGCTGGGACTACAGGTGCGCGCCACCATGCCTGGCTGATTTTAGAGACAGGGTTTCACCATATTAGCCAGGCTGGTCTTAAACTCCTGACCTCGTGATCCGCCCACCTCGGCCTCCCACAGTGTGGGATTACAGGTGTGAGCCACCGCGCCTGGCCTTCAGTTAAGTCTTACCTGTTAGGATCATGTAGGCCAAAGAATAACTGCAAAATGTATATCAAGCCCGACAGGTGGCATGAACTACTACTTGGGAGGCCGAGATAGGAGCATCTGTTGAGTCCAGGAGTTTGAGGCTGTAGTGTGTGATGATCGTGCCTATGAAAAGCCACTGCACTCCAGCCTGGGCAACATAGTGAGACCCTATCTTTCCCTTTTCTTTCTCTTTTTTTTTTTGAGACAGGTTCTCATTCTGTCACCTGGGATGGAGTGCAGTGGCAGAATCATGGCTCACTGCAGTCTCCAACTCATGGTCTCAATTGATCCCCTGGTCTTAACCTCCCAAATACGTAGGGCTACAGACACCCACCACCACACCTGGCCAATTTAAAAAGTATTTTGTGGAGAGGGGGGTCTTGTTGTGTTCCCCAGGCTGGTCTCAAATTCCTGGTGTCAAGTGATCCTTCTGCCTTGGTTCCCAAAGTGCTGGGATTACAGACATGAGCTGAGACCCCATTTCTTAAACAACCGATGTATATCAGCTGTATACATTTGAACATGTTATGATTGTATTTTTAAAAAATTTGGCCGGGTGCGGTGGCTCAAGCCTGTAATCCCAGCACTTTGGGAGGCCGAGATGGGCGGATCACGAGGTCAGGAGATCGAGACCATCCTGGCTAACACGGTGAAACCCCGTCTCTACTGAAAATACGAAAAACTAGCCGGGCGAGGTGGCGGGCGCCTGTAGTCCCAGCTACTCCAGAGGCTGAGGCAGGAGAATGGCGTAAACCCGGGAGGCGGAGCTTGCAGTGAGCTGCGATCCGGTCACTGCACTGCAGCCTGGGCGACAGAGCGAGACTCAGTCTCAAAAAACAACAACAACAACAACAACAACAACAACAACAAAAAAAAAAAAATTTGTCCTTCGATATGCTTTTACACTGTCATACATGAAGTGTTTAGGAGAAGGAATTTCATTGTTAGCTTGTGTGTTAGTTTGCTTGCATTGCCAGAAAGGAATCCCTGAGACTGGGCAATTCATAAAGAAAAAGATATTATTTTGACTGACGTTTCTACAGGCTCTATAGAAAACATGGTGCTGACATCTGCTTCTGGTGAGGCCTCAGGAAGCTTGCAGTCATGGCAGAAGGCAAAGGGGAAGCCGGTGTAACACATGGTACGAGGAACAAGGGGTCAAGCCATTCACGAGGGGTCCGCCCCCATGACCCAGACACCACCTATGAGGCCCCACCCCTAACACTGGGGATTACATTTTAGTATGAGATTTGGAGGGGACAAATGTCCAAACCATATCAGCGTGCTCTCCAGTTTCAATTTTCTGAATCAGAAAACCATGAAAGTGGTTTGGCTGCATGGAAAAGAAAACCCAAATGATGATAATTTGACGAAACAGTGATGGGTTTTTGTCAGTAATAAGCTTAGAGTTGAAGAAATTATTGGTGTTCGTTCATAATTTCAAAGATGTCAGGTTAGATGTCTCCTCAGTTTTCTTCATCTTTCCCTCATGGTCTCAACATGGCAGCTGCCTGTTCTTCCTAGTATTCTGGTGATAATACAGACATTGAGACAGAGAAAATAGCAGCAAGATGAAAGGCAGAAAAGGATCTCAGTTTGTTTTGGCATGTTTTCTGTTTTTATTAGCTTCTGAGTTGCTCCAGGACGTGATGCAGTAACTAAGCTTGATTTAATTTGGTCACTTTGGAGTGAAGAAGCAGTTACTCTTCTGCTTGCTCATTAAGGGAAAATAGGAATCTCTTTTGATGTTGTCCCCTGAATTGTAGGTTATATCACCTTTTTTGCCTTGTATTTCATGGCCTGTGTTTACCGCAGTCTTTTTTTTTTTCACTGATAATATTATGCTTAACCATCTGCAAGATTTTAAATGAAATAAACATTCCCTTCCAAAAGCAGGTATTTCATTATGGTTAATGATACATGTATTAGTTTTATAAAAATTAGGGAGATAACATGCAAAATTAAGTCATTGAAGTTTAGAAAGATAAATGTTAAAAATTAGAGGGATACTCTTTGGCTGACCAAGGAGGGCCCATAGGTTTGTTCCTCAATATTAGATGTGAATGTGAGCCACAGTTTTGCAAGTTTAGAAACTAGTGTAACTAGAGGTAGATCATGTTCAAGGATTCTTTCTGGCTCATGCTAACCAGATGAGAGAGAACGATTAATTCACTTGTTCACTCAATGCATATTTATTGAGTCCTTGTGTTGCAGGATCTAGTTTTAGGTGATGGAGAGTAAAGGTTTGACTGCATGTGAGAGAGACCAGGAAAAAAACAAACAGTAGCTTATTTATGTATTTATTTATTTAATTATACTTTAAGTTCTAGGGCATATGTGCACAATGTGCAGGTTTGATCCATAGGTATACATATGCCTTGTTGGTTTGCTGCCCCATCAACTCGTCATCTATATTAGGTATTTCTCCTAATGCTATCCCTCTCCCAGCCCCCCAGCCCCCGACAGGCTCCGGTGTGTGATGTTCCCTGCCCTGTGTCCAAGTGATCTCATTGTTCACTACCCACCTATAAGTGAGATCATGGCGGTGTTTGGTTTTCTGTCCTTGCAATAGTTTCTCAGAATGATGGTTTCCAGCTTCATCCATGTCCCTGCAAAGGACATGAACTCATCCCTTTTTTATGGCTGCATAGTATTCCATGGTGTATATGTGCCACATTTTCTTAATGCAGTCTCTCATTGATGGACATTTGGGTTGGTTCCATGTCTTTGCTATTGTGAATAGTGCTGCAGTAAACATACGTGTACATGTGTCTTTATAGTAGCATGATTTATAATCCTTTGGGTATATACCCAGTAATAGGATTGCTGGGTCAAATGATAATTCTAGTTCTAGATCCTTGAGGAATCACCACACTGTCTTCCACAATGGTTGAACTAATTTACACTACCATCAACAGTGTAAAAGTATTCCTGTTTCTCCACATCCTCTCCAGCATCTGTTGTTTCCTGACTTTTTAATGATCGCCATTCTAACTGGTGTGAGATGGTATCTCATTGTGGTTTTGATTTGCGTTCCTCTGATGACCAGTGATGATGAGCATTTTTTCATGTGTCTGTTGGCTGCGTAGATGTCTTCTTTTGAGAAGTGTCTGTTCATATCCTTTGCCCACTTTTTGATGGGGTTGTTTGTTTTTTTTCTTGTAAATTCATTTTAGTTTTTTTGTAGATTCTGGATATTAGCCCTTTGTCAGATGGGTAGATTGAAAAAATTTTCTTCCATTCTATAGGTTG
The DNA here is from genome assembly GCF_049350105.2 of Macaca mulatta. NCBI lineage: Eukaryota > Metazoa > Chordata > Mammalia > Primates > Cercopithecidae > Macaca > Macaca mulatta. The sequence goes on along the minus strand of NC_133407.1, from coordinate 1,926,620 downwards.
CCTGTTCACCCTAATGGTAGTTTCTTTTGCTGTGCAGAAGCTCTTTTGTTTAATTAGATCCCATTTGTCTATTTTGGCTTTTGTTGCCATTGCTATTGGTGTTTTAGTCATGAAGTCTTTGTCCATGCCTATGTCCTGAATGGTATTGCCTAGGTTTTCTTCTAGGGTTTTTATGATTTTAGGTCTAACATTTAAGTCTTTAATCCATCTTGAATTAATTTTTGTATAAGGTGTAAGGAAGGGGTCTAGTTTCAGCTTTCTACCTATGGCTAGCCAGTTTTCCCAGCACCATTTATTAAATGGAATGCTTTTATTATTCAAGGGAATCCTTTCCCCATTTCTTGTTTTTGTGAGGTTTATCAAAAGATTAGATGGTTGTAGATGTGTGGTGCTATTTCCGAGGGCTCTGTTCTGTTCCACTGATCTATATAATCTGTTTTGGTACCAGTACCATGCTGTTTTGGTGACTGTAGCCTTGTCGTATGGTTTGAAGTCAGGTAGCGTGATGCCTCCAGCTTTGTTCTTTTTGCTTAGGATTGTCTTGGCAATGCGGGCTCTTTTTTGGTTCCATATGAATTAAAGTAGTTTTTTCCAATTCTGTGAAGAAAGTCGTTGGTAGCTTGATGGGGATGGCATTGAATCTATAAATTATGTTGGGCAGTATGGCCATTTTCACAGTATTGATTCTTCCTATCCATGAGCATGGTATGTCCTTCCATTTGTTTGTGTCCTCTTTTATTTCACTGAGCAGTGGTTTGTAGTTCTCCTTGAAGAGGTCCTTTACATCCCTTGTAAGTTGGATTCCTAGGTATTTTATTCTCTTTGAAGCAATTGTGAATGGGAGTTCACTCATGATTTGGCTCTTTGTTTGTCTGTTAATGGTGTATAGAATGCTTGTGATTTTTGCACATTAATTTTGTATCCTAAGACTTTGCTGAAGTTGCTTACCAGCTTAAGGAGATTTTGGGCTGAGATGATGGGGTTTTCTAAATGTACGATCATGTCATCTGCAAACAGGGACAATTTGACTTCCTCATTTCCTAATTGACTACCCTTTATAAATTTGTCTTGCCTGATTGCCCTGGCCAGAACTTCCAACACTCTGTTGAATAGGAGTGGTGAGAGAGGGCATCCTTGTCTTGTGCTGGTTTTCAAAGGGAATGCTTCCAGTTTTTGCCCATTCAGTGTGATATTGGCTGTGGGTTTGTCATAAATAGCTCTTATTATTTTGAGATACGTTCCATCTGTACCTAGTTTATTGAGAGTTTTTAGCGTGAAGGGCTGTTGAATTTTGTCAAAGGCCTTTTCTGCATCAATTGAGATGATCATATGGTTTTTGTCATTGGTTCTGTTTATGTGATGGATTATGTTTATTGATTTGCATATGTTGAACCTGCCTTGTATCCCAGAGATGAAGCCGACTTGATCATAGTGGATAAGCTTTTTGATATGCTGCTGGATTCGGTTTGCCAGTATTTTTTTGAGGATTTTCGCATCAATGTTCATCAGGGATGTTGGTCTAAAATTATCTTTTTTTGTTGTGTCTCTGCCAGGCTTTGGTATCAGGATGATGTTGGCCTCATAAAATGAGTTAGGGAGGATTCCCTCTTTTTCTGTTGATTGGAATAGTTTCAGAAGGAATGATACCAGCTCCTCCTTGTACCTCTGGTAGAATTTGGCTATGAATCCATCCGGTCCTGGACTTTTTTTGGTTGATAGACTATTAATTATTGCCGCAATTTCAGAGCCTGTTACTGGTCTATTCAGAGATTCAGCTTCTTCTTCTAGATTTTCTAGTTTATTTGCATAGAGGTGTTTATAGTATTCTCTGATGGTAGTTTGTATTTCTGTGGGATTGGTGGTGATATCCCCTTGATCATTTTTTATTGCGTCTATTTGATTCTTCTCTCTCTTCTTTATTCTTGTTAGCGGTCTATCAATTTTGTTGGTCTTTTCAAAAAACCAGCTCCTGGATTCATTGATTTTTTTTTGCAGGGTTTTTTGTGTCTCTGTCTCTTTCAGTTCTGCTCTGATCTTAGTTATTCCTGGCCTTCTGCTAGCTTTTGAAAGTGTTTGCTCTTGCTACTCTAGTTCTTTTAATTGTGATGTTAGGGTGTCAATTTTAGATCTTTCCTCTTGTGGGCATTTAGTGCTATAAATTTCCTCTACACACTACTTTAAATGTGTCTCAGAGATTCTGGTATGTTGTTTCTTTGTTCTCATTGGTTTCAGGGAACATCTTTATTTCTGCCTTCATTTCGTTATTTACCCAGCAGTCATTTAGGAGCAGGTTGTTCAGTTTCCATGTAGTTGTGCAGTTTTGAGTGAGTTTCTTAATCCTGAGTTCTAATTTGATTGTGCTGTGGTCTGAGAGACAGTTTGTTATGATTTCTGTTCTTTTACATTTTCTGAGGAGTGCTTTACTTCCAACTATGTGGTCAATTTTGGAATAAGTGCAATGTGGTGCTGAGAAGAATGTATATTCTGTTGATTTGGGGTGGAGAGTTCTGTAGATGTCTATTAGGTCTGCTTGTTGCAGAGCTGAGTTCAGGTCCTGGATATCCTTGTTAACGTTCTGTCTCATTAATCTGTCTAATATTGACAGTGGGGTGTTAAATTCTCCCATTATTATTGTGTGGGAGTCTAAGTCTCTTTGCAGGTCTCTAAGGACTTGCTTTATGAATCTGGGTGCTCCTGTGTTGGGTGCATATCTGTTTAGGATAGTCAGCTCTTTTTGTTGAATTGACCCCGTTACCATTATGTAATGGCCTTCTTTGTCTCTTTTGATCTTTGTTGGTTTAAAGTCTGTTTTATCAGAGACTAGGATTGCAACCCCTGTGTTTTTGTTTTTTTTTTTTTTGCTTTCCATTTGCTTGGTAGATCTTCCTCCATCCCTTTATTTTGAGCCTGTTTGCGTCTTTGCACGTGAGATGGGTCTCCTGAATACAGCACACTGATGGGTCTTGACTCTATCCAATTTGCCAGTCTGTGTCTTTTAATTGGGGCCTTTAGCCCATTTACATTTAAGGTTAAGATTGTTGTGTGTGAATATGATCCTGTCATTATGATATTAGCTGGTTATTTTGCTCGTTAGTTGGTGCATTAGTGCTTCCTTTAGGAGCTCTTGTAGGGCAGGCCTGGTGGTGACAAAATTTCAGCATTTGCTTGTGTGTAACAGATTTTATTTCTCCTTCACTTATGAAGCTTAGTTTGGCTGGATATGAAATTTTGGGTTGAAAATTCTTTTCTTTAAGAATGTTGAATATTGGCCCCCACTCTCTTCTGGCTTGTAGGGTTTCTGCTGAGAGATCTGCTGTTAGTCTGATGGGCTTCCCTTTGTGGGTAACTTGACCTTTCTCTCTGGCTGCCCTTAACACTTTTTCCTTCATTTCAATCTTGGTGAATCTGACAGTTGATGTGTTTTGGGGTTGCTCTTCTCGAGGAGTATCTATGTAGTGGTCTCTGTGTTTCCTGAAATTGAATGTTGGCCTGCCTTCCTAAGTTGGGGAAGTTCTCCTGGATAATATCCTGAAGAGTGTTTTCCAACTCGATTCCATTCTCCCCATCACTTTCAGGTACACCAATCAAACGTAGATTTGGTCTTTTCACATAGTCTCATATTTCTTGGAGGCTTTGTTTGTTTCTTTTTACTTTTTTCTCTAACCTTGTCTCCTCGCTTTATTTCAGTAATTTGATCTTCAATCACTGATACCCTTTCTTCCACTTGATCAAATCAGCTATTGAAGCTTATGCATGTGTCACGAAATTCTCATGCCATGGTTTGCACCTCCATCAGGTCACTTAAGGCCTTCTCTACACTGTTTATTCTAGTTAGCCATTCGTCTAATCTTTTTTCAAGGTTTTTAGCTTCCTTGCAATGGGTCCGAACATCCTCCTTTAGCTCGGAGAAGTTATAACCGACCTTCTGAAGCCTACTTCTGTCAACTTGTCAAAGTCATTCTCCGTCCAGCTTTGTTCTGTTGCTGGCGAGGTGCTGCGATCCTTTGGAGGAGAAGAGGCACTCTGATTTTTAGAATTTTCAGCTTTTCTGCTCTGGCTTCTCCTCATCTTTGTGGTTTTATCTACCTTTGGTCTTTGATGTTGGTGACCTACAGATGGGGTTTTGGTGTACATGACCTTTTTTTTGATGTTGATGCTGTTGCTTTCTGTTTGTTAGTTTTCCTTTTAACAGGTCCTTGAGCTGTAGGTCTGTTGGAGTTTGCTGGAGTTCCACTCCAGACCCTGTTTGCCTGGGTATCACTAGTGGAGGCTGCAGAACAGCAAATATTGCTGCCTGATCCTACCTCTGGAAGCTTCGTCCCAGAGGGGCAGCCGCCTATATGACGTGTCTGTTGGCCCCTACTGGGAGGTGTCTCCCAGTTAGGCTACATGAGGGTCAGGGACCCACTTGAGGAGGCAGTCTGTCCTTGCTCAGCACTCAAATGTCATGCTGGGAGAACCACTGCTCTCTTCAGAGCTGTCAGACAGGGATGTTTAAGTCTGCAGAAGTTGTCTGCTGCCTTTTGTTCTGCTATGCCCTGCCCACAGAGGTGGAGTTTAGGGGCAGTAGGCCTTGTTGAGCTCTGCCCAGTTGGAGCTTCCCAGCCACTTTGTTTACCTGTTCAAACCTCAGCAATGGCGGACGCCCCTCCCCCAGCCAGGCCTCCTCCTTGCAGACTGCCACGCTAGCAGTGAGCAAGGCTCCGTGGGCGTGGGACCCACTGAGCCAGGCACGGGAGAGAATCACCTTGTCTGCCGCTTGCTAAGACCTTGGGAAAAGCACAGTGTTTGGGGGGAGTGCCCCGTTTTCAGTGTTTGGGGGGAGTGCCCCGTTTTCAGTGTTTGGGGGGAGTGCTCCGTTTTCAGTGTTTGGGGGGAGTGCCCCGTTTTCAGTGTTTGGGGGGAGTGCCCCGTTTTCAGTGTTTGGGGGGAGTGCCCCGTTTTCAGTGTTTGGGGGGAGTGCCCCGTTTTCAGTGTTTGGGGGGAGTGCCCCGTTTTCAGTGTTTGGGGGAGTGCCCCGTTTTCAGTGTTTGGGGGGAGTGCTCCGTTTTCAGTGTTTGGGGGGAGTGCCCCGTTTTCAGTGTTTGGGGGGAGTGCTCCGTTTTCAGTGTTTGGGGGGAGTGCCCCGTTATCAGTGTTTGGGGGGAGTGCCCCGTTTTCAGTGTTTGGGGGCAGTGCCCCGTTTTTCCAGGAAGTCTGTCGCGGCTGCCCTTGGCTAGGAAAGGGAAATCCTCCAACCCCTTGTGCTTCCCGGGTGAGGTGATGCCCTGCGCTGCTTCAGCTCGCCCTCTGTGGGCTGCACCCACTGGCCAACCAGTCCCAGTGAGGTGAACCAGGTACCTCAGTTGGAAATGCAGAAATCATCCGTCTCTGCGTTGATCACGCCGGGAGCTGCAGATGGAGCTGTTCCTGTGCGGCCGTCTTGGAATGTCCCACCACAAACAGCAGCTTCAGAGCTTCGGCAGGTGGAGTCCAGACCGTCAGCAGGACTTGCTCTGTGAAGTGATCGGAGCTGCAGAATTTTTTCTGTCTTGCTCTGCCATCCCCTGTGTCTTGCTTTCCCTTGTCTGCATGATTCAAGTTGGCCTACCACCACATTTGCTTACTAAACGGCGTGGAAGGCTGCTCTGCCTGTGGAGTAACCGTTCTTCATTCCTTCACATTCTTAATAAACCTGCTTTCACTTTATAGACTCGCCCTGAATTCTTTCCTGTGCTAGGTCCAAGAACCCTGTCTTGGGATCTGGGTCTGGACCCCTTTCTGGTAACATCGTTCTGGCAACCACAGAAGGGTCAATACTGAGGAAACCCCCAACCCAAAGGCTAACTTTGATGCCATCTTCTGTTGGGACTCGAGTTACAAATGGTGCTCGCCATACAGATGCTTTCAGACTGAGGTTCTGTCTGTTCTGAATGCAAGAGGTCTAATAGGCAGGAATATCACCATCCCTGTCAAGCATGAAGAAGTCACAGAGGATGAATCTTTCTCCCTCTGCAACCCTTAGGATTAAGGGTTCTCTTAAAGGGAGGGAGGAACTGTCAGAAGCATTTAAAACAGAGTGAGTCCATTTTTTTTTTTTTTTTTTTTGAGACGGAGTCTCGCTTTGTCGCCCGGGCTGGAGGCAGTGGCCAGATCTCAGCTCACTGCAAGCTCCGCCTCCCGGGTTTACGCCATTCTCCTGCCTCAGCCTCCCATGTAGCTGGGACCACAGGCGCCGCCACCTCGCCCAGCTAGTTTTTTGTATTTTTTAGTAGAGACGGGGTTTCGCCGTGTTAGCCAGGATGGTCTCGATCTCCTGACCTCATGATCCACCCGTCTTGGCCTCCCAAAGTGCTGGGATTACAGGCTTGAGCCACCGCGCCCGGCCAGCGACTCCATTTTGAATAGGGGCTCGGTAAGATAAGGCTGAGACCTAGTGGGCTGCATTCCCAGATGGTTAGACATTCTAAGTCATGGGATGAGATAGGAGGTCAGCACAAGAAACTGATCACGAAGACAGGGCTGATGAAACGTGTTGCAGTAAAGAAGTCGGCCAAAATCCACCAAAACCAACATGGCAATGAGAGTGACCTGGTCATGCTCACTGCTCCACTCCCACCAGCGCTCTGGAAGTTTACAGATGCCATGGCAACATCAGGAAGTTGCCCTATATCCTCTAAAAAGGGGGTCGAGCCCTCAGTTCCTGGAACTGCCCAACCTTTTCCTGGAAAACTCATAAGTAATCCACTCCTTGATTAGCATATAATCAAGAAATAAACATAAAAATTGGCAACCAGCAGCCCTTGGGCTGCTCTGCCTCTGGAATAGCCCTAGTTTATTCCTTTACTTTCTTAATAAACTTGCTTCACTTAAAAAAAATAAATAAACAGCATGGAAGAGGGAAGCGCTGATAAGGGTACACATTTCCCTTTAAAGGAACAACCTATGTACACAGCATTTCTATTACATTCCATCTACTATAATTTGGCAGCATAGCTACACCCATTTGCAAGGGATACTAGGAAATCCAGATGCTTAGTTAAACATTGGAGGTTTTATAAGTAAGAGGGACAAGGGGAGAATGGGTTATAAGCAGTTTGGTACCAATAAGCAGTTTCTGCCACAGGGAGATAGTGGTAAATTATATAAAACCCTTGCCATTGTAGTGTTTATAATCTAGTAGGAGAAACAGACTATAAACAATGTAAAACAAACATACACAAACACATATATAATAACCGTGAATACATATGTGTATCTTTGATGGAGAGAGAGTGTGACATTCATTTCAAGTTATAGTAGTTGCTTGGAGAAAGAATAAAATATGCCAGGACGCAGTGACTCATGCCTGTACCAATCCTAGCAGTTTGGTGGGAGGCTGAAGGGAGTAGATCACTTGAGCCCAGGAGTTCAAGAGCAGCCTGGGCAATATGGTGGAACCCTGTCTCTACAAAAAAATAGAAAAAAATCAGCTGGACATGGTGGGTGCAGACCTGTGGTCCCAGCTATTCAGGAGGCTGAGGTGGGAGGATCGCTTGAGCCCAGGAGGCTGAGGCTGCAGTGAGCTGTGGTGGTGCCATTGCCTTCCACCCTCAGCAACACAGTGAGACCCTGTCTCAAAAGAAAAAGAAAAAGAAGGAGAATAAAATACAATAAGGGAAGGAGAGAGGGGGGCTGGTTTTTGTTTGTTCAGGGCCATTTTATGTGTGTGGTCTGAATTGAGTTAAGCATCTGGAAATTTGTAGCGTCCTTTGCAAGTAGATGTGTCCATGTTGCCAAATTCTGTGTCTTCTTACAGCTAAATTGAAAGCCAGGTTGATTTCATAGGTTCCACATGTGTTTGTAATTGTGAGGAGAAAGGACTGTATTAGGAAGATTAGAGAAGATTTCTGAAAGGGTGAGATATGAATAGAAACCTTAGTGAAGCGAGGGAATACGAACGGTGGGGAGGTCTGAGGGAAGAGTAGATAATACAGTGTGGACATACTGATGCTGGAAAGAGCTGGCACAGTCAAGAAAACCAGCTGAGTGAGCCAAACACTGAGGCCAAATGGTCTGACCTGGGCAAGGGAACGTTTCCTTTGTCTTCTTTCCCCACCGTCCTGTGAGCTGTGTGAACACAGGGACTTCGTTTTCTTGACTGTTGTGTCCACAGGGCCTAAAACAGTTCAATTAGCCTTGATGAAATCGTGATTGTGCCAGAAAGAATATTGTGTAGAAAGAATAGGAATAATTTCTGTAATCCTCCCTCCCTCCCTCCCTCCCTCCCTCCCTTCCTCCCTTCCTTCTTCCCTTCCTTCCTTCCTCCCTCCCTCCCTCCCTCCCTCCCTCTCTTCCTTCTTCCCTCCCTCCCTCCCTCCCTCCCTCTCTCCCTCCCTCCCTTCCTCCTTCCCTCCCTCCCTCCCTCCCTCCCTCCCTCCCTCCCTCCCTTCCTCCCTCCCTCCCTCCCTTCCTCCCTCCCTCCCTTCCTTCTTCCCTCCCTCCCTCCCTCCCTTCCTCCCTCCCTTCTTCCCTCCCTCCCTTCCTTCCTTCCTCCCTCCCTCCCTCCCTCCCTTCCTTCCTCCCTCCCTCCCTCCCTCCCTCCCTTCCTTCCTCCCTCCCTCCCTTCCTTCTTCCCTCCCTCCCTCCCTCCCTTCCTCACGATCTAAGCTCACTGCAGCCCCAACTTCTGGGCTCAAGTGATCTGCCCACCTCAGCCCCCCAAGTAGTTGGGATTATGGGCACATGCCACCATGCCTGGCTAAATTTTGTATTTTTTGTAGAGATGAGGTTTTGCCATGTTGCCCAGGTTGGTCTTGAACTCCTGAGCTCCAATGGTCAACCGGCCTTGGCCTCCCAGAGTTCTGGGATTACCGGTGTGAGCCACGGAACCCGGCCAATATTTCTAATTTCATGAGAGAAAAAAAACCCCACATTTTAAATTGGTATCCCATTACATGTGCACCTAGCCCTAAGAGTATTTTGTTAATTTCAAAAGTATTTAGTATAAATGCAAGTTAAAATATGTAGCCGAAAATGTGAAGAAGAGCCTACTTAGTAACTAATTTTTTTTTTCTTTTTCTTTTTCTTTTTTGACAGAGTCTTGCTCTGTCACCCAGGCAGGAGTGCAGTGGCGTGATCTCGACTCACTGCAACCTCCGCCTCCTGGGTTCAAGCGATTCTCCTGCCTCACCCTCCCAAGTAGCTGCGACTACAGGCACACACCACCACTCCCAGCTAATTTTTGTAATTTTAGTAGAGACAGGGTTTCACCATATTGGTCAAGCTGGTGTCAAACTCCTGACCTCAGGTGATCCACCCACCTCGGCCTCCCAAAGTGCTGGGATTACAGGAGTGAGCCACCACGCCTGGCAATATATAACATTTTTCTGATTAAACTTATATATTGTTTACATTTAACTTTATTCAAATTAGACAAATCATTGAAATTTATAAAATGAATAAGGAAAAATGAAATTGTAATTTCCATTTCCATAAAAAAGTACTGTGTATATTTTAATATATTTTCTTCTTGACTTTATGCATATATATTTACTGAAACATACTAAATTTGTTCAAATCGTACATTTTCGTTTCTTTTTTTGAGGCAGTCTTGCCCTGTTGCTCAGGCTGGAGTGCAGTGGCATGATCCCAGCTCACTGCAACCTCTGATTCAAGCAATTCTTGTGCCTCAGCTACCCAAGTAGATGGGATTACAGGCATGCACCTCCACCCTCGTCTAATTTTAGTGTTGTTAGTAGAGATGAGGTTTCGCCGTGTTGGCCAGGCTGGTCTGGAACTCTTGGGCTCAAATGATTGGCCCACCTCGGCCTCCCAAAGTGTTGGGATTGCAGGCGTGAGCCACCGCGCCCGGCCTTCCTGATCTGACTGGTACTGGGAGAGATGTTGGTCTCCCACTGTTTTACTCTGGGGTCTCCATTATAATGGCTTTGAAATGTTGATTCAGAACAGCCTAATCCATTCCAAGGATTCCAGTAATCTTCTTTCATGATAATCTTCTTCCATGAGGAGATTATTTTTCTCATGGCCCATTCTCACCTCCAGTCCTTGACTCACATAATTGGTATACTTAGATTTTTTTTTAAGACTCTCTCTTTTTAAATTGTATATATTTAATTATTTTAAATCTTTTTAGAGATGGGGTCTTACTGTGTTGCCCAGGGTGGTCTCGAACTCCTTGCCTTAAGCAATCCTCATGTCTTGGCCTCCCAAGGCAGTGGGATTATAGGTGTGAGCCACTGCTCCAGCCTACTGTACATATTTAAGATGTATAACATGAAGAATAGTAAAATGATTACTACAGTCAAGCAAAGTAACCTATCCTTACCTTCCATAATTGTCTTTTTACTGGTATGTGTGTGGTAAGAGCACCTAATAACCTACTCTGAGCACATTTTCAGTGTATAAGACATTATTATTAAGTATAGTCCTCGGTTGTACATGAGCGCTCTAGACTTATTCAAGACTCTTTTTTCTTTTCTTTTCTTTTCTTTCTTCTTTTTTTTTTTTTTTGAGGCAGAGTCTCACTCTGTTGCCTAGGCTGGAGTACAATGGCACGATCTCGGCTCACTGCAACCTCTGCTGCCCAGGTTCAAGCAATTCTCCTGCCTCAGCCTCCTGAGAAGCTGGGATCACAGGCGCCCACCACCACGTCTGGCTAATTTTTGTATTTTTAGTAGAAACGGGATTTCACCATGTTGGTCAGGCTGGTCTTGAACTCCTGACCTCAGGTGATCCACCTGCCTCGGCCTCCCAAAGTGGTGGGATTACAGGTGTGAGCCACTGCACCCGGCCTATTCAAGACTCTTTTATTCCCTCCCAATATTGTTGTTTTGTTTGAAAATTGTGTCTTTGGACCCTCCCTTTTAGCAGTAACAACTTTTTAACAGTATCTTCAGTGTGGTTAGTATCATTTCCAAGTTTCTTTTGCTAGTATTAGGTTTCTCCCCCATTGGAAGCCTCATGAAGGCAGGAATTTTTATGTTTTAGAACTGCTATAACTTCAGTGTCTCTAACTGTATCTGAAACATGATGAGTACTCAGTATTTGTTGAATGAATAAATCTGAGCTAATGAAAGCATGAATGTGAGTAAACAAATTTTTAAAAGCACACACACACACAAAAGACTCTTCCATTTTAAACTCTGGACCTTTATTCGTTTTCAGTTTTGTAAATTTTTTTCTTGTCAGTGTTTTTGGGGCAGACTTCTGTAAATTTATGCTGTTATAGGAATATATGCTCTCTAGTCTGTCTCTAGAATGTATGGTCATTTTTCCGTTTATTTTCAAATACTGTTTCTGTAGTTAAAGCAGCTTAATTATTCATTTATCATTCACTTTTTAAATCTTTGTCCTATAAGGAAGTAAATGGAAATATTCCTTCCTATAAGCAAGAAATTATTATATTTGTATATTTTAAAATAAGCCTTTGACCAGTTAAATGCAGCTTCCTGGCTCAATATAAGGATATTTCTTTTTAGACCTTGGGTTTTCACCCATGGAATCAGTAAGCAAATATTAGAAGATCATATATTCTGGGGCTGAGTGGGGTGACTGACACCTGTAATCCCAGGACTTTTGGAGGCCAGGGCAGGAGGATCATTTGAGGTTAGGTGTTCCAAACCAGCCTGGCCAACATAGTGAAACCCCCATCTCTACAAAAAATGTAAACAACAAAAAAAGAAAATAATTTATTCTGGGGGATTCATACAAAAAATGCTATTTGTGAGATGATGTTAACTTTCTTAAAACAGAAGATATTCTCCGTCTTACATTTTTCAATACCCACAAAATGATGTCCAGTGTGTTCTTGGATTGTTATTACACCAAATTCATTGATTCGTAAGATTTTCCCATGTCACACTGATTTGGAGAAGAATATTGTTCTAGGATAAAGTTATTCCAAAACTGTGGTTTCGTGTCACTGTTCTTTCCTAGGCAGAGATTTGAGGCAGCATTTATTTGCTCATTTGCTTTTCTGCCATTGTTTTCCACTCAGCAGCATTTCATGGGTCTTTATGCTGACAAGGGACTGACAGGCAAAAGGCACACACTAATGATTGATATATTGATATTTGTGGTACGAATCGTAGAGTTGTTTGGGGATCATTCTCAAACATTCTTTGACCTTGTAATCCCAATTTTTGAAATCTGCTCCTAGGAAGACAACTCTTAAGAGAAAAAACTCTCAGCAGTTTTTACTAAAATGTTTAGGGTGATTCTCCAATATAGCAAATATGCCTAATAATTAAGATTAATATGATGTTTAAAAATGTTCCAGAAATGATGTTGAAGAAAACAAAATAAAATATGCACACCAATTGCTTTCATTAAAAAGAAGTATATTTGGCTGGGCACAGTGGCTCACACCTGTAATCCCAGCACTTTGGGAGGCTGAGATGGGTGCCTCACCTGAGGTCAGGAGTTCGAGATCAGCCTGGCCAACATGGTGAAACCCCGTCTCTCTACTAAAAATATATAAAAAATTAGGCATGTTAGCACAGACGTGTAATCCCAGCTACTCGGTAGGCTAAGGCAGGAAAATCACTTGAACCTAGTAGGTGGAGGTTGCAGTGAGCCGAGACCGTGCCATTGTGCTCCAACCTGGGCAATAAGAGCGAAACACGTCTCAAAAAAAAAAAAAAAAAATTTTGTTGATGGAGGTTGCAAGAGAATAAAATTATGTGACTTGATCTTAAGTTTGTTGAATCCTTTTCGGGTAAAGATGTTTAAACATACATTAAAAATTTAGCCATTACCGGGCATGGTGGGTCACACCTGTAATTCCAGCACTTTGGGAGGCCAAGGTGGACGGGTCATTTGAGGTCAGAAGTTTGAGACCAGCCTGGCCAACATGTTGATATCCCGTCTCTACTAAAAATACAAAAATTAGCCAGGCATGTTGGGGCACGCCTTTAATCCCAACTACTTAGGAGGCTGAAGCAGGAGAATCACTTGAACTCAGGAGGTGGAGGTTGTGGTGAGCTAAGACTGCACCACTGCACTCCAACCTGGGCAATAGTTAGACTTTGTCTCAAGAAAAAAAAAGAAAGAAAGAAAGAAAAAGATCAGCCATTGTAACAGATAACTGGATAAAAGAGAAATGAGTTAATTTAAATTTGAGAAGTGCTTGAAATGGACAGTATAGTTATACATGCATATGCAAAGTAAATATATAGAATATATAAATACTGAAAACTCTAGATGTTATATCTGGGCAAAAACTTAGTATTTTTAGTGAAAGACAACCTCTGAACAACTATGGAAACATCTGTCACCAAGTAGAAATTATTTCTAACAAATGTGTAACTTTACTTTTGCAGGCCAAAGAGTGTGGCCAGATGCAAAATAAGTGGCTGATGATAAACATTCAAAATGTGCAAGACTTTGCCTGTCAGTGCCTCAACCGCGACGTGTGGAGCAACGAAGCTGTGAAGAATATTATCCGGGAACATTTCATTTTCTGGCAGGTGAGAAGGAGAGTTAATCAGAAGTTTTGTAGAATTTTACTTTTGTAGTGTGGGATGTTGAGGGAAAGGAATTGGGTTATAATGAATTAAGACATTTAAAAAAGGTAAAACCGGCTGGGGGCAGTAGCTTACGCCTGTAATCCTAGCACTTTGGGAGGCTGAGGCCGGCGGATCACCTGAGGTCAGGAGTTCGAGACCAGCCTGGCCAACACGGTGAAACCCCGTCTCTACTAAAAATACAAAAAATTAGCCAGGCGTGGTGGCGGGCGCCTATAATCCCAGCTACTCGAGAGGCTGAGGCAGGAGAATCACTTAAACCCAGGGAGTGGAGATTTCAGTGAGCCAAGATCGTACCATTACACTCCAGCCTGGGCAACAGAGCAAGACTCCGTCTCAAAACAACACAAAACAAAACAAACAAACTGTACTGTTCAGTAGAAATATAATGTAAGCTATACACATAATTTAAATTTTTCCAGTAGCCACGTTAAAAAAGATTAATCGGCCGGGCATGGTGGCTCAAGCCTGTAATCCCAGCACTTTGGGAGGCCGAGACAGGCAGATCACGAGGTCAGGAGATCGAGACCATCCTGGCTAACATGGTGAAACCCCGTCTCTACTAAAAAAAATACAAAAAAACTAGCCGGGCGAGGTGGCGAGCGCCTGTAGTCCCAGCTACTCGGGAGGCTGAGGCAGGAGAATGGCGTAAACCTGGGAGGCGGAGGCTGCGGTGAGCTGAGATCTGGCCACTGCACTCCAGCCTGGGTGACAGAGCGAGACTCTGTCTCAATTAAAAAAAAAAAAAAAAAAAAAAAGATTAATCAAAATAGGCAAAATTAATTTAAATAATATATTTGGTTAAATCAATATACCTGTATAACTAATACAAAAATAATGAGATGATTTGCTTTTATTTGGTGTTAAGTCTTCAAGATATGGTTTGTATTTATACTTACATCCCTTCTCTATTTGGAGTAGCCAAATTTCAGGTGCTTCAGTAGCCACTTCTGGGTAGTGGTTGCTGTATGAGACAGTGCAGGTATAGAAGATCTTGAGGTCATTGGAAGCATTTGGCTAAGACTTAGATTTTAGCTTGGGTTTGATACTTTTTAATTCTGTGTTCTTAGACATGTCACTTTAGTCTTCCTAGCTAATGAGATAAGATTAGAGACCTTGTATCATTTTTCCCCTACTGTGAGACAGGGTTTTGCTCTGTCACCCAGGCTGCAATGCAGTGGCATGAACATGGCTTAGCCTTGACTTCCTGGGCTCAAATGATCTTCCCACCTCAGTTTCTTGAGTAGTTGGGACCACAAACATGCACCACCATGCCCATATAATGTTTTTTGTTTTTTTTTTTTTTTTTTTTTTTTTGTAGAGATGGGGTCCTGCCATATTGCCCAGGCTCGTCTCGAACTCCTGGGCCCAAGCCATCTGCTTCCCTTGGCTTCCCAAAGTGCTGGGATTACAAGCATGAATCACCGTGCCAGCTCAATTTTTTTATTTTGTGGAAAGTTATAGAAAATAAAAACTTACAAATGAACTTAATTTTTTCCCCTACTGTAAGATATGCTATTAATGTTATTAATTTGCCTGTGTATATTTTACAGGCCCCTAAATTTAATGTAATTTTAATGGTAAAATTCCTTGTATTTTATTCAACAAATATTGATCGAGCAGCTCATTGCTTAGCACAGTGCTGAACTCTAGAGCTTATAATCCTTTTTTCTTTCTTTCTTTCTTTTTCTTTCTTTCTCTTTCTTTCTTTTTCTTTCTTTGTTTCTTTGTTTGTTTGTTTCTTTCTTTCTGTCTTTCTCTCTTTCTCTCTTTGTCTCTCTCTCTCTCTCTCTCCCTCTCTCTCTCTCTCTCTTTCTCTCTCTCTCTCTCTCTTTCTCTCTTTCTCTTTTTCTTTCTTCTTTCTTTCTATAAATAGGGTCTTGCTCTGTCACCCAGGCTGGAATACAGTGGTGCAGTCATAGCTCACTGCAGCCTCTAACCCCTATAGGCTGAAGAGATCTTCCCACCTTAGTCTCCTGAGTTGCTGGGACTATAGGTGCACACCATTAAACCTGGCTAATTTAAAAACAAAAACAAACTTCTTGTAGAGATGGGGTTTTGCTATGTTGCCCAGGCTGGTCTCAAACTCCTGTCCTCAAGCTGTCCTCTGCCTCTGCCCCACAAAGTGCTAGGGTTATAGGTGCGAGCCACCATGCAGAGCCATAATCTTTTTTTTTTTTTTTTTTTTTTTTTTTTTTTGAGACAGAGTCTTGCATTGTTGCTGGGCTAGAGTACAGTGCCGCGATCTCGGCTTGCTACAGTCTCTGTCTCCCAGGTTCAAGCAATTCCCCTGCCTCGGTCTCCTGAATAGTTGGGACTACAGGCACGCATCACCATGCCCAGCTAACTTTTTGTATTTTAGTAGAGATGGGGGTTTCACATGTTGGCCAGGATGGTCTCGATCTCCTGACCTGTGATCCACTCGCCTCGGCCTCCCAAAGTGCTGGGATTACAGGTGTGAGCCGCCACGACCGGCCCATAATCTTAATACATTGTGATTTATTAAGATGTATATGGTTGAGAGTTATGAATGACATAGGTTGACAGATAACTTGAGCGGGAAGAAGGATACCTCATCTGAACTGGGAAAGGAAGAGGAATGGATTGATATGTTTATGGTAAATTTCCAGAGGGTGCTAAAAGTAGGAAGTTGAAGGAGTTCGAACCAGATGACCTTCGTTATCTCTTTTGTGTAGGAGTGAGATCTTAATACATATGCCAGAGGTGTATTTGGAGAGCTAATTGATGTTGGTATATAACAAGGTTATAGTTGGTTCTTTTCTTAGAGGCTGACTTTTTTTTTTATATCAATGATTTAACAGGTTTATCATGACAGTGAGGAAGGTCAGAGATACATACAGTTTTATAAGTTAGGGGATTTCCCCTATGTTTCCATATTGGACCCACGGACAGGTAAGATTTATATCAGCGTGCAACTTTTAACCTATCACTTGTCTTTCAGTTATCTCAATTGATCTTTAATATTTGACTGGATCTGTTTTCAGAATTATAGTAATTTAGGTGAAGGCTTCCTGTTTTTTTTCCCCTTTATATTATTTAAACATCTATTGATGTATGTAGTTAAGACATCTTTTTCTGGCAACATTGGGAGATGGTAGTATTTTATGTTTGTGCAGTTCTGTTCTTTTGAAGAATAACTGATATATTCATCTTACCTTTTTAAAGGAATTTTTTTTTAAGTTTTTTTTATTTGTTTTTGTTTTTTGTTTTTTGTTTTTTTTTTTTTTTTTTGAGACGGAGTCTTGCTCTGTCGCCCAGGCTGGAGTGCAGTGGCCGGATCTCAGCTCACTGCAAGCTCCGCCTCCTGGGTTTACGCCATTCTCCTGCCTCAGCCTCCCGACTAGCTGGGACTACAGGCGCCCGCCACCTCGCCCGGCTAGTTTTTTTTGTAGTTTTTAGTAGAGACGGGGTTTCACTGTGTTAGCCAGGATGGTCTCGATCTCCTGACCTCGTGATCCACCCGCCTCGGCCTCCCAAAGTGCTGGGATTACAAGCGTGAGCCACCGCGCCCAGCCTAAGTTTTTTTAATCATTAAAATGTTAAGATTGCCCAGATACTAGTTGTGATCCCACCCAAGAAGCAGAGGGTGGAGCTGGTTTTATTAATTAATTGTGTTTTATATAATATTGCTTTCTCTGAATCTCTTCTTCCTAAATGGCAGTAAGTGATAGCAGCAGATAAGATGGTTGCTCTATCATGATGGGTGGGAATCTGTTAGGTGAGTATAATTGATGTGACTTCTAGGTTATGAAGACAGTCTATAGCATAAGCTGGTGGAGGGGATGTGTCTTTACAGCACACTTTAATTATGCATATGCTGAAAGGGATACTTAATGAGAATGTTCAGAAAGATTATAGATATTATATTTATATATCCTGGTTTTAATCTTTAGGTCAGAAGCTAGTAGAATGGCACCAGTTAGATGTATCTTCTTTCTTGGACCAAGTGACGGGATTTCTGGGTGAACATGGACAACTGGATGGACTTTCTAGCAGTCCCCCCAAAAAATGTGCCCGTTCAGTAAGTATAATTAGGAGGTGGTGATGGGAAAATAAATGTAATTGGTCATAAGCATCTTACATAAAATGTTTGATGTTAAGATGGTAATGATAATCGAACTAGTGGACAACTGTCACTTGTGGCTATAGCATCTTAGATATCCTCCTCAATTTCCCATTTGAGAGTTCTATCTTCTCGGTGAAATCATGATACTCATACTCCTCCCAGTCTGTCTTGCAGCTAGAGTGCAGGCAGATGCCCCCAGATCTGGATTTAGAAGGAAGCAATGTGAATAGGTTGAGCAGGAGGACTGATCTGGCAAGCCCAGTGGTAGAGGGATCTACTTCCTTAGGGACAGCTCTGGGAGGGCTTCTGATAGCCAGGTCTAAACAGCAGTGCAAGTGGTGGGTTTTTTGTGTGTTTTGTGTTTTGTTCTGGAGATAGGATCTTGCTATTTTGCCCAGGCTGTCCTGGAACTCCTGGGCTGAAGCAGTCTTCTCACCTCAACTGCCCGAGTAGCTAGGACTACAGGTACACGCCACCATAGCCGGCCGGAAGTGGTGTTTTTCGTTTTTGTTGGAACAACTCTTGTGGTATAGTGGAGCGTTATTATTGGTTAATATAGTTTTAGGGCCTGGCTCTCTGTCCCTCCTAGAATTTATTTCTATACTTAATTTCTAGAATGTACTGTCACTAGGTAGACATGTTTGATAATTGGTATCAAGATTAGTTACAAATAAGAGACTGAACTTGCAAAGATACAGCAATCTCACATAGGTTTTCATGGCTATTTGGGTTTGATAGCTGTAGGGATAAAAATAGTTTTGTTTTATTGGGTTTTTTTTTTTTTTGAGCCGGAGTCTTGTTCTGTCACTAGGGCTAGAGGGCAGTGGTGTGATCTCGGCTCACTGCAACCTCCGCCTTCCGGGTTCAAGCAATTCTCCTGTCTTGGCCTCCCAAGTAGCTGGGATTACAGACATGCACCACCGCATCCGGCTAATTTTTGTATTTTTAGTAGAGACGGGGTTTCGCCTTGTTGGGTAGGCTGGTCTCGAACTCCTGACTTCAAGTGATCTGCCTCCCTCGGCCTCCCGAAGTGCTGGGATTACAGTTGTGAGCCAGCTCGCCCGGCCTGTTTTTTTCTTTAGACAGGATCTTGTTCCGTTTCTCAAGCAGCAGTGCAGTGGTGTGATTATGGCTCACTACAGCCTCCACCTCTTGGGCTCAAGCGATCCTTCCACCTCAGCCTCCTAAGTAGCTGGGACCACAGATGTGCATCACCATGCCAGCTAAGTTTTTAAATTTTTGTAGAGACGGAGGTCTCCATATGTTGTCCAGGCTGGCCTCAAACTGGCCTCAAGCAATCGTCCTGCCTCAGCCTCCCAAAGTGTTGGGATTCTGGGCGTGAGCACCACACCCAGCAAAATTTTTATTGTGTTGTGTTGTGTTGTACTGTATTGTATTGTGTTTTTTGAGATGTGGTCTCACACTGTTGCCCAGGCTGGACTGCAATGGCATAATATTAACTCACTGTAGTCCTTGCAACCTTGAGAGAACATGGAAAAAAAAAAAAAAAAACTTGCTAGCCTTGAACTCCTGGGCTCAGTCGATCATCTTGCCTCCGCCTCCTGAGTAGCTAGGACTACGGGTGTGCACCATCTTGCCTGGCTAATTTTTTATTTTTGTGGAGGCAGGATCTCGCTATGTTGCTCAGCCTGATCTGAAACTCCTAAGCTCAAGCCATTCTCCTGCCTTGGCCTCCCAAAGTGCTGGGATTATAAGCATGAACCACCATACCATGCCCAGCCTAAAAATAGTTTTAGAAGATGTGAGGAACACTTCCTTCAGTTATCACCTATAATAAAGTGCCTATTTAAGGAAAAGCCCTGAGGGATAGTATAGAAATTTTGTTGACCTCAGGCAGTCCTGCTTGCTTTACAGTTTTTGGGTGCTTTTTTGTTGTTGTTCCCTCTCTTCCATGGAATGCTTCATAATGTCATGTTCTGCTTTTGGTAGCATGTTAATGCTGACCTCACAATAAATTGAGAAGTGTTTCTTCCTCTTCTGTTATCTGCAGTAGTGTCTGTAGAATTGTTATTATTTTTTCCTTAATGTTTGATGATATTTACCAGTGAAGCGACATGGGCCTAGAGGTTTTTTTTGTGGAAAGTTTTAAACTACAAATTCAGTCTTATTGGTGGATACCTGACTACTTGGTTATCTGTTTCTTCTTGGATAAGCTTTAGCAAGCTGTATCTTTCTAGGGGTTTGTTCATTTTACTATATTGACGAGTTCATTATAGTCCCTGTGATGCCATTAATGACTATAGAGATTATAGTTGTACCCTCTCTTAATTCTGTTTTTGGTAATTTTTGGCTTCCCTTTTTTCCCCGACAGTCTGGCTAGAGGCTTAGTAGTTTTATTGATCTCAAGGAACCAGTGGGGGTGTGGCATGTGCCTGTAGTCCCATCTGCTTGGCAGGAATATTGCTTGAGCCAGGAGTTCAGGAATGTGCTGTGCTGTGATCATGCCTGTGAGGTCACTGCACTCCAGTCTTTGGGTAGCAGTAAGACTCTGTCTCTTAAAAACAACAACAACAATTGCCTTTGGGATTTTGGTGGTGTTTTTGTTTTTTATTTTTCTCTATTGTATTTGCTTTCTAGGTCATTTATTAATTTATGTTTTCTTTGGGCTTAATTTTATTTTCTTTTCCTGGGTGTATGCTCTTTTTTTTTTTAAGGTGGGGAAGCTTAGGTCATTGATTTGATGCCTTTCTCTCTTCTAATATAAGCATTTAATTCTATAATTTTTCGATAAGTACTGCTATTGCTCAATACTATTTTCTAGCTACAAGAGAAATTAGTAAAATGAATTTTTTAGTTGAACATGTTTTATAAACTTAATTAGGGTTCTGTAAGTAAGGAAATCAGAGGAGAATGAAATTCAATAGGAGCCTGATAGTGTCTGCCATGGCCACAATTTTTAAAGTCAAGCTACACGCTATCTGTGCAGTGTCATTGCTGTAAATTCACGATCCACCTAAGCCATTGCATGTCACACAGACACCTCTGCTTGCTTTTTAGGGGCGGTAAATTAGTTTATTTTTAAATTTTCTTTTGGCCGGGTGTAGTGGTTTATGCCTGTAGTCCCAGCTACTTGGGAGGCTGAGGTGGGAGGATTGCTTGAGCCTGGCAGGTGGAGGGAGTAGTGAGCCAAGATTGCACCACTGCATTTCAGCCTGGGTACAGAGTAACCTGTCTCAAAAAAAAAAAACAAAAAACAAAACGTTTTTCCCTTTAATTTTTTGCTACATGATTGCCTGATAGTAAAAAACAAAATGTGGTTTCTTTAGTTTTTTATTAGCAACCCACATTTTTTTTTTTTTTACCTATTTATTGTGGAAAATTTTAAGCATATTCAAAGTTGAAGTAGTTTATTGAGCCTCTTTGTATTCATTAGCTTATTTCAGTAATTATCAACAGATGGCCAGTCTTCTTTCCTCTATATCCCATATCTGAATTATTATTATTATTATTATTTTTTTCTTTTTTTAAAATTTATTTATTATTATTATACTTTAAGTTGTAGGGTACATGTGCATAACGTGCAGGTTTGTTACATATGTATACCTGTGCCATGTTGGTGCGCTGCACCCATCAACTCGTCATTTACATCAGGTATCAATCCCAATGCAATCCCTCCCCCCTCCCCCCACCATATCTGAATTATTTTGAAGCAAATCTCAGAATTCATTGTTTCATTAATATATACTCTGGGATTTATATTTAAAAGATAAAGGCTTTTTTATTTTTTAAAATACTATCACCATGTCATTATTATACCCTTAAAAATTAGCAGTAATTCTGTAATATCGTGAGATATCCAGTGTTCAACTTTAGATTATCTTACAATTTTTTTCCTCTATAGTATGTTTGAGTCAGGAGTAAGTTCCACTCAAACAACAACATTTTGTGATTCATTAAGTTTAGTAAAATCTATGGCATTAGAACTTTACCAAAAGGGAAAAACTGTAGAAGTTTGCATTTCTCGTTATCATGATGAAAACCTTCATTATAATTAATGGAATTACTAGTTGAAGAATAAAGTGGTGAAAAAAGTAAACACTGGTCTCTATGTTTTAGTCATTTTAAAGAGTGGTGTTTTGACTTTATAGTTAAAACTTTTAATTCTTGTCTTTCTCTAGGCAGATAATACATAAACGTTTCTTGATTTTGTTCATTTTGATTTTTGTTTTGTTTTGTTTTTGAGATGGAGTCTTGCTCTGTCACCAGGCTGGAGTGCAGTGGCACGATCTCACGGCAGCCTCCTCCTCCCGGGTTCAATTGATTCTTCTGCCTCAGCATCCTAAGTAGCTGGGACTACAGGCGCACACCACCATGGCCAGCTAATTTTTGAATTTTTAGTAGAGATGGGGTTTCGCCATGTTGGCCAGGCTGGTCTCCAACTCCTGACCTCAGGTGATCCGCCCACCTCAAGCCTCCCAAAGTGCAGGTGTGAGCCACTGCGCCCGGCCTGTCCTGCTTTGTTATCATTTGTGTGTTCACTGGAGTAGCACTTTTAATTTCCTTCAAGAACCTTTCCTTGCATTCACAGCTTGGCTGTTTGGTGCAAGAGGCCTAGCTTTGTGTCTGTCTCAGCTTTCAACATGTCTTTCTCACTAAGCTTAATCATTTTTAGTAGAGACGGGGTTTCACCATGTTGGCCAGGATGGTCTCGATCTTTTGACCTCTTGATCCACCCGCCTTGGCCTCCCAAAGTGCTGGGATTACAGGCATGAGCCACCACGCCTGGCTTTCATTTTGATATTTTAAAAAAATGCCTATGATCACTTGAGCCCAGAAGCGCAAGACCAGCCTGGGGACCATAGTGAGACCCTGTCTCTTAAAAAATATATAGATATATATAGGCTGGGTGCGGTGGCTCACGCCTGTCATCCCAGCACTTTGGGAGGCCGAGGTCGGGAGTTTGAGACCAGCCTGGCCAATGTGGTGAAACCCCATCTCTACTAAAAATACAAAAAAATAAGTAAATAAAAATTAGCTGGGCATGGTGGCGGGTGCTTGTAATCCCAGCTACTCAGGAGGCTGAGGCAGGAGAATCGCTTGAACCTGGGAAGGCTGAGGTTGCAGTGAGCCAAGATTGCGCCACTGCACTCCAGCCTGGGCGACAAGAGTGAAACTCCATCTCAAAAACAAAATAAAACAAAAAACAACAAAAACATATGTGTGTTTGTGTGTGTGTGTATACACACATGTGTATATATCTCTATTCCAATTTGGCTATGTAAGACACAGTCCTTGCTCTTAAAGTAGAAGGGATACAGTCAGCAGAACATAATAATGAATGGCAAGCTATGATATTTCTTATGCTGTTTGACCTGTTTTTTGGTTTAACTTGTTTTTCTTCCTGTGTTTTATGACTCCATCTCACAGGAGAGCCTTATAGATGCAAGTGAAGACAGCCAGCTAGAAGCTGCCATCAGAGCCTCCTTACAAGAAACACATTTCGATTCAACACAGACAAAACAGGATAGCCGCTCAGATGAAGAATCTGAATCTGAACTTTTTTCTGGCAGTGAGGAGTTCATATCCGTTTGTGGCTCTGATGAAGAAGAAGAGGTAGAGAATCTTGCCAAGTCCAGAAAGTCTCCCCATAAAGATTTGGGGCATAGAAAAGAGGAGAATAGAAGGCCGCTGACTGAGCCCCCAGTCAGAACTGATCCTGGAACTGGAACAGCCACAAACCACCAAGGATTGCCAGCCGTAGATTCAGAGATACTCGAGATGCCACCTGAAAAATCAGATGGAGTAGTGGAGGGGATAGATGTAAATGGTGAGTTACATTATAGACATACTTTCCTTCAAACTTGGATATTGGGGCTGGGCGTGCACTCCAGCCTGGGCAACAAGCGTGAGACTCCATCTCAAAAGTTCAAGGTTAGGAGTTCAAGACCAGCCTGGCCAACATGGCAAAACCCTGTCTCTACTAAAAATACAAAACTTAGCCAGGTATGGTGGCATGTGCCTATAGTCCCAGCTACTTGGGAGGCTGAGGCAGGAGAGTGGCTTGAACCAGGGAGGCGGAGGTTGCAGTGAGCTGAGATCGCACCACTGCACTCCAGCAAAACACTTGAATAATTGCTGAATGGCTGTATTTATTTACATATTTATTTAAACTAATACTCTGTCTTAAACTCCTGTATCCCGTTTTTTGTTTTTTTTTTAAACCCTTCCTTTAGGACCAAAAGCACAGCTGATGTTGCGGTATCCAGATGGAAAAAGGGAACAGATCACTCTTCCAGAGCAAGCTAAACTGCTAGTAAGTACAGGCTTGCTTTGGTTCAGTTCCGACCACTGCAATAAGACGAGTCACAAATTGTTTGGTTTCCTGGTGCATATAAAAGTTATGTTTACGTTATTCTGTAGTCTATTAAGTGTACAGTAGCTTTACATCTAAAAATATGCACGTGACTTAATTTAAAAAATCTTTTGCTAAAAAGTGCTAACGATCACCTGAATCTTCAGTGAGTCATGTTTTTGTTGGTGGAGGCTCTTGAAATTGATGGCTACTGACTGACAGGGTGGTGGGCGCTGTGGCAGTTTCTGAAAATGTGAAGCAGTGAAGTTGCTGCATTAACTGGCGATTCTTCGACAAACAGTTTCTCTGTGGCGTGTGTTGCCGTTTGCTAGTGTTTTACCCACAGTAGGACCTTCTTTCAAAACTGGAGTCATTCTCAAATTTGCCGCAGCTTTATCCACCAAGTTTATGCAGTATTCTAAATCTTCTGTTGTCATTTCAACAGTGTTAAAAGCATCTTCACCAGAAGTAGATTCCATCTCATGAAGTCACTTTCTTTGCTCATCCATAGGAAGCAGCTCCCCTCCCTTTAATGCTTGCTCATGAGACTGCAGCAGTTCATCGCCATCCTCCACTTCTAATTCTAGTTCTCTTGCAGTTTCTACCCACTTGCAGTGACTTCCTCCAGTGAGTTCTAAAACCCTCGAAGTCATCCATGAGGGTTGGAATCAACCTCTTCCAAAGTCCTGTTCATGTTGGTATTTTGACCTCCTATGACTCATGAATGTTCTTAATGATATTTAGACGGGTGAATCCTTTCCAGAAGATTTTCAGTTTACTTTGCCCAGATCCATCAGAGGAATCTGTGTTTATGGCAGCTATAGCCTTTGGGGAAAAAAAAAAAGGTGGGGGGGGTCTCTTGCCCATGCTGGAGTGCAGTGGTCGTAGCTCACTGTAACCTTGACTCCCCACCCCGGCTCAAGTGATCCTCCTGCCTCACTCTCCTGAGTAGACCACCACACTCAATTAATTTTCTTTTTTGTAGAGATGGTTTCTTGCTGTGTTGCCAGGGCTTGTCTCAAACTCCTGGACTCAAGTAATCCTCTCACCACAGCCTCCCAAAGTTGAAATTTGGCCCCCATGCCTGGCCAAAATGTATTTCTTAAATAAGATTTAAAAGTTGAAATGACTCCTTGATCCATGGGCTGCAGAATGGATGCTGGGTTAGCAGACTGGAAGCAACATTCATTTTTATTTACATTTTCATCAGAGCTGTTACGTGACTAGTGCATTGTCAATGAGCAGTAATATGTTGAATCCTTTTTCTGAGCAGTAGGTCTCAACAATGGGCTTAAAATATTCAGTAAGCCATGCTGTAAATTGATGTGCTATCTTTCCAGGTTTTGTTTTTACAGTTCTAGAACACAGAGTAGATTTAACATAATTTTTAAGGGACCTGGGATTTTGGAATGTTAAATGAGCATTGGCTTCAACTGGAAGTCACCAGCTACATGACCCCTAACAAGAAAGTCAGCCTGTTTGAACCTTTGAGTGCAGACACTGACTTCTCTCTAGCTGTGAAAGTCCTTGATGGCGTCTTCTTCCAGTAGAAGACTGTTTTGTCAAACGTAAACATATTTAGTGTCGTTACCTTCATGAATTATCTTAACTACATCTTTTAGATAAGTTTCTGCACCTTCTGCATCAGCATTTGCTGCTTCACCTTGTTGCACTTTGATGTTACGGAGATGACTTCTTTCCTTCAGCCTCATGGACCAACCTCTGCTAGCTTCCAGCTTTTCTTCTGTAGCTTCCTTAACTTCCTTCGCCTTCATAGGATTGAAGAGAGTTAGAACCTTGCTTTGCATTAGGGTTTGGCTTAAGGGAATGTTGTGACTGGTTTGATTTTTCCACACAGGCCACTAAAACTTTCTCCTTTTCAGCAGTACAGCGGTAAGGCTGTTTTGCTTTCTTTTTTTTTTTTTTTTTTTTTGAGACAGAGTCTAGCTCGCCTAGGCTAGAGTACAAAGGTGCGATCTCAGTTCACTGCAAACTCCGCCTCCCAAGTTCAAGTGATTCTGCCTGCCTCAGCCTCCCGTGTAACTGGGATTACAGGCGCCTGCCACCACTCCCAGCTAATTTTTGTATTTTCAGTAGAGGTGGGGTTTCACCATGTTGGCCAGGCTGGTCTCCAACTCCTGACCTCAGGTGATCCGCCTGCCTCAGCCTCCCAAAGTGCTGGTGTGAGCCACTGCGCCCAGCCTATTTTGCTTTGTTATTTGTGTGTTCACTGGAGTAGCACTTTTAATTTCCTTCAAGAACTTTTCCTTGCATTCACAGCTTGGCTGTTTGGTGCAAGAGGCCTAGCGTGTCTGTCTCAGTTTTCAACATGCCTTTCTCACTAAGCTTAATCATTTTTAGCAATTGATTGATTTTGAGGATGTACAACACTTCCTTTCACTTGGGTACTTAGAGGCCTCCAATGGTGGGGTTATTAATTGGCCTAATTTTAATACTGTCATGTCTCAGGGAACAAGGAGGCCCTCAGAGTAGAGGGAGGGAGATGGGAAAACTCCCAGTAGGTGGAGCAGTCAGAGCATAAAGTTTGCAGTCTTGTGTGGGCCTGGCTTGTGGTGCCCAAAAACCGAATAGTAACATCAGAGAGAATGTTCACAGATACTGTAATAGATAAAATAATGAAAAAGAGAAACACAAGTATTACCAAAAGGTGACACAGAGACACGCGGGGAGCACTCGCTGATTGAAAAATGGAGCCAATAGAGGCGCTTGACACACGGCTCCCACAAACCTTCAATAACAGGAAGTACAAGGAAACAGGGTGTATCTCTATAGCTAATTGGAAGCATTTTATCGAAGCAGAGATACTAATTCATTGGAGTAAGTTCAGTGAGTTTTGCTTGATAATTCTTTGAAATAGGTGTGGGAGGCCAGGTGCAGTGGCTCCCTCCTGTAATCCCAGCACTTTGGGAGGCCAAGGTGGGAGGATCACTTGAGTTCAGGAGTTTGAGACCAGCCTGGGCAACAAAGTGAGACCCTGTCTCTATTAAAAAAAAAAAAAATAAGAAAGAAAGAGGTGTTAGATGTTTAGTGTGATCATAACTGCAAACTGTGGTGAGTCATTTTGTTGTTGGTGGTTGGTTGGTTGTTTTGAGACAGGGTCGCTCTGTCGCTCAGGCTGGAGTTTGGTGGCCCAGTCTCAGCTCACTGCAACCTCTGCCTCCTGGGCTCAAGCGAGCCTCCCACCTCAACCTCCCAGGTAGCTGGGACCACAGGTGTGTGCCACCACACCCAGCTAATTTTTAAAAATTCTTTTTTGTAGAGAAGGGTTCTCACTTTGTAAACCAGGCTGGTCTTGAATTCCTGAGCTCAAGTCATCCTCCTGCCCTAGCCTCCCAAAGTGTGGGGATTACAGGTGGGAGCACCCGGTTGTGAATCTTATCTCTGATTAGTTTATTTTCTTCCCAGATTAACTTAGGTAAGCCACATAAGGTATGTTCCAGTGAAGATTTTTCTGTTTCATGCATGGAATAGAAACCCAACTGAAATGATTACTTCTGGAAAAGGACGACGGGTTATTTGAAGGGAATAGTGGTGTAGGTCCTAGCAGCTGGAACTGCAAAGTGTTTAAGAACCATATCTGTTTTCCTCTATGTTTCTCTTCTGGGGCCTGGAGGTTTTCTCTTGGGGTTCCCTGCTTCACACCATTCTCTGCATACTGGTGGCTTTTCTTTATTCCTCAGCTCCCACATGGTTCATCATGGTGATGCTGCGGCCGTTTTCATCTAACACAGCTGATGAGCTTTCGGTGGTTTTTGTTTTGTTTTGTGTTTGTTTTTTTCTTCCTTTTCTTGGAGACAAGATCTGGCTCTGCCCAGGCTGGAGTGCTGTGGGGCGTAATCTCGGCTCACTGCAACCTCCGCCTCCCAGGTTCAAGCAGTTCTGCCTCAGCCTCCCAAGTAGTTGGGATTACAGGCACCCACCACCACACCAGGCTAATTTTTTTGTATTTTTAGTACAGACGAGGTTTCACCACGTTGGCCAGACTCGTCTCGAACTCCTGACCTCAGGTGATTCGCCCACCTTGGTGTCCCAAAGTGCTGGGATCACAGGCGTGAGCCACTGTGCCTGGCCCATATTTTTTGATGAGATGGGGTTTTGCCGTGTTGCCCAAGCTGGTCTCCAACTCCTGTGCTCAAGCTGTCTACCTTCCTTGGCCTCCCGGAGTGCAGGGATTACAGGTGTGAGCAATCATGCGCTGACACCCTCTGCTTTTTAACTGCTGGAAACAGAATCTTGAGTCTGACTCGCTTAGCTTAGCCTGTGAACGAATCCCTTGGGTCAGGCATTCCTGGCCGTTTGCTTTGGCTGGAGATTAATTAGGCTGATTCTTGAAGACTGTGTTACTGAAATGCAAGCAGTGTAGAAGTTTGATGGGAAGCAGAGAGGGAGGTGTTGAGGAAAACTGCAAAAGATGAGAACGGCCCAGTTTCTGAGAAGGCAAGGAGAGATTCAGTGCACAGGTGGCAAGACTGGGTGTAGTGGAATGAAGGACTGGGTGTAGTGGAATGAAGGACTGGGTGTAGTGGAATGAAGGACTGGGTGTAGTGGAATGAAGGACTGGGTGTAGTGGAATGAAGGACTGGGTGTAGTGGAATGAAGGACTGGGTGTAGGTAGAATGAAGGACTGGGTGTAGTGGAATGAAGGACTGGGTGTAGTGGAATGAAGGACTGGGTGTAGTGGAATGAAGGACTGGGTGTAGGTAGAATGAAGGACTGGGTGTAGTGGAATGAAGGACTGGGTGTAGTGGAATGAAGGACTGGGTGTAGTGGAATGAAGGACTGGGTGTAGTGGAATGAAGGACTGGGTGTAGTGGAATGAAGGACTGGGTGTAGTGGAATGAAGGACTGGGTGTAGTGGAATGAAGGACTGGGTGTAGGTAGAATGAAGGACTGGGTGTAGTGGAATGAAGGACTGGGTGTAGGTAGAATGAAGGACTGGGTGTAGTGGAATGAAGGACTGGGTGTAGTGGAATGAAGGACTGGATGTAGGTAGAATGAAGGACTGGGTGTAGTGGAATGAAGGACTGGGTGTAGTGGAATGAAGGACTGGGTGTAGGTAGAATGAAGGACTGGGTGTAGTGGAATGAAGGACTGGGTGTAGTGGAATGAAGGACTGGGTGTAGTGGAATGAAGGACTGGGTGTAGTGGAATGAAGGACTGGGTGTAGTGGAATGAAGGACTGGGTGTAGTGGAATGAAGGACTGGGTGTAGGTAGAATGAAGGACTGGGTGTAGTGGAATGAAGGACTGGGTGTAGTGGAATGAAGGACTGGGTGTAGTGGAATGAAGGACTGGGTGTAGTGGAATGAAGGACTGGGTGTAGGTAGAATGAAGGACTGGGTGTAGTGGAATGAAGGACTGGGTGTAGTGGAATGAAGGACTGGGTGTAGTGGAATGAAGGACTGGGTGTAGTGGAATGAAGGACTGGGTGTAGGTAGAATGAAGGACTGGGTGTAGTGGAATGAAGGACTGGGTGTAGTGGAATGAAGGACTGGGTGTAGGTAGAATGAAGGACTGGGTGTAGTGGAATGAAGGACTGGGTGTAGGTAGAATGAAGGACTGGGTGTAGTGGAATGAAGGACTGGGTGTAGGTAGAATGAAGGACTGGGTGTAGTGGAATGAAGGACTGGATGTAGGTAGAATGAAGGACTGGGTGTAGTGGAATGAAGGACTGGGTGTAGTGGAATGAAGGACTGGGTGTAGTGGAATGAAGGACTGGGTATAGGTAGAATGAAGGACTGGGTGTAGTGGAATGAAGGACTGGGTGTAGTGGAATGAAGGACTGGGTGTAGTGGAATGAAGGACTGGGTGTAGTGGAATGAAGGACTGGGTGTAGTGGAATGAAGGACTGGGTGTAGTGGAATGAAGGACTGGGTGTAGGTAGAATGAAGGACTGGGTGTAGTGGAATGAAGGACTGGATGTAGGTAGAATGAAGGACTGGGTGTAGTGGAATGAAGGACTGGGTGTAGTGGAATGAAGGACTGGGTGTAGTGGAATGAAGGACTGGGTGTAGGTAGAATGAAGGACTGGGTGTAGTGGAATGAAGGACTGGGTGTAGTGGAATGAAGGACTGGGTGTAGTGGAATGAAGGACTGGGTGTAGTGGAATGAAGGACTGGGTGTAGGTAGAATGAAGGACTGGGTGTAGTGGAATGAAGGACTGGGTGTAGTGGAATGAAGGACTGGGTGTAGTGGAATGAAGGACTGGGTGTAGTGGAATGAAGGACTGGGTGTAGTGGAATGAAGGACTGGGTGTAGTGGAATGAAGGACTGGGTGTAGGTAGAATGAAGGACTGGGTGTAGTGGAATGAAGGACTGGGTGTAGGTAGAATGAAGGACTGGGTGTAGTGGAATGAAGGACTGGGTGTAGGTAGAATGAAGGACTGGATGTAGGTAGAATGAAGGACTGGGTGTAGTGGAATGAAGGACTGGGTGTAGTGGAATGAAGGACTGGGTGTAGGTAGAATGAAGGACTGGGTGTAGTGGAATGAAGGACTGGGTGTAGTGGAATGAAGGACTGGGTGTAGTGGAATGAAGGACTGGGTGTAGTGGAATGAAGGACTGGGTGTAGGTAGAATGAAGGACTGGGTGTAGTGGAATGAAGGACTGGGTGTAGTGGAATGAAGGACTGGGTGTAGTGGAATGAAGGACTGGGTGTAGTGGAATGAAGGACTGGGTGTAGTGGAATGAAGGACTGGGTGTAGTGGAATGAAGGACTGGGTGTAGGTAGAATGAAGGACTGGGTGTAGTGGAATGAAGGACTGGGTGTAGTGGAATGAAGGACTGGGTGTAGGTAGAATGAAGGACTGGGTGTAGTGGAATGAAGGACTGGGTGTAGGTAGAATGAAGGACTGGGTGTAGTGGAATGAAGGACTGGGTGTAGGTAGAATGAAGGACTGGATGTAGGTAGAATGAAGGACTGGGTGTAGTGGAATGAAGGACTGGGTGTAGTGGAATGAAGGACTGGGTGTAGGTAGAATGAAGGACTGGGTGTAGTGGAATGAAGGACTGGGTGTAGGTAGAATGAAGGACTGGGTGTAGTGGAATGAAGGACTGGGTGTAGGTAGAATGAAGGACTGGATGTAGGTAGAATGAAGGACTGGGTGTAGTGGAATGAAGGACTGGGTGTAGTGGAACGAAGGACTGGGTGTAGTGGAATGAAGGACTGGGTGTAGTGGAATGAAGGACTGGGTGTAGGTAGAATGAAGGACTTGGGTGTAGTAGAATGAAGGACTTGCCTTCCTTGATAAAAGGAAGAAAGGAAAACGGATAGAATGTTTAAAAATGAGAACAATAATTTAATTTTATAAATAGTGACTGGGTGTATGTATTGGGGAGACAAATAATAACTGTGTATTTCAGTCTCACTTAATGGCTGTACGTAATTGGGTACAGATTTCTCTCCCCGTCCAAAGGTTTGTAGTGGCCCTTCCACCAGGGCAAGCTTTGGTTATCTGAGAGAACTTACACTTAATAGCTGATCTAATATGATGAAAAGAGAATGTTTTATATTTAATTCACTAATATGCTCTTTCCTTTTATTTCCATCTAATGGCTTTGTCTTTCTCTTGTTTGTATAGGCTTTGGTGAAGCACGTCCAGTCTAAAGGATATCCAAATGAACGTTTTGAACTTCTCACCAACTTTCCTCGAAGGAAATTATCTCATCTGGACTATGATATTACATTGCAAGAGGCAGGCCTTTGTCCTCAAGAGACTGTCTTTGTACAGGAAAGAAATTAACACCATGGCTTGACCTCTCTCAGCTTACCCCTTTTTTCCCTTTTCCTGTGAGATACCATGTCACTAAGTATGCATTTTGGCTCATAGGACCACAGAGCCAAAGTTGGGCAAGCAAGTCACCTTCCTTCTCTTATTTCTTAATCTCTCCTGTAGTCAGTCTCTTTCTCCCCCTTTGTTTCTTTCTCTTCTGTTTTCTCCCTCCCCACTCCGTACTCTTCCCCCTCCCCCTACACTTTCTTACCTAATCTGGTGACCAAATAGAAGTGTAAGAATAAGACCTCTCCTAGTACTGGCAGCAGGAATTGTGTGTCCCAGTAAGTGGTCTTTTGCACGGCACTTTTTTGGGATCAGATGTTAACGTTACTCCCCAGACTCTTTGGGCAAAGGAATGGCTAGATTCAGAGTAAGAACAACCCTCCCTTTTTTGTAAGCCCCCATGTGTAGTAGGGAGAAGAAATTCTCTAACGTGGATTTGGTTTTGTTGTGTTCTTCATGTAGGAAATATCACTTAAGAAAATATCCAGGCTTTTGTTTCTGTGGAAAAAGCATCCCTTGTAATTATTGCTCATCATACCTAAAAACTTTTTCAAAGGATTTTCATGTTCCCAGCTGTAAGAACTATTTCCATGACATGTGTTACTGGCGGAATGAGTGTTAAATATGGAGCATATAGCATGGGGTGACTTTCATTGTCCTAGCTGAGAGAGTTTTCTTTATTACTCTGTATTGATCCTGCTAGTCCAGGAATGGACATTAAGTGAACCTGTCGTGGTGACTGGGATGGGAAGATGCTTGCTGTTTTTGCCAGCACAGCAGATTAGCTCCTTTGGAGCCCTCCATTGTCCGAGTCTGCAGTGATCTGTAGGAAGGCAGCTGGTCAATAATCATGTAGTACAATGGCTTGTAATTGTAACCACTATGGTTATTGATTGTCCTGTGGTGTTTCAGGCATACTTAGGTATGTCCCTGGGGAAAAAGAAAACCATTCAGCTGAGAGTTGCTAACCATGTTCTTTTGGTTAGAAATAATGGTTCATTTTTTGCCCCTGGTTGGAACAGTCTCTGAAAGGCTGTGGTGACTGAACTGAACATGAGTCCGCATGCTGTTTTCTTTCGAAAGGTATCAGAACTGAAAGCCTCTGTAAGGGGAAGACCTTTAAACTCAATTCAAAAGACAACATTTAGTAAAAAGGGGGGGGTGGCAGAGGGTGCTAGTCATTTTCAGATATTGTGGGGTTTTTCTGCCAACAAAACCGAAAATCAAATTTGAGTTGGTGAAAGCTTTCTTCGGTGTTTTTAGAAGAGGCCATCTTGAATCTGTAGAATACCATTTACACACCAACTTCACCCTGTGCTCAGTTCATATTTTGAGCTTAAATGGAATCCTCTGAAGGGGTAGTCGTGATTCTAGAAGTTTTAACTTGTAAAATGAAAATATTAAATGGACCTTTTTGTCAATTGAGGATTGAGATTGATTCTTTTATCCGAGGAACGTAAGTTCCTCAGCTACTGCTTAGAGACCTGTAGGTTTTCATCTACTTTACGATTGCTCTCTTGGCAATTAGGGGGTTGGGGAAAAGAAGAAAACAGATGCTATGTGTTGCTAGTACACAGTTATAGACTATGGTTTCTAGTGGTTGAATTTTGAGGAACCCTCCCAAAAGAATGAGTTATGTATCTCCTCAAGGAAATCATGGACAATTCTGTTTATTCTTCAGTGAGTCCTTTTGAATTAATGTTCTTACATTTTTTTCTAAGTCTGTGTAAGTGCTTATGTATAAGTATATAATTGTATAAATATTTATAAATATATTTATATAATTACAGTTTCATTTCTACCTTGAGTCAGAGTTCTCTCTTTAGATTGGTGACTAATACTTACACTTTGGTGTTTTTTCATAGGCTCTTGAGGCTTAACTAGCAGCTTCTGATTTATTGAGTGAAAGATGGTTTTCATGTTCATTCCTCAGTTGTATCTCTGAACTTGGATAACATACTTGCCATTTGAAGAATAGAGCTGTATATTATCAAAGGTGCACTGGAGGGTAAAACATTTGTTGGTAGCAGACAAGGTCAGAAATCTAAAAATTCAGGGAGGCCCAGGGTAAGAAGAGGAGGTTTGCTCAGCTTTGTGCTCTGATGGTGCCCATCTGTACTCCAGCAAAGTCATAGCTGAAGCCCAGCTCGCTCAAACATGTCAAGTCAGCCGCTTTTCCTGTCGGGCTCTGTTTCATTCTCTTTACCTTCTAGCTTCTCTTGATAGAACAGCTGGGAGAACTGACAACATGTTCATCAGTGAGAGGGTGTAGTTCTTTCTGACATGTTCAGCACGTGCATATTCATTGATGAGAAACCAAAGTGACTTTTTCAACTTGGGTTACTGCGGGATGATTAAGTAGAGAGAAAGTGATTTAAAAGACAGCATGGTACTTTCACCCAGCTTAACATGCAGCTGGGTTGTCTACAATACAAGATGTGGTGGGCTTTGTTTTATTTTATTTTGAGGCAGGAGTGTAATTATCTCAGGGTTGATATAGAGGCCCATGGGAATAGTTACGGATTGTGCACGAGAAGAGTCCATAAGGAGTATTGCCTTGCTCAAGAGTTCAATCCACTGACAGAGTAGGCGTCTTCCAGCTTGCCTTATTTCCTCTGCAAGTTTCCTTGCTCTTTAGGGCAGAGGTTTTATTGAATAGATTAAATGAGGTCAGTAAGGTTAGTTAAAAATAGTCATTCTTTGTGGGTGTTGGACACAGCTGAAAGAGAGTGTTAAAAAAAAAAAGCTAGAGAGGAAAAGAACAAGAAAGATAGACTTCGAGAGTGGTAAGAGAAAAATACAGGGAGATGGAATGGAAACTACTGGGAAGGCCAGGCCATGGTGGCTCACGCCTGTAATCCCAGCACTTTGGGAGGCCGAGGTGGGCAGATCACCTGAGGTCAGGAGTTCGAGACCAGCCTGACCAACATGCAGAAACCCCATCTCTACTAAAAATACAAAAATTACCCGGGTGTGATGACAGGCACCTGTAATCCCAGCTACTCAGAGGCTGAGGCAGGAGAATGGCTCGAACCTGGGAGGCAGAGATTGTGGTGAGCCAAGATTGTGCCACTGCACTCCAGCCTGGGCAACAGAGTGACACTCCATCTCAAATTTAAAAAAGAAGAAGAAGAAGAAGAAGAAGAATAGTGGGAAAAAAGTGAGAGGAATACTTTTTTGAATTTGATATCGGAAGGAACTGGAGAAGAGAATGAACAGTGCCAAATGAGAAAAGAACAGGAAACTTAATACTGAGTAACTGGCATGCGCTAGGTACTTTTATGTACATTTTCTTCTTCAGTCTCCCTAAGAATTGTACGAAATATATATTTTCTTCCCATGTTAAGAAAACAGGTATAGAGAACTTATTCAGGATGTCACAGCTAGTGAGTGGCAAATCAGAATTGGAATCCAGAGTCCATACTGTTTCAACGTCCATGCTGTGTTCTCCGACAGCAAGAGAATCAAGCCACCCAAATGGTTATCTTCTCATTGTTGGGCTTTGTAAATTAGCATTTAGTTTTGTTCCCATAAATATAGAGGAAGTAGTTGGGTTAAAGTTTTGGGATTTGCACTATGCCTATAAATGTTTATTTGTGCCATTATTTTGAGAGGCTGATTATTGCTTTTTTAAAATGATGCACTGGTGAAGATGTGAAAGGAAAATTGCTATGTGGCATTATTTGCCAAGAATAAATGAAAAGGGTAAAAAAAGAATTTTTTCTTTTTTTAAACATTTTTCAGAAAAGACACAATTATCTTTTTTTTTTTTTTTTTTTTTTAAATATAGGTGAGCGCCACCACGCCTGGCTAATTTTTGTATTTTTAGTAGAGACAGGGTTTCACCATGTTGGCCAGGATGGTCTTGATCTCTTGACCTTGTGATCCGCCCGCCTCGGCCTCCCAAAGTGCTGGGATTACAGGCATGAGCCACCACTCCCAGCCTACAATTCTGTTTTGTGTGTCCCATCCATACCAGATTATTGAACCCTCGGTGTGTATGTTTTTAAATCTTGTATATAATTCTTCCTTGACTTAGACATCAACAACTAGCTATTGAGTTCTTTATAGAAGTTGGAAATATTTTGAAATCTGAGATCTAATTCCTGGCCAGATGTGGTGGCTCACGCCTGTAATCCCAGGGAGGCCAAGGTGGGGGAATCACCTGAGGTTGGGAGTTTGAGATCAGCCTGGCCAACATGGTGAAACCCTGTCTCTACTAAAAAATATAAAAATTAGCTAGGCATGGTGGCTCATGTCTGTAATCCCAGCTGCTGGGGAGGCTGAGGCATGAGAGTCTCTTGAACCCGGGAGGCGGAGGTTGCAGTGAGCCGAGATCACACCCCTGCACTCTGGCCTGGGTGAGGGAGCGAGACTCTGTCTCAAAAAATAATAAATGAGATCTGATTCCTGCCTGTTTTATCCAGTTAGGGAGACACACTACACATGAAATAACTGGAGAGCATGTAAATGTTTACCTATTCAAGCTTAGGAAAAGGGAAGAGTATGTTTTAGTCAGCAAAGTCTTAAGCAAGACTGAAAAGTGGCAAGCACTGTAGCTCAGATTTTCTTTTGACTCACCTATTTCTTTAGCTCCACCTTTCGTAACTTTAGATTTAGGGCATGAAGTTCTGCCAGTAAGGCATAACCAGTACCCAAGTAAGAAAGGATTACTGATCCCCCGGAGTAAACGTTTCTAGCTAGCAGGGATCTCACTTGTACGCTTCGGAAAAATGCCAGAGGGAGCCACTAGCAACTGAAAAATGAGGAAGATTTAATTTCTCTACAGGTACAAATCAAATGCGCAGCATAGTACATATTATATGCAGAAAGGGCACTAGGGGTGTAAGTGTACTTGGGTAACAGCTCTGCTAGTTGTTACTTCACACTTCTCTTTCTTCTTAATCTCGGGTTTCTCATCTGAAAAATGAGAGAATTGGACTAGATTAATAGTGCTCAGCCTTTTCTAGACCAGCAAATTAGATTATCTCTGAAGTCCTTTTTCCACTCCAAAATTTTACGCTTCCAGTCTCTGCCCTTTATTGCATATTATCTCTAGGCTAATTAAAAGTGTGCTGGTTAATCATTTTCTTTTTTTGTGTGTGTTCAGGTATCATTTGACCAGTAACTTGCTCCTAATCTTACTGTGATGACTGAAACCTCCAAAGAGGAGAGTATAATAGTTACAGGTCTAGTAATAATCTTTTGAACAATTCATTATTTTTTAAAACTTAATGCCGTGTGCCTAATCAGTATTGAGTATGACCAAAATGTAAATGAGAACCAAATATGTCACTAACACTGGCACTAAATTTTATTTTTACTTGTGTACTTAAAGTACTTTACTGGCCTATTGGGAAGTTGGTTTGTATAAGTTGTAAGATTCACTCCTGGTTTTGGCAGAAGCAACTTTTTAAAGATACAATTAGGCTGACTTTTAAAAACGTTTTTTATCCCATAGAATGTATCTTTATTATGTGATTCTTACCCTCTCTCTGCCTTTTTTGACCATCATTTAACTACTCAGTAGTAAATCATGGGGTGCAGGCTGATGAATTAGTAGTCTTGTGTAAAACTAAAATGTAATGAGCATAGGAAGAACCAGCTCTTCTGGTGAACATGGCAGTTTTCCGGTACTACCAGCCTTGATGAATAGGCTGAAGACAGCTGTGTACTATGGACATTCGACTTCACTGGATTGCCTTGCTTAGCATTTCAGTTATTGTCTTGCCATGAAACGTGGTGTTGCACAGTACACATTTTAGAATAGTGGCAAGAATGTTCTTTAGAACTGCAAATAACCCAACAGTGTACCATGCCAGTATATCGGTTTCTCCTGTTATATAGAGATTTGGTATTTCAGTGATGGTTATTTTGGTTTTTGACTCACCTGTGTGTCAGTCCTGCTACAGAGACAGTATAGAATCAAGAATTTCTTGACGTCTTTTTAAAAATAGAGATTATAATGTCCTTGGTGGTTTTCCTGTGAAGTGAACTTACATGGCTGGATTATTGAATGTGACAGTGAGACTCTTAATTAGAAAGTCTTGTAATCCTGCTTTCTAGTTTCCTTCTCCACCATTCACTTTTAACATTCATTCTCTGAAAATAGCTATGATTTTTAATGTAATTGACTATGTTTAAGAAATTCCATGTCAAAGTCTTAATATGTAACAATCTTCATTTTTTATAAAATTGAAGGAAATTTTTGAGGCAAACTTACTTTTATAGCTCATTTTTTCTCTTAACTAAGGAGAATTCTCTGGTTTCAAATGGAGAGTGGCTAGCTCTGTGATGCCCACTCTCTTTGTGGCCTACCAGGTACTGTTTTGTTGCTTAAATTGCAGATATTCTTATAAATGTGATGATTTTTGGCACAGGCCTTTCTTTGCCATATTGATTTCAAAATAGAGTTGGGTAATCCAATTTGAATTACTTTAATAAACATAATTTAGCATTTCTGTAATGAGAAAGTATTTTCAAAAGATAACCAGATTTACTTCTAGGATTAGAGATGGCAAATACCAGTGATAGTATTTTTCCCAAGAACCATCACATGTTAATCTATAAATATGAGAAGTTGTAGATATTGTCGTACTTAATTCTTTGGCAACAAACAGCAAGTTTTTATTGTTTGTTTAATTGTATTTCCTCTAGAGATCACAATACTCTGGGTATTTTATATCCCTTCTAAAGGTCATTTGGATTTTCAAATGGGAAGAATAGTCAAGCTAAGCTGGACTAAACCTAAGTAATATTTTATCTCATCAAAAGAAGTTATTAATCCAACTGGGTTAGCATGAGTCATTCATTTTTTAGACATGGTAAATGGGAAACATTTCAAATCGTTAGATAAATTCTGACCTGGAATCGAATTCTCCCTTTCTTAAAATCTTTTTAATTTGCTTTTTTCATAGGCTCAGTATGGAACTCTTAACTGATAAGGGAGAGATTCTTGATCTGGAACCATTCCCTGCCATTCTGCTTTTTTCTCTCTGTCAATCAAGGTAGCTGGCTCCATAGTACCTGTCACCAGGGTCCATTTCAGGTTGATGACATTAGACCATTTACACTCAGTTGGATACTTCCCTGTTTTCAGCAACATGATTTTACAGGATGCTTTTCTCAAAGCTTTGCATTCTTAATGGAAATATCAAATGGTGTAATTCCAAATATAAATATGTTTATGACACTAATCATATGCTTTTAATGATAACTTTTTGATAACTTACTGCCCTGTAAAGTTAAACCTTACACGGAGTGACTGTTGCCATCAGAAAATCCCTTTTTACCTGCTAATGAGAATGAAAGTAGTATGTGACCTCCACTTTCAGTGAATGAGTAGCAAGCTTCTCAGAGGGGCTGCTTATCTTACCCGTCTGGGGTCTTGGCACTTGTACTTTCCTGGGTTTGTCCCTCCAGCTGGAAAGGCTGTTGAAAACACTTGCCAGGAAACAGTAAAGCTGTGAGAGAACCTTCTAGTCTTAGGTAGAGAGAAATGAGTACCAGTTGATGCTAACGTGATACTTAGACTTTGAGGGGCTTCCATCCAAGCTTTGGCATGAATCTGTTAGACACAGTTTTCTTCACTTCTCTGATAATCTTTTTTTCCAGAATGGCTTTTTGTTGTTGTTGTTATTAACAAATTGTAAACATCGGTGTTTTTTTGTTTTGTTTGCCCTTTCGGAAAGTCCTTCTTCGAGTAGGTATTGATGGTTCCATGGAAACTCTCAGCAGTGTCTGTGTAGGCTCTGTGCATGCTTTGTATGAGTTCAGTTTGAACAATGCATTTGGAATCACCTGGGATGTCCAATTCTGGCATGTCTTCATTGATTGTGTTTTTAAACATGTCTCATGTCATTTTCCAAACCTCACTTTACATCTTACTCAGAGAAGTTAATCAAGGAATGAAATTTCTGGGGGGATAGGGATGAGGGTGGGTTGGGGACTTGAGTGAAGTCAACTTGGGGTATTTGCTTTAAAGTGTTTTCTAAAGCAGTTCCTAACAGTATTTAGAGATTCCCTGGGATGTTTGTGTGCTCAGCTTATTCTGGACAAAGTGTGTGGGCGGGGGGGTCTTACTGAGATTTGCATTCTTAGTGCAGGACAGGCTCTAAATTTCATCTGTGCTCTAGATTTGTGATTGAATCCAAGAAGATAACAAGGACAGTGCTCCTATTGTAACGTTTCTGGCAAGTGCTCCCTAAAATGCACATCGAATTGTGTTTTCTGGACCTTTTCTCCCATGGTGCTAGGAGATAGCATTGATTTCTGCAGCTCTTCTCAGTGCTGGGAAGAAGTCTTTGGGATTATTGAGCAAGGGGCAGCCGGACCATCCACTAAATTTGTTTGTTCAAGACACATTAGAGACCCTCCTGTATATCTAGTAAGTCATAATAAAGGTGCTCGGGAAAGCCTTAAATTTGAAGACACATGGAGGCGGTAGAAAATTAACCTTGTAAGAGGAGAAGAACATGCCGTTAGGTAAAGCAGAGCTGTAACTGCTGGCTAAGACTCAATGGAACTTCCACTTGCTCTAAAACCAGGGAAATCTTAGATAACTGGGTGTGATCTATCTATAGATCTACATAGTCTATGGGTAAATAATTTCCAAAAGGAGGATCTTGCTGTCCGTTGGTGATCCTCTGGTTTGGGCTGTACCAAATTGTGAATATTCTTGCTGTGTTGTACCCAGTTGCTTTATATGAATACTGCAACTTGAAACGGGGAGGGTGGGGGGGACAACGGGGTGGGGGAGGGAGGGGAGTGGGACGATAAGTCTTCTGAAGACATCAGCTCACTGTGCTGAGAGAGGGACCAAACTCAAGGAAACCTCTGATCTATACATTCAACTGCTGCATTTTTTTATAAATACATGTAAATGTCCTGTTGTAATATTTGATCTTGGAAATAAAAACAAAAACTTTTCAGTATTAGTTTTTTTGTGGTGTTGTTTTTGCAAGATAAGACTCTCTGGATATTACTTTCA
Organism: Macaca mulatta; assembly: GCF_049350105.2. NCBI lineage: Eukaryota > Metazoa > Chordata > Mammalia > Primates > Cercopithecidae > Macaca > Macaca mulatta. The sequence goes on along the minus strand of NC_133407.1, from coordinate 1,885,928 downwards.
GTAATACAATTTAGATTCCAAAAGCTTGCCCCCCCACCCCCCATGTTCTCATTTAGGTCAGCTCCTGTTGATTCACAAAGGTTACTTTGTAGTCCACTTGTCAGCCTAATGCTTGCTAGCCTTTTTTCTGCTCTTCCTGGTATTTCACACATTTATGGTAAACACTCTGTAAATGTTAGTCCAGTTGTTACAGAAACATTGGGTAAGCTAGCCTTGTTAGGTAAGTATGATTCTGTGTTGGACATACTTGGGCAATTCAAGTGTCTAATTTTTCAGACCAGTGGTAATTACTAATAGTTAATTAAGGACTTAGCTTAAACAAGTGAAGGAAAGATAATTAATGGACAAAAAGACAGGAGTTATGATTATATGGTATAATAGAAAGTATATGGTATTGCTGCTGGCTGCAGTGGCTCATGCCTGTAATCCCAGCACATTGCAAGGCTGAGACGGGTGGATCACCTGAGGTCAGGAGTTCGAGACCAGCCTGGCCAACGTGGTGAAACCCTGTCTCTACTAAAAATACAAAAATTAGCTGCGCATGGTAGCACATGCCTGTAATCCCAGCTACTCGGGACGCTGAAGCAGGAGAATCGCTTGAACCTAGGAGGCAGAGGTTGCCGTGAGCCAAGATCATGCCACTGCACTCCAGCCTGGGCGACAAGAGCGAAACTCTGTCTCAAAAAAAACAAAAAACAGGCGTGGTTGTGGTGCCTCTAATCCCAGCTACTCGGGAGGCTGAAGCAGGAGAATTGCTTGAACCTGGGAAGTGGAGGTTGCAGTGAGCTGAGATAGCATTCAGCCTGGGTGACAGAGACTCCATCTCAAAAAAAAACCCAAAAAAAAACTGGGATTGCTGCTTGGCTCACAGTTCTGCAGTGATGGGTTGTGGAAGCATTTCTCATCCCAGTGCTTCCGATTGCCAAATAACAGGGGTGTATGTGACGGGGAAAATAACAGGGATGTGTGTGACGGGGAAAATAACAACAGGGATGTGTGCGACGGGGAAAATAACAGGGATGTGTGTGACGGGGCCAAACAGATCCATCCTGGGCCCTCAAGAAACTGACTTTCTAGCTGGGAGCACGGATGATAAACATACGTGGAAAAACAGATTTGATTCTAATAGAATTTTAAAAATATACAGAAAAGGAGCCAATAGAGAATTCTTTATTTTTTTTTTTTAATTTTGAGACAGAGTCTCACTCTGTCGCGCAGGCTGGAGTGCAGTGGCGCAATCTCAGCTCACGGCAAGTTCCGCCTCCCGGGTTCAAGCGATTCTCCTGACTCAGCCTCCCGAGTAGCTGGGACTACAGATGCCTACCACCTTACCTGGCTAATCTTTGTGTTTTTAGTAGAGATGGGGTTTCACCGTGTTGGCCAGGCTGGTCTCGAACTCCTGACCTCAAGTGGTTCACCTGCCTTGGCCTCCCAAAGTGCTGGGATGACAGGTGTGAGCCACCGCACCTGACCTGGTGTTTCTTCTCACTGCCTGCGCCTCCTTGATTGGGTCTTTATGGTGGTGATCCCCAGGACCTGGCCCTCTAACTCTCCCTCAGTGATCTCATTCTCATAGTACCAACCACCGTGTATAAAGCCAATGAGTTATCAGATCTCTAACTCCAGCCCGTCTCTCCTCCAAGCTTCAGACTCACATGTCCGACTTTTTACACGACACCTACAGTTGGAAGTGTCACTCTTACATCTAAAATGACGCCTCCCCACCCAGACCTGCAATGACACCACTACCTACGAACCTGCCAGAAACTTAAGTCTTTTTCTTTTGCTTATTCCCCCATATCCAGCCCAACAGCAAGTCCTTTAACTTCTACCTCCAAAATGCATAAAATATAACCCTGCTTTTCAGTCTATTGCCATTACTGTGGTCCAAGTGACCTGCTTTTTTTCTTGACCACTGCAATAGTCTCCGCTCTTACTCTCTTCCGACCCGTTCTCCACATATTGGCTTCTCATTCCACTCAGAATGTCCAAGCTCCTTGCTTCGTGCCACCCCTTTTGCCCCCTGCCTGCCAGCTGACTGGCTTTCTCTCAAACCCCGACATCAAACAGCTTCCTGCTGCGCAGCCGAGGTGCTTCGTCTGCTTGAGTTCTCCTCGTCTTAGCATGTCACTTTCTTTTATCCTTCAGGTCTCAGCCTACAAGTAAACTCCCCAACAAGTTATTTAAAGGAGAATTCTCAGCCGGGCGCAGTGGCTCACGCCTGTAATCCCAGCACTTTGGGAGGCTGAGGTCGGGGGCTCACCTGAGGTCAGGAGTTCTAGACCAGCCTGGCAAACAGTGTGAAACCCCATCTCTACTAAAAACACAAAAATTAGCCAAGTGTGGTGGCGCGTGCCTGTAAGTACAGCTACTCTGGAGGCTGAGGCAGGAGAATTGCTTGAACCCGGGAGGTGGAGGTTGCAGTGAGCCAAGGTCACACCACTGCACTCCACACCCCAGCCTGAGGGACAAGAGCAAAACTCTGTCTTGGAAACAAAACAAACACCAGAGTGGGGCGCCAAGGGAGCCAAGAGTGAGAATGTTCAAGAAGGATCCTGTGGCCAACTGTGTCTAGAGTCAAGAGGACAGTGAAGTGTTCATCAGAGACACGAAATTACTGGAGACCAAGAACAGTTTCAGTGCAGTGTTGGAGGCAGAAATCTAGTTTGAGTGGGTAGAAGTTTACAATATGTGTATACTAATGAGAAAACCCTAACTTCCTCTTCAGTGGTCTGGTATAAATGGCAGCCCTTTCAACATATCTTCCCCTTTTTCCTCCCTCCAATTAAAGGAATGTGCTCTCTTGTCAGCTTTCAGTTGAGTTTGGAGTCCACCCACAGGAGGCTGATTAGTCCTGTCACTCTTATCTGGCGAACTCTAGAAAACAGCTGGCCTAGTTGTCTTGCTGTTTCATCTTCTCTCTTTTTCTTCTGCCAGTGAATTCTATTTTATCAGCTTCCTCAATTTCTTGCTCAAATCCCACCTCCAGATCCCACAATATACCCCAGAATGGAACATCTGTCTAGCCTGTTCTGCCGAGTCTTTTTTTTTTTTGAGACACAGTCTCTCTCTGTCGCTGAGACTGGAGTGCAGTGGCGCGATCTCGGCTCACTGCAACCTCCACATCTGGTACTCAAGCAATCCTCCCACCTCAGCCTCCCCAGTAGCTGGGACTACAGGTGTGCACACCACGCCCCGCTAATTTGTGTATCTTTAGTAAAGACAGGATTTCACCATGTTGGTCATGCTGGTCTCAAATTTCTGGCCTTGAAACCGCCTTTGCAAAATGATGACAGTGAAAGAGATTCAACTGAACCGACTCCATCTTGCGTCTCACCTCCAAGCTGTCCTCCTTCATTCCTGGGCATAGGCTGAACTAACTTTGGGAGAAACTGAGTTTGTAATTTATACTTTAAGCAAAGACAGTAACAGCCCTTTCCCAAAGCAGCCCTCCTCCTTGCCTGGGGACTAGACTAACATTAGCCACAGGATTCGAAATTCTGGTTTAGGAGCCATGCAGCTGGAGGACACGATTCTGAACCTCCCTACACGGCTCCTAAGATCAGAGCTCGAGATATTCTGCAGACGCTGCACCTGATGGATCAGCTGGCACCACCCGGATCGATAACCTGGCTGGTCCGATCTCGTGACCCCGACCCAGGAACTGAGTCCGCAGGAAGACAGCTCTGAATCCCCGGGATTTCATCCCTGACCAGTGAGCACCCCGGTCCCTGGCTTCCCCACCCAGCAAGTTTTCCTTAAAACCTGCTCCTCCAATGCTCAGGGAGACGGATCTGAGTGATAAGAAACTCCGGCCTCCCGCACAGCCGCCTCGGCCTGAGTGACTGTTTCTCTATTGCGGTTCCCCTGTCGTGAAGAACCGGCTCCGTCCGGGCCGCGGGTAAGGGGGGCCTCGGGCGGCCACAGCCTCGAGTGCTCCCCGGCCTCCGAAGTGCTGGGACTCCCGGTGTGGGCCGCGGCGCCCCCCAAACGGTTCAGCCTCGGGAAGCCTTTTGCGGCACGACTGGTCTCCGGGCCCCGGCCCGCCGCTCACGGTGTCCTCAGACTCCCGTCCGCGCCCCCCGGGCACCCGGCAGAGCCGCCGCGGGCAGCCGCCTGCAGCCTCACTCCGCACCGGGCACCGTCCGCCAAAAGGATGCTCCGTTCTTCCGAGGCAGCGAGAGGCTCCCCACGGGGAAGTGAAGACACAGACCCCACGCGGGCCGCAGGCGGCCTGTTCATCTCACGTGCCTGGTTTCTTCAAGAAGTGTCTTGTTCGGCCGGGCGCGGTGGCTCACGCCTGCAATCCCAGCACTTTGGGAGGCCGAGACGGGCGGATCACGAGGTCAGGAGATCGAGACCATCCTGGCTAACACGGTGAAACCCCGTCTCTACTAAAAAATACAAAAAACTAGCCGGGCGAGGTGGCGGGCGCCTGTAGTCCCAGCTACTCGGGAGGCTGAGGCAGGAGAATGGCGTGAACCCGGGAGGCGGAGCTTGCAGTGAGCTGAGATCCGGCCACTCACTCCAGCCTGGGCCACAGAGCTAGACTCCATCTGAAAAAAAAAAAAAGAAAGAAATTCTTATATAGAAAGCAACTCACAAACAGTTTAGAAGACTTAAACTGTGCTCACTTTGGCAACACATATACTAAAATTGGGACAACACAGAAGTTTAACATGGTTCCTGTGCAAGGATGACACGAAAATTAATGAAGGGTTTCAATTTTATTTTAAAAAATTAACCTGTGATAGTCAGTTATAATGATCCCTTCTCATATATGTGCATCAGGGGTTTTCTCAGTAATTGTTTTCATCACTGGAAGTAAAATCTGCATGCAGACACTGTGTGTGTTACTTTACGCATTTGCATGAATGAATTCATTCATCAAGTGATTCTGGAGCTCCTGCCATGTTCCAAGCTCTGTGTGAACATACAGAGCTCGGAACATACAGAGTTAGCCGCTGCCTGCAAGGGCCTCACAGCCATGAAGTGAGAAGTGAGTCACACTCCGGTGGGACGTGGGCAAAGATTTCCTAAACGGACACTAGAAGTATTGACCATAAAAGAAGATAGATGAATGGAACTGAATTAAAATCAGTATTTTCTCTTCATGAAGAGACATAATTAAGGCCGGGCGTGGTGGCTCATACCTGTAATCCCAGCACTTTGGGAGGCTCAGGTGGGTGGATCACGAGGTCAGCAGATCAAGACCAGCCTGGCCAACATGGTGAAACCCCGTCTCTACTAAAAATACAAAACTTAGCTGAGTGTGGCAGCCCATGCCTGTAATCCCAGCTACTCGGCAGGCTGAGGCAGGAGAATCGCTTGAACCTGGGAGATGGAGGTTGCAGTGAGCCAAGATCGTGGCACTGCACTCTAGCCTGATGGCAGAGCTAGACTGTCTCAAAAATTAAAAAAAAAAAAAAAAAAAAAAAAAAAGACATAATAAAGAGAGTAAAAAGTCAAACCACAAACTGGGGGAAAACATTCACAATAAGTTTACCTGATAAAGGTCTCATACCTAGAATTATAACGAACTAGAAAATAGTAAGAAAAAAAGATAACCAAAAATGGGCAAAAACCATGGACAGGAACTTCTCAAAGAGGATCTTCAAATGGCTAATACATATATGAAAAGGTGCTTACTCATCAAGAAGATGCAAATTCAAACACAAGGAGATTACATTAAACACCCACCACAATGCCTAAAATTAAAAATGTTTGCAAGAATGTGTAGAAATGGAAACTGCCACACACTGCTGGTGGACATGTAAATTAGTAGGAGTACTTTGGGAATCTGTGTGGCAATATCTGCCAAAATTAAATATTCACCTGCCCTATGATAGCAATGCTATTCCTAAGTATATTCTCTGAAAAATTAGTGCATAGTTCTGTCAAAAGACATGTAGAATAATATTCATAGCAGCATTATTTATAACAGGCAAAAGTTGAAAATATAAATGTCCATCAAGAGTAGAAAAAGTTGTAATATCCAATGAAATAATACTCAGCAATAAAAGAATAAATTACATGATGGATGAATCTTGCATATAGAATATTGAGTAAAGAAAGCCACACACAAAAGCCACACTGGGCCAGGCGCAGTGACACACACCTGTAATCTAGCACTTTGGGAGGCCAAGGCAGGAGGATCACTTGGGCCCAGGAGTTCGAGACCAGACTGGGCTACACGGTGAGACCCCATCTCTACAAGAAATAAAAAAATCAGCTGGCGTGGTGATGCTTGCCTGTGGTCCCAGCTACTCGGGAGGCTGACGTGGGAGGATCACTTGAGCCTGGGAGGGCAAGGCTGCAGTGAGCCATGATTGTGCCACTGCACTCCCGCCTGGATGACACAGCAAAATCCTGTTTGTTTTTTTTTTTAAAAAAGGAAACTGATTGAATTTATGTGAAATTCAAGAACAACTGAAACCTAACCAATTATTGTAAGAGCCAAAATGAAAGTTAACACAGGGGACAAGGGATATGAATGACAGGAGACACAATTAAGCCTGTGGGGATTTGGAATGTCCTGTATCTTGATTTGTGTGCTGGTTCACCTGGGTGTACATGTAAAAATTCATCAGATTTTATCATTAAGATTTATGCACTTTAGGCCGGGCACTGTGGCTCACACCTGTAATCCCAGCACTTTGGGAGGCCAAGGCAGGTAGATCACCTGAGGTCTGGAGTTCGAGACCAGCCTGACCAACATGGAGAAACGCTGTCTCTACCTAAAATGCAAAATTAGCCAGGCGTGGTGGCGCATGCCTATAATCCCAGCTACTTGGGAGGCTGAGGCATGCGAATTGCTTGAAGCAGGGAAGCAGAGGTTGCGGTGAGGTGAGATTGTGCCACTGCACTCCAGCCTGGGAACAAGAGCGAAACTCCCTCTCAAAAAAAAAAAAAAGAAAAGATTTCTGCACTTTTACTGTATACATGCATTATAATATCTAGATGTTTAAAACACAATGGGAGCATAGAGAAAGAAGTATCTAACTCAGAGTAAAGAAATCCTGGCAGGCCGGGCGCGGTGTCTCAAGCCTGTAATCCCAGCACTTTGGGAGGCCGAGATAGGTGGATCACGAGGTCAGGAGATCGAGACCATCTTGGCTAACACGGTGAAACCCCGTCTCTACTAAAAAATACAAAAAAACTAGCCGGGCGAGGTGGCGGCGCCTGTAGTCCCAGCTACTCGGGAGGCTGAGGCAGGAGAATAGCATAAACCTGGGAGGTGGAGCTTGCAGTGAGCCGAGATCCGGCCACTGCACTCCAGCCTGGGCGACAGAGCAAGACTCCTTCTCAAAAAAAGAAAAAAAAAAAAAAAAAAAGAAAGAAATCCTGGCAGACTTCACTGGGAATGTTTGAACTGAGTCTTGAATAGGAGCTTGTCCATAGAGGGTCACCAATCTCCCATGCAGAGAGCACCACAAAATCCTCAGAAATTTGGTGAGAGTATGGTACAAGATGATAGTGGCCTGGGGCTTGAACAAAACAGTTAGGAGGCTGAGTGTGGTGGCTCACACCTGTAATCTTAGCACTTTGGGAGGCTGAGGCGAACACCTGAGGTCAAGAGTCAGAGAGCAGCCTGGCCAAAACGGCAAAACCCCGTCTGTATTAAAAATACACAGGAGTCAGAGAGCAGCCTGGCCAAAATGGCAAAACCCCGTCTGTATTAAAAATACAAAGATTAGCCGGGCATGGTGGCAGGTGCCTGTAGTACCAGCTACTCAGGAAGCCAAGGTGGGAGGATTGCTTGAGTGTGGGAGGTGGAGCTGGCAGTGAGCCGAGATCACGCCACCGCACTCCAGCCTGGGTAACAGAGTAAGACCCTGTCTCAAAAAAAAAAAAAAAAAAAAAAAGTTAGAAGTCCAGTACAGGAACCATGCCACACGTCGAGACAGCCAAGGGCAAGGTAAGGAGAGTGATGAGGAAAAAGGGGTGGCTGCCCCGCTTGGTGCTGTTCTGCCAAAGAGCCCAGATTCTTTGCGGGGTGGCAGATGAGGACAGGAACAGCTGGGGTGTGGAAAGCGTTGCTGCCTGGGGAGAGCGGAGGGTGAGGTGTTTCTCACGGGTGCATCCAGTGACTCATCAGGACCGTGGAGCTCATGAGGCCTCCTGTTTCCTGCCTTAGAATCACATGGAAATGAGCAGAGGGTGGGTCATCAGGACAGGGCGCTCCAAGGAGCGGAAGCGCCCTCAATGCAGGCTGTGGGCAGGGGCGTGGGCGCACACACACGCCTGGGTGACCTCTGCGTATATAGAGAGCCTCCCTGGCCCTCCTGGACAGAGTCCTGGAAAGACAACCTTCAGGTCCAGCCCCGGGGCTGCAGGAGCGGAGCCCCCTCTGAAGAGGCAGCCTTGCTCCAGGTTCTTTCTCTCCCATTCTGAGCCTTGACAGCAGATGCAGGTAAGCAGAGATGAAAGGGTGAGGTGACGGCCAGGGACAGCGCAGCCTCACAGACGAGAGTGCACGTTTCCACTCCAGCGGGCCTGGCTCTGCAGCTTGGCGGCTGTGTGACTGCACAATTCACTTACCTTCTCCTTTTGCCTCAGTCTGTCAACTTCCGGCCTTTGCACCTAGGATACTTTTCCCTGCCTAGTACCTCACTGTCCATCAAGTGTGGGCATGGGCAGCCCTTCCTGCGGGAGGCTGCGTTTTGCTTCTGCCAGATAGGATTCGGTTCCTCCATGGGCTTCCATGACGCCTTAAGTTGGATGCCTCTGCCTGGTACTTACTGCAACCAGCGGCGAATCCAGAGTCTGCAGCAAACTCAGTCCTTGCCTTCTGGGGGAAAGATTCAGCTGAGGGGCAGAAGTGGGTTTAAGGCAGAGGGAGAGGCCGAGGCAAGTTTTAGAGAAGGAGTGAGAGTTTATTAAAAACTTTCAGAGCAGGAATGAAAGGAAGTAAAGTACACTTGGAAGAGGGCCAAGTGCGCGACTTGAGAGATCCAAGCGTGCTGTTCAGCCCTTGACTTGGGTTTTCTACATGGGGATGGTTCCGCGGTCTCCATCTCTTCTCCCCTGATCTTCCCTTGGGATGCGCTGTCCGCACGCCCCAAAGTCTGCCGCACAGGCACTTGGGAGGGGCCGCATGCGCAGTGGGGTTACTGAAGTCCTGCGCATGCTCACTTGAGGCGTTTTTCCCTTAGCAGCGGAGCGGCGCTAGAGGACCGTCACGAACCAGCTAAACTCCGCCATTTTGCTTCTTAGTGCACCTGCTGGAGCGCTGACGCCCAGCCCCTGAGCTCTTATCAGGTAGCTACTGATCACCAGGTTCAGGTATTTTCCATCTGTTGGGAGACTGCCTTTCCCTGACGCTGGCTGTGACCAATTATTATTTTAGAAAGACAGAGTAACAACTGCCTGACCATCCCCTCACAGTCACCTGAGGTTACTGGGGTCGGGGCCTTCCCCGGCCCTGCTCGTGTCTGCTCTAACACTCACCACACTTCATTAGGATTGCTTTTTGGCCAGCCTGACGCACATGGTGAAACCCGTCACTGCTAAAAATACAGAATTAGCTGGGGGGGTGCGTGCCTGTAATTCCAGCTACTGGGGAGGCTGAGGCAGGAGAATCGCTGGAACCCGGGAGGTGGAGGTCGCGGTGAGCCGAGATTGTGCCACTGCACTCCAGCCTGGGCGACAAGCGAAACTCTGTCTCAAAAAACAAACAAACAAACAAACAAAAAACCAGAATTGCTTTTTGCCTTAGCTGCGTCCCCAGTAAACTTTAAGCTCCTCAGGAAAAGGGATTACATCTTTTTCATCATTATATCCCTAGCCCCCAGCAAGTGCCTGTCAGGTAATGATCACTTAATAAACATCTGACTGAAGAAAGAATGAAAGAAAAGGCTTGCTAGGTGGCGAGGGAGATCCACAGGGGTAGAGAATGTGCGTTCTCTTCCTCCATGGAATTGAGCTGATCACTTCTGTTGTTGCCCTGACATGTAGCCGATGACTTGCTCACCTAGCCAGGACCTCAGGACAGAACAAGGAACTCCCCAACAGCCTGGTTTTCATGTTTTACCTTCTGATCTTGCTTGTCTCTTCAGATATCAAATTAGCCCACCTCTTTGCTCACCTCCTGGTTCACATTTTTTGGAAGCGTTTCTCCAAATGTTATGATTTCTAGGGGGAATAAAGTCAGGAAGAGGAGGTGAAATTCACACGACGGCAAGCGCTTTTAGTGTTTGATTGGCGGACAGCCAGCCTCTGAATTCCACTCATTCAAAAGCCATGCTCCAGCTGGTAGTTTTCCCCTCGTTGTCCATCATTTTTAGTTTCCCCTTTAAGACTTTTCTGAGCCGGGCGCGGTGGCTCACGCCTGTAATCCCAGCACTTTGGGAGGCCGAGGCGGGTGAATCACCTGAAGTCAGGAGTTCAAGACCAGCCTGGCCAACCTGGAGAAACCCAGTCTCTACTAAAAATACAAAATTAGCCGGGCGTAATGGTGGGCACCTGTAATCCCAGCTACTCAGGAGTCTGAGGCAGGAGAATCGCTTGAACCCAGGAAGTGGAGGTTGCAGTGAGCCGAGACCGGGACATTACACTCCAGCCTGGGCAACAAGAGTGAAACTCTGTCTCATAAAAAAGAAAAAAAAAAGAAAAAAGACTTTTCTGATGGGAAAGTTTGTGTAGATTGTCAGGGGGTTGATGTTGGTGAAGTGTCTAGACAGGCCTTTCTCAAAGGTGGTGTGATTTGAAGGCACTAAATGCGTTCCTGCACTAGGGCGTCTCCTGGCCCTATGATCTAGAGCGCCCGCTTGAGAGGCCACCACACACCCATCTTTCCTTGGGCCCCCGTCAGTCATCTGAGTGGGCAGTGGGTTAAAGTTGAGAGTTGCTGACACCCTGGGTGGTTAATTTGCCTCAACACAGAATTACACACTGAAAGCCTCGCACTGCATGATGGGACCATCTCGGAGGGAGGCTGCGTGGACATGCGGGGGGCATCGCAGCACTGTGGGCCGCTGTGAGGGGGGCCGTTCTCCACAGTCACCCTGCTCTCAGGAGCAGGACAGGCTCCTTGCTGTGACTGAGGAGTCCAGTGGCCTGCCAGCCAGAGGGGTGACAGGGGAAGAGACACCCCATCCCTCCTGATTCCTGACCCCATCCTGCCCCAGGACCCTTGGGTCACAGGGGTAAGGGTCACCGTTGGTTCATATCCTACCCCCACCCTCCCCGTGACCCCTCCCCTCTCCTGCCCCCACCCTCCCAGGACACCCCTCCCCTCTCCGGCCCCCACCCTCCCAGGACACCCCTCCCCTCTGCTGAGATCCAGACTCCTTTTCATCTGGGACAAGCTCTTTATTCACTGTGGAAGACATGGCTTGGAGGGCTAATACCCAATGGACAGGGCATGCGGTCAAGGCAACTCATCATAACGAAATCGAAGAATTGCAGCCAAAAGTTCCCTCTGGGGAGGGGAGGGGCAGGAGATGAGCATGGGCTGAGATTAGAGGAAGCAAAAGTCACTGAGGGCTGTGGGGTAGGGTGAGGGAGAGGAGCCAAAGCATACCCCCAAACTAAACAGTCTGCTCAGTGTTCTCAGTGTTTGTCGTCTTTACCATAAGCTACAGTCTGTCCGGGCTCGGTGGCTCACGCCTGTAATTCCAGCACTTTGGGAAGCTGAGGCAGGCGGATCACTTGAGACCAGGAGTTCAAGACCAGCCTGGCCAACATGGTGAAACCCCGTCTCTACCAAAAATACAAAAATTAGCTGGGCATGGTGGTGGGCGGCTGTAGTCCCAGCTACTGGGGAGGCTGAGGCAGAAGAATCGCTTGAACCCAGGAGGTGGAGGTTGCAGTGAGCTGAGATCGCACCACTGCTCCAGCCTGGGCGACAGAGCGAGACTTCGTCTCCAACAAAAAAAAAAACTACGGTCTGAAAAAATAGAAAACACTCGACAAACCAAGTTTCTAAAAAAATTTTGAGTTCCTAAGTTGTAAAACTGTTTTTAAAAGGATATCATGAAGATGAAATATAGGATAGTGGTTCCTAGGAAGGAATCCAGAAAGAAGGCAGGATTGGAGAGGACACACCTGGAGCATCAATGATGTGATGGGTAATGACATATGTTTTACAGTTGGTTGTGTTTACATGGGTGTTAATTATCCCACACAAGTTACACATATAGTTTACTCATTATGTTTAATTCTTTTTTAATGCAATTTTTTTTTTTTTTGAGACAGTGTCTCGATCTGTGGTCCAGGCTGGAGTGCAGTGGTGTTATCTTGGCTCACTGCAACCTCTGCCTCCCAGGTTCAAGCGATTCTCCTGCCTCAGCCTCCTGAGTAGCTGGGATTACAGGTGCACACCACCACGCCTGGCTAAGTTTTGTATTTTTAGTAGAGATGGGGTTTCGCCATGTTGGCCAGGCTGTTTTGAACTCCTGACCTCAAGTGATCTGCCCGCCTTGGCCTCCCACAGTGCTGGGATTACAGGCATGAGCCACCATGCCTGGCCTTTGATGCAAATTTTAAAAATATAATTTCAACTTTTGAGATTCGGGGATACATACGCAGGTTTGTTCCATGTGTCTATTGTGTGATGTTGAGGTTAGGATATGAGTAATTCCCGTCACTCAGGTAGTGAGCTCAGTACCTATAGATAGTTTTTCAGCCCTGGCCCTCCCCCAATGTTTAATTCTTTGTGCTCTGAAATATTTCATTATTTATGTGTGATGTAAAGTAATCCCCCCTTATCTGCAGCTTTGCTTTCCAAGGTTTTAGCTATCTGTGGTCAACTGCAGTTCAAAAAACTTACATGAAATATTTTCAATGAGAAAGACCACATCCACATAACTTTTATTACAGTATATTGTTACAACTGTTCTATTTTATTATGGTTGTTGTGAACTTCTTACTGTGTCTAATTTATAAATTAAACTTTACTATAGGTACGTATGTATACGAAAAAGCATAGTACAGACAGTCCTCTACTTATGAAGGTTTGACTTCTAATTTTCCAACTTTACGACAGGTTTCTAGGGACCTAACTCCATCATAAGTTAACTCCTTACACGTTATGATAGGATTACGGTTTCTACTGAATACTCATTGCTTTTGCACCGCATAAAGTCAAAAGTAAGTTGGGGCCGGGCGCGGTGGCTCACACCTGTAATCCCAACATTTTGGGAGGTGGAGGTGGGAGGATCACTTGAGGCCAGGAGTTTGAGACCAGCTTGAGCAACATAGTAAGACCCTGTCTCTACAGAACTAAAAAGTTAGCCAGGTATGGTGGCGCATGCCTGCGGTCTCAGCTACCCGAGAGACTGAGGTGGGAGGATCGCCTGAGCCCAGATCAGGGCTGCAGTGAACAATGATTGTGCACTGCACTCCAGCCTGGGTGACAGAGCAAGACCCTCTCTCAAAATAAATAAATAAATAATTAATTAATAAATAAATAAAATCCTAAGTTGAACCATTGTGAGTCAGGTACTGTCTACTATGTTGCCAGCATTAAATGCCTTTTGGACTTAGGATATTTTGACTTAGAATGGGTTTATAGGAGAACGACCCCATGATAAGTGGAGAAGCATCTGAATATACAAGGTTTGGTATGATCTGTGGTTTCAGGTATCTGCTGAAGCTCTTGGAACATATCCGCTGCAGATATGGAGGACTACTGCGTGTGTGTGTACGTACATATACACATATATACACACATTATACATTATATGTGTGTATGTGTGTGTGCATATATAGAGAGAGCCTCTGATCCATATCATATATATATATATATATATATATATATATATAAAATTTCCTTCCTCCCTTCCCTTCCCTTCGCCTGCCTGCCTGCCTGCCTACCTGCCTCCCTTCTCTCGCTCTCAATCTCGCTCTGTCACCCAGGTTGGAGTGCAGTGGCGTGATCTGGGCTCACTGCCACGTCTGCCTCTCGGGCTCCAGTGATTTTCCTGCCTCAAGCTCCTGAGTAGCTTGGATTACAGGTGCCTGCCACCACGCCCAGCCTTTTTTTTTTTTTTTGAGACGGAGTCTCACTCTGTTGCCCAGGCTGGAGTGCAGTGGCATAATCTTGGCTCACTGCAAGCTCTGCCTCCCAGGTTCATGCCATTCTCCTGCCTCAGCCTCCCGAGTAGCTGGGACCACAGGCACCCGCCACCACGCCCGGCTAATTTTTTTGTATTTTTAGTAGAGATGGGGTTTCACTATGTTGGCTAGGCTGGTCTCGAACTCCTGACCTCATGATCCACCCACTTCAGCCTCCCAAAGTGCTGGGATTACAGGTATGAGCCACTGTGCCCAGCCTATATACACATATTTCTGATTAAGTGCAAAGCAATGTGTTATAGGAGTGTCAAGAGCCTAAAGGGGCCAAGTGCAGTGACTCATGCCTGTAATCCCAGTACTTTGGGAGTCTGAGGTGGGAGGGCCCTTGAGCCAAGGAGTTTGAGACCAGCCTGGGCCACATAAGGAGACCTCACCTGTATTACATTTTTTTTTTTTTTTTTTTCCTGAGACGGACTTTCACTCTTGTTGTCCAGGCTGGAGTGCAGTGGTGCGATCTCGGCTCACTGCAACCTCTGCCTCCTGGGTTCAAGTGATTCTTCTGCCTCAGCCTTCTGAGTAGCTGGGATTACAGGCATGCACCACCACACCCGGCTAGTTTTGTATTTTTAGTAGAGACGGGGTTTCACCATGTTGGCCAGGCCAGTCTTGAACTCCTGACCTCAGGTCATATGCCCACCTCAGCCTCCCAAAGTGCTGGGATTACAGGCGTGAGCCACCACACCCGGCCAAAAATAAAATTTTTAAAATTAAAAATAAATAAATAAAGAGCCTTAAGGGGAGACAGACATGTAACAGAACTGCACAGTGGCAACAGGCCACTTCCTGGGGATGTCATGACGCTGAGTTTTTTCAGATCCACATTGACGTGCGTCTGCCCAAATATTACTAGTCCTGTTTTAATTCATATTTATTTATATATATGAGCTCCACTCTGGTTGCCCAGGTTGGAGTGCAACGGCAAGATCTCTGCTCATTGCAACCTCTGCCTCCTGGGCTCAAGCGATTCTCCTACATCAGCCTCCGGAGTAGCTGGGATTACAGGTGCCTGCCACCACGTCTGGCAAATTTTTTGTATTTTTAATAGAGACGAGGTTTCACCATGTTGATCAGGCTGGTCTCAAACTCCTGACATCAGGTAATCCACCTGCCTTGGCCTCCCAAAGTGCTGGGATTACCACATTTGGGTAATTGCAAGTTTTTAAATTGATTTTTTATTGTGGTAAAGTATGTAACATCAAATTTGTCTTTTTAACCATTTTAAAGTGTACAATTCAGTGACAGTAATTACATTTGCAATGATGTACAACCATTACCATTATCTATTTCCAAAACTTTTCTTCACCCCAAACAGAAAGTCTGTAACCATTAAACTGTGGGCAGTGGCCCAAATCTGGTCGTAGCTACTCTGGAGGCTCAGGCTGGAGGATCATTTGAGCCCAGGAGTTGAAGACCAGCTGGGGCAACATATTGAGACTGCATCTCTAAAAAACCCCCAAAACCACTGGGCGTGGTGGCTCACGCCTGTAATCCCAGCACTTTGGGAGGCCGAGGCAGGTGGATTACCTGAGGTCAGGAGTTCAAAACCAGCCTGGCCAACATGGTGAATCCCCGTCTCTACTAAAAATACAAAAATTAGCCGGGCGTGGTGGCGGACGCCTATAGTCCCAGCTACTTGGCAGGAGAATTGCTTGAGCCCGGGAGGCAGAGGTTGCAGTGAGCTGAGATCGTGCTACTGCACTCCAGCCCGGGTGACAAGAATTAGACTCTTCTCAAAAAAAACCAAAAAAACAAAAAAAAAACCCCAAACCTCTGTAACCATTAAACGATAACTCCCCATTCTGTCCTCCCCACAGTCCCTGGTAACCTCCAATCTACTTTCTTTCTCTGTAAATTTGTTATTTTGAATATTTCATATAAGTGGAATCAATATTTGTCCTTTAGTGTCTGGCTTATTTCATTTAGCATGATTTTTTTTTTTTTTTTTTTTGAGACGGAGTCTCGCTCTGTCGCCCAGGCTGGAGTGCAGTGGCGCGATCTCGGCTCACTGCAAGCTCTGCCTCCCGGGTTCACGCCATTCTCCTGCCTCAGCCTCCCGAGTAGCTGGGACTACAGGCGCCCACAACCGCGCCCGGCTAATTTTTTGTATTTTTAGTAGAGACGGGGTTTCACCGTGGTCTCGATCTCCTGACCTTGTGATCCACCCGCCTCGGCCTCCCAAAGTGCTGGGATTACAGGCGTGAGCCACCGCGCCCGGCCTGATTTTTTTTTTTGAGATGGAGTCGCTTGCTCTTGTCACCCAGGCTGGAGTACAGTCGCGTGATCTCGGCTCACTGCAGCCTCTGCCTCTTCGGTTCAAGCGATTTTCCTGCCTCAACCTCCGAGTAGCTGGGATTATAGGCAAGCACCCAGCCGACATTTAAATTTTAAGCAGTCTGATTAATCATGTTCTGTGGATTGTGCTTTTTGCATTTTATTAAGAAACCTTTATCTAACCCAAGGTCCCAGTGTTTTTGTTTTATTCTAGAAATTTTATAAAGCTTTTAGACCCATGCTCCATTTCAAGTGAATTTTTGAATCTGTTATGAAGTAACAGTGAAGGTAGTTTTGTTTTGCATATGTATTGTTCCAGCACCATTTGTGGAAGAGACTTTTTCCCACTGAATTGTTATCTTCTTAAAAAATCATTTATCGGCCGGGCGCGGTGGCTTACACCTGTAATCCCAGCACTTTGAGAGCCCAAGGTGGGTGGACCACAAGGTCAGGAGATCAAGACTGTCCTGGCTAACACGGTGAAACCCCGTCTCTACTAAAAATACAAAAATTAGCCAGGCGTGCTGGCGGGCACCTGTAATCCCAGCTACTTGGGAGGCTGAGGCAGGAGAATCGCTTGAACCCAGGAGGTGGAGGTTGCAGTGAGCCAAGATCACGCCACTGCACTCCAGCCTGGGTGACAGAGTGAGACTCCATCTCAAGAAAAAAAAAAAATCATTTGTCATGGATTGGGTCTATTTCTGAGCTCCAGCCTGTTCCAGTAGTCCAGTAGTCCGTATATGTTTCCTTACGCGGTGACTTCAGTGTCTTCAGTTACTGTAGCTTTATAAGTCTTGAAATCACATGGCGTAAGTTCTCCAGCTTTGTTTTTCAAAATTCCTTTGGCTAATCTTCAAAATTGTTTTGCATTTCCATATAAATTTGGATTCAGGTTGTCAATTTCTATAACAAAACTCTCCTAGGATTTTGACTGAGATTGCTTTAAATCTATGCATCAATTTAGGGAGAACATGTTAGCAATTTTGAGTCTTCTGGTTCAGGAGCATGGTATGTGTCTCCGTTTATTTAGGTCTCCATTAATTTTCTCAGCAATGCTTTGCAATTCTTACTATATAGGTCTTGCAGATATTTTGTTAAATTCATCCATATGTATTATATTTTTATGCTATTGTAAATATATTTTAATTTCAATCCTCAATTTGTCATTGCTTGTATATAGAAATACAATAGAATAGAATTTTTGTATATTAATCTTTTATTCTATGACCTTGCTAAACTCACCTGTTAGTTCTAATAATGTTTAGGATTTTCTACATAATGTGATCACATTATCTGTGAATAATAACAATGTTACTTTTTTTTTTTTTGAGATGGAGTCTTGCTGTGTCACCCACCCAGACTGGAGTACAGTGGCATGATCTCAGCTCATTGCAACCTCCGCCTCCCGGGTTCAAGCAATTCTCCTGCCTCAGCCTCCCCAGTAGCTGGATTACAAGCGCCTGCCACCATGCTTGGCTAATTTTTGTATTTTTAGTAGAGACAGGGTTTCACCATGTTGGTCAGGCTGGTCTTCAACTCCTGACCTCATGATCTGCCCGCCTCGGGCTCCCAAAGTGCTGGGATTACAGGCGTGAACCACCACGCCTGGCCGGCAATGTTACTTCTTTCTTTCCTATCTGTATGGCTTTTGCTTCCTTTTATTTTCGTACTGCACTGGCTAGGACCGGCGCAAAGCTGAATAGAAGTGGGGACAGGCCGGGCACGGTGGCTCAAGCCTGTAATCCCAGCACTTTGGGAGGCCGAGACGGGCGGATCACGAGGTCAGGAGATCGAGACTATCCTGGCTAATATGGTGAAACCCCGTCTCTACTAAAAAATACAAAAAACTAGCCGGGCGAGGTGGCGGGCGCCTGTAGTCCCAGCTACTCGGGAGGCTGAGGCAGGAGAATGGCGGGAACCCGGGAGGCGGAGCTTGCAGTGAGTTGAGATCCAGCCACTGCACTCCAGCCTGGGCGACACAGCGAGACTCCATCTCAAAAAAAAAAAAAAAAAAAAGAAGTAGGGACAATGGACATCATGAAGCCACCTTTAAACATTTCTTTTTGTTGGATAGAAATAATCACTGGCTGTAATAGAGGCATAAACAAAATATGATGGAATGCAAACTATGTATGTGTGGACAGGGGTTAGCAGAAAAGGAAACAATTAAATCCTAGTCCCTGGGGAAGATTCCTAAGGAGCAGAGTTTTTAAGCCGGTTGCTTGGCTCATTGGTCTGTCCCTGGAAGGTGGCGGTTTCTGTAGTATTTCCCCCAGCCATCACATGCTGCTGGAGTTCCCTTCCCCATCCCCCGACAGCAGCGCTGCCCCGACTCCTATCTGTCCCAGAATGCTGTCCTCTCCCTGCATGCCAGCATGCTCACGGACCATCCCCCGACAGCAGCGACAGCAGCGCTGCCGCGACTCTCTCTCTGTTCCAGAATGCTGTCCTCTCCCTGCACGCCTGCAAGCTCACGGACTTGCTCCCGTATCCTGGGGCTGAGCCTTGGGACTGCAGCCCTGTTTGCTGCTGGGGCCAACATGGCACTCCTCTTTCCTAACTGGGATGTGACCTACCTGTTGAGGGGCCTCATTGGCAAGCACGCCATGCTGGGAACTGGGCTCTGGGGAGGAGGCCTCATGGTAAGTGTCTGGGGTTCCCTGAACGCGAACTCTCAAAGAGATCCCGGAGGGGGAGCAGGAAGGTGGCACGGGAAGTGTTTTGATTCCTTGCAGTAAAGTTTATTCTAACAAGCTGGTCTTGGATCTGCAGAAGCTTTAAGAGACAGGAAGACTAACTTGGGACCAGGCAGGTCAGGTGTGAAAGTTAACATCCACACATCCACAGCGTTAGATCAGGCTAGTCATCCAACTGTGGGTCCCCGGAGTCAGAGTCAAGAGGACAACTGAGTTCATGGGAGGTGCCCAGCCACCCTATTTCAACAGCTGTGGGCAGCACCTAGAAACAGCTGGCAAAGTAAATTTCCTCATCTCAACATTCTTCTCTCTCCTGCAGGTACTCACTGCCGCTATCCTCATCTCCTTGAAGGGCTGGAGATACGGCTGCTTCAGTAAGAGTGGGCTCTGTCGAAGCGTAAGCACCAGATTCCACTCTTCTAACACCGAGAATGTCTCCACCTCTATTACTCTAAAGGCAGGATGGTAAAGAGGCAGTTTTGGTCTTGGGGCCTGAAGTCAGGTCCTCACTGTGACCCTCAGTAATGCTAAGTTCTTTGGCAAGTTGCTTCATCTTTCCAGTTTCAGGCTTTCATCTGTAAAATGGGAGCTGAGCAAGTCAAGGGAGTAGTGCTTAGTGAAGCCCAGATGTCTGTACCAGTGGGAGGAACTGTTATTCTCTTAGTGTGCTGGGCAATATGGACTGAGTTATGACACTGTAATCGTGTCATTGATGGAAATTTTCCTAGTTATTTTAACTAATATTTTCTTAGAACAGGAAACTTTTCCAGAGATCATCTAATCACTAGATTCTAATCTAACCCCTCCATTTTACAGATAAACTGAGGCCCAGAATAAATTTGTAACTTATTAATTATAGCAGCAACTGTATAAACTTGAAAGATCTCAGTATATGTGTGTAACACACACACACACTCGGTCTCAGACATGAATCTGTGGCCTTACGGTAACTCAACAGCCTGCTCTGATATCTGCAGCCCACGTGTTGGGAAGCCCATTGACTCAGTTACATGTTAAAAAATTAAATATAGGCTGTGCACGGTGGCTCACGCCTGTAATCCCAGCACTTTGGGAGGCCGACATGGGTAGATCACCTGAAGTCAGGAGTCCGAGACCAGCCTGGCCAACATGGTGAAACCCTGTCTCTACCAAAAATACAAAAATTAGCCAGGTGTGGTGGTGGGGGCCTGTAATCCCAGCTACTTGGGAGGCTGAGGCAGGAAAATCGCTTGAACCCGAGAGGCGGAGGTTGCAGTGAGCCGAGATGGCGCCACTGCACTCCAGCCTGGGCGACAGAGCTAGACGCCGTCTCTAAATAAATAAACACTTGCACATTTCTTTCACTGTCCTCATTCATGTACTGTCTGTTCTCAGTCCCGTCTGGTTTTCCCTGAGGCACGTAGTTCTGACACTGAATGTGCATCAGAACCACCTGGAGGGCTTTTGCCAGCACATGGACTGCTGGGCTCCTCCCCAGAGCTTCTGATTCAGGAGTCAGGGGGAGGAGGAAGTTTTGCATTTCTAACAAGTTCTCAGGTGATGTAATGCAGCTGGACAGGGACCCCATTTTGGGAACCACTGCCCTAGGCTTACTAGTTCATCTTCAATCTTTTAACTCAGAGTCAAAACTTACTATACACCTTTCTCCAGTCCCTCCCCAACTCCAAACCAGCTTGACATCAATGGGAAGATGACTCCATGACTCTGAAGAAAACGCTATGTAGGTGTTATTCAGATTTTTAAAATACACATTTTTGGAGGAGGGAGAAAAATATCTAGAACCCTAAGAAAGAATTCAATATGGGCCGGGCACAGTGGCTCACACCTGTAATCCCAGCAGTTTGGGAGGCTGAAGCAGGCGGATCACAAGGTCCAAGACCAGCCTGACCAACACGGTGAAACCCCGTCTCTACTAAAAATACAAAAATTAGCTGGGTGTGGTGGCGCACACTTGTAGTCTCAGTTACTCGGGAGGCTGAGGCAGGAGAATTGCTTGAACCCAGAGGCAGAGGTTGTCGTGAGCTGAGATCGCGCCACGGCACTCCAGCATGGGCAACAAGAGTGAAGCTCCATCTCAAAAAAGGAGGGAGAGAGGAAGGCAGGCAATATAGAAGCAGGCTAGAAACCTGTCAAGGAAGGAAACCCAGTTATTTTCTGGGAGGGCAGTGAGGGCACACACTGATCGCCACGGGAGCTCTTGGCTGGAGAAATGCAGCAACAGAAGTGGAGTCATTTCAGAGTCTGACTGCAGCTCCTCTCTCGCTGTTTCTCTCCCTTCTTTCCCTCCCTCCCACTTCTCTCCTTCCCTTCTTTCCTCCTTCTTTCCCTCCTTCGTTCCCTGCCTTCCTTCTTTTTATCCTTGATTTGAAAAAGAAAAATCAAAGTTGGGAGCCTGGAACTTTTGAAAATGCACCTTTTCCTCAGAAGAGTCAGAGGCGGGCCTGTGATCACCTGCCTCTTTAGCTCAGAGGCTGAATGGCTGTAATCCGCAAAAGGTTTGTGATGCCAACCTGCCGAGCAGCTCAGGCGAACTTGCTGAGTCAGGGAGATCCGGGGCCAAGAGTCTGCGATTCTCCTTCTTGGTCCTTTCTCTCCCAGCCCTTCCTGGCTCTACCTGGAAACCGCTCACTGGCCTCCCCACTGTGGGTGATGCTTCTATCTTGTGTGCCATGGATAGAATTCTCCCCCGTGACAGGACAGAAGAACGCCTGAGACCAGAGACGTTAGACCTGTGCAGACCGCCCCACAGGCTCCCCAGCCGCGACCCCGTCTCAGCTCGCCGTTTCTCCTTCCCTCCGCAGGTGCTTACTGCTCTGTTGTCAAGTGGCCTGGCTTTACTTGGAGCCCTGATTTGCTTTGTCACTTCTGGAGCTGCTCTGAAAGATGGTCCTTTTTGCATGTTTGACACTTCATCCTTCAATCAGACACAAGCTTGGAAATATGGTTACCCATTCAAAGACCTGCATAGTAGGTAAATGGGTGGAGGCTCGGGCTTAGTCTTTTCAGAGAGAGGGAGAGACAAAAAGACACACAGATGAACTACAAGTTCCTTTGGGTCACACATCCTAGCATCTTGCTCCTCTGATGCTCAGAAAATTGCAAAGGCAGCAGGAATGGTCACCCTCAGGAGCCCAGTCCCATGACCCAGTCAGGAGAGGCTCCCGTTTTCTACTGGGGTTGCCTGTTTGGCTTTCCTTACTTATTGCCCGACCCCTGGTCTCCTGATTTTTTGGGATAGGAATTATCTGTATGACCGTTTGCTCTGGAACTCCGTCTGCCTGGAGCCCTCTACCGCTGTTGTCTGGCATGTGTCCCTCTTCTCCGCCCTTCTGTGCATCAGCCTGCTCCAGCTTCTCCTGGTGGTCGCTCACGTCATCAACAGCCTCCTGGGCCTTTTCTGCAGCCTCTGTGAGAAGTGACAGGCAGAACCTTCTGGGCCTTTTCTGCAGCCTCTGTGAGAAGTGACAGGCAGAACCTTCTGGGCCTTTTCTGCAGCCTCTGTGAGAAGTGACAGGCAGAACCTTCTGGGCCTTTTCTGCAGCCTCTGTGAGAAGTGACAGGCAGAACCTTCTCGTTCAAGCCGGGGTGTTTTCATCATTGGTTGCCTGAATCCTTTCTACAAGGAGTGGGTACAAATTACAAACAAACTTTCCCTTTGGGTATCTCTGGAGAAATAATGACAAAAAAATTCACGGCATGTCGGTTGAATGACAGAATGCATTTTAAATCACATTGTAATCTTCCAGGTGATCCATGGATAGGACAAATAACTAAGTCTTTATAATTGTGTAGGAATGTGTAGTTCATAAAATACCCTCCAGCCAGGATCTCGTTTCAGCTTCTTGACAATCCCATACAATTGGCCGCTTGTTACACGTCGAGAAGCTGAGGCTCACAGAGGGCGGCAGGCTTGCTACACAAAAGCACACAGTGAAATTCAGGTGAAGTCAGCACCCGACCCCCATCTCCCTGTTCTTCTGTTGTTGTTGAGACAGGGTCTTGCTCTGTTCCCCTGGCTGGAGTACAGTGGCACAACCATAGCTTACTGTAACCTAGAACCCATGCATTCAAGCGATCCTCCTGCCTCAGCCTCTGACTAGCTGGGACTATAGGCACACACCACCATACCTGGCTGATTTTAATTTTTGTACGGATGGAATCTTGCTACATTGCCCAGTCTGGTCTTGAACTCCTGACCTCACGTGATCCTCCCACCTTGGTCTCCAAAAGTGCTGGATGACAGGCGTGAGTCACTGTGCTGGGCCCCAACCCCCATCTTCTAAATTCAAGTTCTCCAGTTATTATGGACTAAATAGTGTTTCCTCCAAATCCGTAGGTTGAAGCCCTAACTCCCAGTGTGACAGTCTTTGGTGATGGCACTTTTTTTTTTTCTTTTTTTTGAGACAGTCTCGCTCTGTCACCCAGGCTGGAGTGCAGTGGCAAGATCTCGGCTCACTGCAACCTCCACCTCCCAGGTTCAAGCGATTCTCCTGCCTCAGCCTCCTGAGTAGCTGGGATCACAGGTGCGTGCCACCACGCCCGCTAATTTTTCTATTTTTAGTAGAGACAGGGTTTCACCATGTTGGCCAGGCTGGTCTCGAACCCCTGACTGCAAGTGATCCACCCACCTCGGCCTCCAAAAGTGCTGGGATTACAGGTGTGAGCCACTGCGCCCGGCCATGATGGCACCTTTAAATTAGTAATTAAGGTGAAATAAGACTGGGCGCAGTGGCTCACACCTGTCATTTGAGCATTGTGGGAAGCCGATGTGGGAAGATCACTCGTGACCAGGGGTTTGAGGCTAATCTGGGCAACACAGTGAGACCTCGTCTCCAAAAAAAAAACAACAGATGATTAAATGAGGCCATAAGGGTGGGACCCTAATTAAAGAGGACTGGTGTGCTTATAAAAAGAGGAAGAGAGAACAGAGCTCTCTACACTGGCTCAAAGAAAAAGGCCCTGTGAGGACCCAGTGAGAAGGCGGCTGCCTGCAAGTGCAGGGGCGAGGCCTCAGGAGACACCAAACCTGCTGGCACCTGGTTCTTGGACTTCTAGCCTCCAGCACTGAGAAAATAAATTTCCGTTGCTTAAGTGGCCCAGTTCGTAGCATTCTGTAACAGCAGCCTGGCAGACGAATACACCAGCGTTCTCTTCACTGGTGTTCCAGAGTTCAACAACTAGACCCTGAGGAGCATCACCTCTGTCCACACAGTTTGGACGTCTGTCCCCACCCAAATCTCATGTTGAATCTCATGTTGAATTGTGATCCCCAGTGCTAGAGGTGGGGCCTGGCGGAAGGCGTGTGGATCATGAGGTGGCTCCCTCACGACTTGGAGCTGTCTTTGCCATGGTGGGTTCCCGCGAGGTCTGGTCATTTAGAAGCGTGTGGCACCTCTGGCCTCTCTCTCGCCTGCTCCTGCTCTCACCATGGGACTCACCTGCTCCCTCTTCACCTGCTGCCATGAGTAAAAGCTCTCTGAGGCCTCCTCAGAAGCTGAGTGATGTGGGTGGTATGCTTCTCGTAACGCCTGAGAACTGTGAGCCAATTAAATCTCTTTTTTTTTTTGAAATGGAGTCTCACTCTGTCGCCCAGGCTGGAGTGCAATGGCACCATCTCGGCTCACTGCAACCTCTGCCTCCCGGGTTCAAGCAATTCTCCTGCCTCAGTCTCTTGAGTAGCTGGGATTACAGGCACCCGCCACCATGCCTGGCATTTTTTTTTTTTTAAGTAGAGACGGCATTTTGCCATGTTGGCCAGGCTGGTCTTGAACTCCTGGCCTCAAGCAATCCACTCGCCTTGACCTCCCGAAGTGCTGGGATTACAGGTGTGAGCCACCATGCCTGGCCATCTCTTTTCTTAATAAATCACCCCGTCTCAGTTTAGAGCAGTGCAAGAACTGCCTAACACACTGTCTCTACAAAAAACTAAAAAATTCGCCAACGGTGGTGGTACGTGACATCGTCTCAGCTACCTGGGATGCTGAGGTGGGAGGATAGCTTGAGCCTGGGAGGTTGGGGCTCTAGTGAGCTGTGATCACACCACTGCACTCCAGCCTGGGCGACAAGAGACCCTGCCAAAAAAACAACCCCTGCAAAACCCAAATAGTATATAATGAGTACCCACTCTGTGCCTGGCACTGCCATACATACTGCGGATCCAAAGGTAACCAAGACATGGTCCTTGCCCTTGGATGCTACCCTGCTCTTGAAGAGCTCTTGTTTAGGTCGGAAACAAACACACCTACCAGTGATTCGAGCATCATATGCAAAGGGCCATGCTACAGCTCACGCAGGTGCAATGAGAGCTCGGTGGAACAACAAACCTCCTGGCAGAGCACCTGGGAGAACTCAAGGAAGGCCTCGCTTGCACCGGAGCTGATTCTTTTTTTTTTTTTTTTTTTTTTTTTTTTTTTTTTTGAGATGGAGTCTCACTCTGTCGCCAGGCTGGAGTGGAGTGCAGTGGTGCGATCTCAGCTCACTGCAACCTCCGCCTCCCAGGTTCA
This sequence comes from Macaca mulatta, assembly GCF_049350105.2. NCBI lineage: Eukaryota > Metazoa > Chordata > Mammalia > Primates > Cercopithecidae > Macaca > Macaca mulatta. The sequence continues at coordinate 1,860,379 of NC_133407.1, read as the reverse complement.
AGCAATTCTCCTGCCTCAGTCTCCTGAGTAGCTGGGCATGCACGCCACCATGCCCGGCTAATTTTTTTTTGTATTTTTAGTAGAGACGGGGTTTCACCATATTGGCCAGGCTGGTCTCGAACTCCTGACCTTATGATCTGCCTGCATCAGCCTCCCCAAGTGTTGGGATTACAGGCGTGAGCCGCCGCGCCCGGCCTGAGCTGAGTCTTCAGAGAGCTGGCCCAGCGAACAGGGGATGGAGGTATCCACAGGCTGGTGTGGTGAACTGTAATGCCACAGCTTTTTTTTTTTGAGACGGAGCCTCACTCTGTCACCCAGGCTGGAGTGCAGTGGCAGGATCTCAGTTCCCTGCAACTGCCGCCTCCTGGGTTCAATTGATTATCCTGCCTCAGCCTCCCCAGTAGCTGGGACTACAGGTGCACACCACCACGCCTGGCTAATTTTTTTTTTTTTTTTGATTTTTAATAGAAGTGGGGTTTCACCATGTTGGCCAGGCTGGTCTCAAACTCCTGACCTCAGGTGATCTGCCCGCTTCGTCCTCCCAAAGTGCTGGGACTACAGGTGTGAGCCCGACCTCACAGCTGCTTCTCACACGGCACCTAGACGCAGAGGCCTCCTGCTCTCCTGCTGCGGGGTTTTCAGTCAGGTTAGGCTGGGTGGTGAGAAGAGTCAGAGCGGAATGAAGGACATGCTGGTGGGAGAGTGTGGTACGATGGGCAGGAAGAGGACAAGGCAGGCAGAAGCAGCCTGGGAAGAACCTGGAAGATGGGCACTGGCAAGAAAAGTGGTGGGCAGGCCCCAGAAACGAGTTAGAGAACCCCAGGCTCTGGCCAGGTCCGTGGCTCACACCTGTAATCCCAGCACTTTGGGAGGCCAAAGTGGGTGGATCACCTGAGGTCAGGAGTTTGAGAGCAGCCTGGCCAATATGGTGAAACCCCGTCTCTACTAAAAATACAAAAAAATTAGCCGGGCATGGTGACAGGCGCCTGTAGTCCCAGCTGCTCGGGAGGCTGAGGGAGGAGAATGGCGTGAACCTGGGAGGCGGGGGTTGCAGTGAGCCGAGATTGCGCCACCGCACTCCAGCCTGGGCGACAGAGCTAGACATCGTTTCAAAATAAATAAATACATAATTTAAAAAGCAGGGAATGCACCCTAAGTCTCTTTCCTTCCTTTTTTTTTTTTTTTTTTTGAGACGGAGCCTCGCTGTGTCGCCAGGCCGGAGTGCAGTGGCTTGATCTCGGCTCACCGCAGGCTGCGCCTCCCGGGTTCAATAGCTTACTCTGCCTCGGCCTCCGGAGCAGCGGGGCTTACAGGCGCCGCCACCACGCCCGGCTAACGTTTGTACTTTTAGCAGAGAGGGTTTCACCACGTTGGCCAGGCTGGTCTTGACCTCCTCCTGACTCTGGTGACCCGCCCGCCTCGGCCTCCCCAGATGATGGGATTACACGCGTGAGTCCCCGCTCCCGGCCGCCGCAATGATTTTTGCACCAACCTAATACCTCAGGTCCAAGAGCCTCAGGCCCCGCGTCTATTTCCTCCGACCGCTGAGCGGCCGATACCGCCCAAGGCGGGCGGAAGCGTCCGGACCCGCGACCAGTTCCCGCCCAGCAGCCGGTGCGCAGGCGCGGGAAGGGCGGGGCGGGGCTGGCGGCGGGGCGGGGAGGGGCGGAGCGGGGCGGGGCCGGGCTGGCGGCGGGGCGGGGCCGGGCTGGCGGCGGGGCGGGGCCGGGGCGGGGCGGGGCGGGGCGGGGCGGGGCGCTCGCGGGCTTCAGCCAGGCCGGAAGGCGGCCTTGTTGCCCTGGAGACGCTTTCCCAGCTGCCGGCGGCTGCCGCAACCCGCCAGGCCTTCGTCGCGAGCGACGCCCGGACCGAGAAGCCCCGGCCATGGCCACGTCCACCGGGGTGTCCTTCTTGGTGGGCGACGGGGTGCCCGAGGCTGAGAAGAACTCGGAGCCGGAGAACACCTATATTCTGCGGCCTGTTTTCCAGCAGAGGCGGGTAGAGGACGGGCTGTGGCGGGGCGACCTCGAGCGCGCTGGTCTGAGGGGCGGAGCTCGCCTGGGACCTGGGCCACGGAAGGAGCGCGGGGGACGCGCGGGGTCTGCGGGGCGGGGGGCGCGAGGCGGGAGGGCGGCCCCGCTCTGACGTCCGGACGGCCCTCCCGCCGCAGGGGACCCCACCCGCGGCCACAGTGTTGGGGCGCAGGGCGCGTCTTAGGGTGGCGCCGCGGGAATGGCTGGCCCTGGGAAACCCAGGATGGCGTCCCGAGTAAGGAGATGGGTGGAATAGGGGCAGGAGGCCATCGCGTGGGATGCCGTTCAGCCGTGATTCGAGGGTTACCGTGTGCGCACGGGTGCCAGGATGGGCTCCCTCCCGGCGTGGGAGCTGCATGTGTGCAAAGTCCTACCAGGCGGGATCCGGAGGCCCTTAGACCACCGCACGGAGACCTTCCCGGGATTAAGGCTCACGGGCCAGAGCAGAGGGCACTCAGCTGGGTCTGTAACGTCACTCACTTTACACACTCACGGACACAGATTTAAAAACACGATCCAGTCTCCTCTGTTGTTTGAAACCGGATTGCTGAATCTCATGCTTGGCAAATATGGAAACCAGGAGTTTTGATTATAATGTGATACAAATTTCTTTATTTTTATTCTCTTGGTAACTCACAGAAAAAGTGATACAAATTTCATACAGAAATTTTCCCTTGGGTAGAATGAACACAGAAAAAGATATGCTTAGTTATCTTGGGAAAAGGTTCTGAATACTCAGAATGCCATTCTGCCGTATTTTTTATTTTATTTATTTTATTTTATTTTGTGAAAGTGTGCAGAACAAGATTGACAACAAATATATATTTTGTTTTGAGGGAGAGGGGAGTATGAGAAGCTCATTACTGGATGTATTGAGTTGCCTAATAAACTTCCAGATGGAGCATCAGTTGGAATGTGTTGAAGTTCAGTGCAGGTCCAGGTTGAAGATACATATGTGGCCTATGATTTGTCTTAATTTGTTTATATTTTATAATAAAAAATATCAAAAAGGATTAAGTGGTACTAATGACAGATGGGAGAAGTTGAGGTGTGAAGGTAAGCTGGGGTTTTGGAGTCACCGACTAGATGTTCACAGATTTTTCCATTCAGGTTCAGGCCCTCTGTGGTGAAAGACTGTATCCATGCTGTGCTCAAGGAGGAACTGGCAAATGCTCAATATTCTCCAGAAGAAATGCCTCAGCTCACAAAACATTTATCAGAAAACATTAAAGATAAATTAAAAGGTAATCATGCTGATAACTGGAAATGACTCATTCTCTTCAAAGACTCAGTGTTACCCATTTGCCCCCTTGTCCATCTTTAAACAAAGGACATTGGGGCCAGGTATGGTGGCTGGCGCCTGTAAACCCAACGCTTTAGCATGCCAAGGCAGGAAGATTGCGTGAGTTCTGGAGTTCAACACCAGCCTGGGCAACATGGTGAGACCTCATGTCGTTTGTTTGTTTGTTTGTTTTTTTTTTTGAGACAGAGTTTCACTCTTGTTGCCCAGGCTGGAGTGTAATGGTGCGTTCTCAGCTCACTGCAACCTCTGCCTCCCGGGTTCTAGCGATTCTCCTGCCTCAGCCTCCCGAGTAGCGGGGATTACAGGCATGCGCCACCACGCCTGACTAATTTTGTATATTTAGGAGAGACGGGGTTTTTCCATGTTGGTCAGGCTGGTCTCGAACTCCCGACCTCAGGTGATCCACCCGCCTCGGCCTCCCAAAGTGCTGGGATTACAGACGTGAGCCACTACACCTGGCCGACCTCATGTCTATTAAAAAGCAAAATAAAGGCTGCGCGGTGGCTCACACCTGTAATCCCAGCACTTTGGGAGGCTGAGGCGGGTGGATCACGAGGTCAGGAGACCGAGACCATTCTGGGTTAACACGGTGAAACCCCATCTCTACTAAAAGTACAAAAAACAGCTGGGTGTGGTGGCGGGCGCCTGTAGTCCCAGCTACTTGGGAGGCCGAGGCAGGAGAATCACCTGAACGTGGGAGGTGGAGGTTGCAGTGAGCTGAGATTGTGCCACTGCACTCCAGCCTGGGTGAGGGAGCGAGACTCTGTCTCAAAAAAAAAAAAAAGCAAAATTAAAAAAATTAAACATCTCTATTAAAAATAAAAACTTAAATAGAATGTTAGCTGTGGGCCGGGCGCGGTGGCTCAAGCCTGTAATCCAAGCACTTTGGGAGGCCGAGACGGGCGGATCACGAGGTCAGGAGATCGAGACCATCCTGGCTAACACGGTGAAACCCCGTCTCCACTAAAAATACAAAAAAATTAGCCGGGCGTGGTGGCGGCGCCTGTAGTCCCAGCTACTCGGGAGGCTGAGGCACGAGAATGGCGGGAACCCGGGAGGCGGAGCTTGCCGTGAGCCGAGATCACGCCACTGCACTCCAGCCTGGGCGACAGAGCGAGACTCCGCCTCAAAAAAAAAAAAAAAAAAAAAAAAAAATGTTAGCTGTGGATTCTATCAAATACAACTTCTTCTGTGTCTTGTCTTCTCTAATTATTTGGTGACTTTTACTCATGTAAGTTTTTACAGATGGTGAGAAAGAGTGAAGATGTGGAATAAAACATTACAGGGAACCACTGTCCAAAAAATCTTAGTATTCAGAAAGGCCAGAAAGTACAGGGACGCCTTTCCCCTTATTTCTTGGTTGTTTCTTCCCCCAAGCTGTCAGTTCCTCAGCCTGGCATTTAGTACCCGCAGTCCATCTCTCCTCCCTCATCCTTAACTACTTCCCTTACTCAGCCCTCCACTACCCGCAGTCCATCCCTCCTCCCTCATCCTTAACTACGTCCCTTACTCAGCCCTCCACCCTACCAAACTACATCTGTAGAGCATATTTTGTGCTTTTCCTACCCTGTTCTCTTTGTCTCTCTGTCTGTTTTGTTTCGTTTTTGAAATAGGGTCTTGCTTTTTTGCCCAGGGTGGAGTGCAGTGGCGTGAACATGGGTCACTGCAGCCTTGACCTCCTGGCTCAAGTGATCCTCCCCTCTTGGCCTCCCAAGTAGCTGGGTCTACAGGCTTGTGCCACCATGCTTAGCTAATTTTTTAAGTTTTAAATTGTTTGTAGAGATGGTGTCTTGCCTGTGCCCTGGCTGATCTTGAGCTCCTGGCCGCAAGTGATTCTCCCACCTCGGCCTCCCAACGGGCTGGAATGACAGGCGTGAGCCACCGCACCTGGTCTCTCTTGTTAATGATGTTACGCCATCTGAAAAGTTCTTTTTTTTTTAAATCTTTTTGAGACAGAGTCTCACTCTGTTGCCCAGGCTGGAGTGCAGTGTTGTGATCTCAGCTCACTGCAACCTCCTCCTCCTGGGCTCAAGTGATCCTCCTGCCTCAGCCTCCCAAGCAGCTGGAATTTCAAGCATGCGCCACCACACGTGGCTAATTTTGTATTTTTAGTAGAGACAAGGTTTCACCATGTTGGCCAGGCTGGTCTGAACTCCTGACCCTCAAGAGTTCAGCATGCCTTGGCCTCCCAACGTGCTGGGATTACAGGTGTGAGCCACCGTGCCTGTCCTATTTCTATCTGCTCTTCTTGGAAGACACCATTTTTTGAAGGGAAGGAATATCTTCATAAAAGTAATACATGCTCATTGTAATAAACCTAGACCATACAAAAAAGTATCCATAAAGTTTTTTTTTGAGATGGGAGTTTTGCTCTTGTTGCCCAGGCTGGAGTGCAGTGGCGTGATCTCAGCTCAGTGCAAACTCCATCTCCCAGGTTCAAGTGATTCTCCTGACTCATCGTCCAGAGTAGCTGGTATTACAGGCATGTGCCACCACGCCCGGCTAATTTTTGTATTTTTAGTAGAGACGGGGTTTCTCCTTGTTGGTCAGGCTGATCTCGAACTCCCGACCTCAGGTGATCCATCCACCTCGGCCTCCCAAAGTGCTGGGATTACAGACATGAGCCACTGCGCCTGGGCCCTTAAAGTTTTAAAATATTAACCAAAGGCAGTTACTATTTAATATTTGTGTTTGGGCCGGGCGCGGTGGCTCAAGCCTGTAATCCCAGCACTTTGGGCGGCCGAGACGGGCGGATCACAAGGTCAGGAGATCGAGACCATCCTGGCTAACACGGTGAAACCCCGTCTCTACTAAAAAATACAAAAACCTAGCCGGGCGAGGTGGTGGGCGTCTGTAGTCCCAGCTACTCGGGAGGCTGAGGCAGGAGAATGGCGTGAACCCGGGAGGCGGAGCTTGCAGTGAGCTGAGATCCGGCCACTGCACTCCAGTCTGGGCGACAAAGCGAGACTCTGTCTCAACAACAACAACAACAAAATACATATATATATATATATTTGTGTTTACTGTTTTTTCTGAATTTGTTTTAAGTTTTAGAAATTAAAAAATACAGAAAAGTACAAAGAAGAAAATAGCAATCCTGTGTATTTCCATCACCCAGAATTAACTGCTGTTAGTATATTAGCATTTTTGTTTTTAGACTTTTGAATGAAGGTTCATTGTTAAGATTTTTTGCAAAAAATGGTACACATTCATTATACAAAATTTAAACACTAGAAAAATAAAATGAGAAAAATCACCTGAATGCCACCACCAATAAACAATCATTAATATTGGTCAGGCACAGTGGCTCATGCCTATAATTCCAGTACTTTTGGAGGCCGAGGCGGGCAGATCTCTTGAGCCCAGGAGTTCAAGACTGTCCTGGCCAACATGGCAAAATCCTGTCTCTTACAAAAAATACAAAAATTAGCCAGGCTGCTGGTGTGCACCTGTAGTCCCAGCTACTTGGGTGGCTAAGGTGTAAGGATCACCTGAGCCCAGGGACAGAGATTGCAGTGAGCCAAGATCATGCCACTGTGCTATAACCTGGGCGACAGAGTGAGACTCTGTCTCCAAAAAAAAAAAAACTAGGCGAACATTACAACAGACTTCTTTTCTACATTTTATATATATATATGGACAAATGACAATGGGATATTGTAGACCTGTTTCCCATAGTCATATCATATTCATTCTGTAACTGGATCAGTTTTCTCCTGTTTAGTCCCTTGACCATGTCATTTTCATGGTTGAGTTCTTGATTTCTTTTCTTTTTTTGAGACAGAGTCTTTCTCTGTCACTCAGGCTGGAGGGCAGTGGTGTGACTTCAGATCACTGCAGCCTCGGCCTCCCGGGCTCAAGCGATTCTCCTGCCTCAGCCTCTGAAGTAGCTGGGAAGAGTTCTTTATTTCAGCTCTTAGATGATGAGATCTTGTCGTAAGTTGTTTTTAGAAAGGACTCCGAAATGCTGTCTTCCCTGGGTTCTTTCGTGTTTGAGAGCGCCTGCCTTTTGCCTTTAAAGTAGAATATACTATGGGCCAGGCGCGGTGGCTCATGCTGGTAATCCCGGTGCTTTGGGAGGCGGAGCTAGGCGGATCACCTGAGGTCAGGAGTTTGAGACCAGCCTGGCCAACATGCTGAAACCTTGTCTCTACTAAAAATACAAAAATTAGCCGGGCATGGTAGT